>NW_020209265.1:0-455207 GCF_003025095.1 Trichoderma harzianum CBS 226.95
AAGATAAATAGGCTAAGTAATAAACTTAATTTTAAAAAACTTAGACTTTATAAAGTTATAAAGAAAATTAGACCTATTAATTATAAAATAAATCTTTTACTTACTCTAGGAAAATAAAGAAAAATTATATATTTAAATTTTTATATTTTACTATTAAAAAAAGTATTAGTAAATAAAAAAATAAGTAAAGTTATATAAAATAAAATTATTATTTAAGGTAAAGAATTTAAATATAAGGTTAAGAAACTTAAAATAATAAAATTTAATAAAAATACTTAATAAACTAAATACCTAGTAAAATAAAAAGGCTATAATAAAATAAAAAACTTATAATAAATTATTAAAGACTTTAAATATTTAAAAAACTTTATAAATAACTTTTACTAAAGTTTAAGTTTAGTAAAAAAAAGTTAAAAGTATCTTAATTAATAATATTAATTATAAAACCTTAAGTTATAAAATTAAATAAATTAAGTAATAATATATTAGCTTAATAAGCTACTTCTACTTCTTACGCTTCCTACTCCTTATATTTAATATACTTTAATTCTTTTAAATTATTAATACTATAAGTAATAGCCTGCTTTATTTACTTTAACTACTTACGTTTCTAAGTATAAAGATATTTTACTTAGGCACTAGCCTTAAGCTACATCTCTTCTACTTCTTTAAGCTTCTTATTTAATTTTAAATAATAAGTTACTACCTTATGTATTTATTATAGGGTAAGATTAAATATTTTATAATAAGATTTTTAATTTTAAATATAAGAAAGATATTAATAGGAATTTTCCTCTAAGGTAATATAATTACAGCTTTACTTTTTATAATAAGTATATAATTTTATAATAAGGATAGAATTTTCTAATATAGTATTAGTAAGGCTTTTATGCTTTTTTTTTTTTTACTTAAAAATAGGTTTATTATTACGCTTATATTTATAATTAGCTATAATAAAAAAATAAAAACAAAGGTAAAATAAAAAGGATTATAGTATTTATTAATAAGATAGAAGTAGATATTTATATACTACTTTAATTAGGTCTTAAGGATAAAACTAATAAAAGGGGGAGAATTATATTATAACCTAACTTTTAAAGTTATAATAATAGGCTAATAAGTTAGCTAAAACTGGATTAACTATAGATTAATAGATTAATTAAGACTGTTAGTATTTCCTAATAGGAAAGCTAGGAAAGCTAGCTTTTTAAATAATTTACTATAAAAAAGTTAGGAAAGCTAGCTTTCTAATATAATTTAGGATATATAATTAAATATATAAGTTTACTTTATATTACTTATTAAAATACTTAAATAGCTAGTTATTATTATAACGTTTATAATATAATTAAATTAGAACTTAGATATTTACTTTTATTTATATTATTAACTAGTAATAAGATTACTTATTTACTAACCTGATTGCTTTGCTAATATAAATTGTAAAACTACTCTAAGGTTTATCCCTTAGAAACAGCTAACCTATAGTGCCTATAGGACCCAGTTTGTTACACTTATTTATAAGTAGTTTATAGTCTTTATATTATATAAAAGGGTATATATTTAGAAAAGTATTAATTTACTATTAATATTTTTTATTAGTTTTATAAAAACTAAAGTTATAGATTTTTCTGCTGTTATTATAGGTAATATTATCTTTACTACTATTTTCCTTATTTAAAAGTTCCTATTTTTAAAATACCTTTTCCTTATCCTTAAATTTATTATTTTATTCTTATTTATTAAAACTTTATTAAATAAGTTATTTAATATAGCTAAGGTTTTCTTAGGTAACTTTTTTAAGTATATTTAAGGTTTAGGTATACCTTTTAAGGTATTATCTAAAACCTTATTTATTACTATAATATATTTAATAATTATTATTATAATATACTAAGAAGTATAATATATTATAATTTACTAAGGGTTTTATAGTATTAATAGTTTAATTTTCCTTAGGTTCTAGGATAAGTATAAACTTTTTATTATTATTTTTTTTAAGGACTTAATAATATTTTTTTATATATTCTTTTTTTTTATAATTATAGTATTTAATATTTTTACATTATATTTTAATAATACTAAGGTTTATTAATCCTAATTATTTATTATTAAAAAATGTAATATAATTATTTTACTTTTTTTCTTAATTAGTTTAGTATCCTTAAGTTTACTTAGGTTAAATATTATAAAAGTTCCTAGTTTTTTCTTACTTCTGCTTTTTTTATTATTCCTAATTATAATTATTAATTTTAATAGCTTTTTAAGTATAGTTAATAAAGGTTATCTTTTTATAATTAATTTTAAAAAATTTATTTTTAACTTTAGGTTTTATACTATTATAATAAACTTCCTTTTTTATTTCTTTAATTTAATTAACTTTAGTTAATAAATATAAAAAAGTTAAAGTATATTTACTTAGTAGTCTTTTTTAAATAATAAAATAAAGTTTTTACTTAGTTTTTTATTATTTATTTATAATACTAAAAAACTTTTTAAATTACTTTTAAAATTTTATATACTTAGTATAAATTTCTTTAGTTTATATTTTAAGCTTTTTTAAGTTAATTTTTCCTTTTTTATAATTCTATATAATAAGTTAAAACTATATTTTAGTATCTTCTATAAAGTAGCTGCCTATAAAAATAACTCTATCTTTATTATCCTTTAAGATATAAGAAAAGTATTTAAAATAAGTTATAAATTTTAAAAAAAATTTATCTATCTTACGTAAATCTTTGTTAAAGGGTTTAGGCTTTATTAATTTAAGAACCTTACCTTTCTCTTTTTTCTTATTTTAAAGGTCCTAAAGCTAAGTCTTAAAAGCTTTAAACTTAGCCTTTAATTTATTATAATTAACTTAATTAGCTATATTTTTAGCTAATATATCTTTAAGCTTAATATTACTATTATAATTACTTTAAGCTTTACTTTCGTAATTAATATTATTATTTAAAACTCTAAAGCTTATAAGCTACTAAGTTTTTAATATTTTATTACCTATAGGTTTAAGGTAACTATTTAAATAAAAGTTATTATTATATAATAAACCAGGTTTTATAAGTACTATAGGTTAGCTGTTTCTAAAGGATAAACTTTAAAGTAGTTCTATAGTTTATATTAGCGAAGTAGTTAAGTTAGTAGATAGGTAAATTAATTACTAGCTAGTAATATAATAAAAATAAATATCTATATTCTAATTTAATTATATTATAAGCGCTATAATAATAATTAACTATTTAAGTATTTTAATAAGTAATATAAAGTAAACTTATATATTTAGTTATATATTCTAGATTATATAAAAAGCTAGCTTTCCTAGCTTTCTTATAATAAATTATTTAAAAAGCTAGCTTTCCTAGCTTTCCTAGTTAAGGAGTGCTGTCAGTCCTAATTAGTCTATTGGTCTATAGTTAATCCGGTCCGGGCCAACCTATTGGCCCGTTGTCGCGACCTTAAGAGCCGGGTCGTGATATAAATTACTTTACTACCTTCCTGCTTTATATAACTTAAGAAAAGCATATTATTTACGAGGGCTTTATTATTTACTATTACTACTTACTAAAGGCGTATTTTTATTTATGCAGTATATATAAAAGTAACTTAACCTTTTAATAAGTTTTCTAATTAACTAAACGGTATTAGGAAATCTAATGCCTCCGATCTTAATAAAGAGGGTGAAATAAATTTCCTTAGACTAAGATAACTTATATCTTAATATTAATATATCTTAAAGTCCTATTTCTATAACTATTTATATAATTATCTAATAGTCTTAGTTACCGAAGTTTTATACTTACTATATTACTTTTACAAAAGGTATTCCTATCTTCTAGGATACAGCTTTAATTAATTACCTATCTTTAAATTTAACGCAGCAGATATAGAACTTAATATACCATTAGCGTAAAGAAAGGGTATAAACGTATATTTATATACTATACTTCAGAATGTATTACATTAATCTAGCGTATATTTAATAATAATTAAGTAAAAGTAGTAGATATTATTAACGCAGAAATTTACTAAAGAAGTTTTATACGCTTAATTAATTACAATTTTATAATGCCCCTTAAGGGCCAGTATAAATTACTATAACTCCTTAAATCGGGGAAGGATAAAATAGGCTACCTGGAGCAGCGGGGCAGCGGAGACGTAAAAGGAGTAGGCTACTAGGTCTCTGCTATCCCTGTTCTTTATTAACTAATAGAGTTTATATATATAATAAACCCTACTAGTAGTATAAATATAAGTATAAGTAATATTTACTATAAATTATAATAAATAAACTATAGTAGAAAAATATAGCTTTATTAATAAAAAGGGGGATAAAATAGTTAATAAGATTTTAAGTAATAAGTTAGTATACTTACCTACTAACCGCTATATAATATTAAAATAATTCCTTTAATTCTTATATATGCTCTAGGGTAATGTAAATAATCTAAAGAAGCTGTTTATATTTCTAAGGCTGGTTATATATAAGGATTAAAAGAGTTTAAAACGCTGGTTACCTAAATAAGATAGTGAATATAAAAGCGAATTCTGTACTATAGTAATAGTATTTTAGTAAAAAAAGAAGATAAATAAAAAAGCGTAGTTTAGCTTAGCTATACTACTGCCTATAAGCTAGGTTAGTACTTTAGTTAAAATAAAAACTGGAAAGAGGAAATAAGATCTTAAAAAAGATAAATAGTATACTGTAGCCTTTAAAGTAATTAAAAAACAGGGATTTAAATAAAAGCCTGGTAAAGATTTAATTATTTATAATAATAATATCCCTAATGTTAACTTTTTTAATAATAGAATTTATATTAAAGTAAAAGATATACTAAGGTACTAGACTATTATATATCTCTAGACTATTTTGAAAAATAAATCTAAGGATGCGGAGTTATAGGTTAATAAACTAAATAAAAAGAAAAGTAAAAAGAACTAGTATATTAAATATGTAAGCTATTACCTATATAAGTAGTTTAATTATAGAAATAAGTTTTTTAAAGGTGTAAAGGATCTTAGGTTAAAGGGTAGATTTTATAGAATTATATATAAATAAATAATATAATTTATTCTATTATTTTATATTATTATAACCAGTAGGGCTAAAGATTATAGTAATCCTAGTATATATTATAATAAAACTAGCTATTTATAAAGGATTAGTTACTATTGTAATAAACTGATATTAGTTACCTTAGTAAAGATAATACTTTTTATTAAAGAAGGATTAGAGATAAATACTATTATTATTAAGTACCTAGCTGTAAAGTAGTAGCTAATATATAAATATTTTACCTCTTTAGCTTTATTACTCCTCTTTTTAATCTAGGCTTTTAATAAATGAATTAAAATATATTATGTTAAATAATCTTAATTTATTAACTTTTTCTTTATAGTATTATATATATAAGATAAAATAACTGTTGCTGGTTATTTATTTATAGTATACTGCTATTTTAGTATTAGTAGTCTAATAGTTTTAAAATACTACTTTAGGGTAAGTTTGTTACTCCTAGGGGTATACTTAATAAGATATCCCTTAATTTTTTAATTAGTGGGCGGGCTAGTAGTTGCTTATATTTATTTAACTAAGCTATATAGTAAAATAATAAATATAATAATAATTACTTAGAATACTATTATTTATTTATAATTATAGAATAAATTAAAATATAATATATAATATAAAGATTTTAAATTTTATTTTTAATAATAGTAGTAAGTTTTTTCTTTTTTTTTAAATATTACTAAGCTATAGTATAGTACTTACTATATATACTAGTACTAGTATTACGCTTTATAAGCAAATACCTTTATAACCTTTAAATTTAAGTTAATATATAGATATAGAATTTAGGATAATTTTTTATTAATCTGGAATATTTAATCTAGGTTATCTTAAATAAATACGTAATTAATTATATAAAAGTATTAGGAGAAAAAAGTATAATTAAAATTAAATTTATTAGCTTATAATTCTGCCCTCTACTTAGGTATAAATGGAAATGAAAGTAAATATGTTAATAAGCTAATAAAGCTATTTACGTATAATAAAATACAATATATTCCTATGTTACTTACGATATATACTAGTATTAAATAAAGTTTACTTTTACTTACTATAGTATATAGAATTGTTTATTATAGTTATATAATAAGAGAATTTATAGATATACTCTTAAGTAAAACGGAGCCTTTTTACAAGTATAGTAAATGGGTGGGCAATTTCGTAAGTATTAGAATAGCTATAGCCTTTTTAAGCATAAGTAATAGACATTAGCTAATTAGCCTGCGCGTAATAAATAGGTAATACTGGAAATAACTGGCCTGTGCGTAATGTTGGCCTGCGCGTAATACACTGATAATTATTACAGCCTGACCCAAAGACAAGGTACATTAGGAATATACTACGGAAGAATACTTTACCCGAAGAACTAATTAACGCAGGAGCGATAAGCTTATCGTAAGCTACCTTAGACGGATCACTCGTAAAATGGTAATCCTATACTTAGGCTTACGATCCTAAGAGTAAGCTATTTAAAATAACTAAATATATAAGATTTAATTCTTTATGCTTTTTAGATAATATAAATAAATAGTCGTTAATAAAATATTAAAATTAAATATAAACTAAATCTTTATTATATTTTACTTACTTTATAATTACATCTGCTTAAAGCTACTTTTTATTCTTTTTGCTAATATAAACTAACTAACCTTAGCTTATTACCTTAGGAACTTACCTTATACTTTATAAGTATTAGGTCGGGATATTATAATAATACTAGTAATAACTGGCCTGTGCGTAATGTTGGCCTGCTTGTAATATACTGATAATACTGGTAATAACTGGCCTGCGCGTAATGTTGGCCTGCTTGTAATATACTGATAATACTGGTAATAACTGGCCTATACGTAATGTTGGCTTATGCGTAATATATTAATAATATTAGTAATAACTGGCCTATGTGTAATGTTGGCTTGTGTATAATATACTGGTAATTATTGTAATATTTATAATAACCTGGGCTAAATTTTCTAGCTTAACGAAATTAGCTAATATATTATATATACTCTATTGCTTAGCAGGATAGCAGAGACCTCTTTACCCTATTGCTGTAGGTAATATATTTTATCTTTGCCTAAGTTAAGGGTTAATTAATAGTATTTTATATTAAGTAGTATTTAAGGGGTATTATAAAATTATTATTAGATCTTTTTTAAAAAAATAAATATACTAAGAGTATTAGCTATATTTACTAAATTAGTATTAAAAATTTAGTAAGGTAATACTTTCTGCTGTAAATATATATTTATATTCTTACTTTATATTAATAAAGTACTAAGGTATATATAAGAAAAAGGCTATATTTTAGAAAATAGGAATCTGCTTTATAAAAATAATAATAGTAAGTATAATAAAAATTAGTAACTAAGACTACTAAATTATTATTTAAATAACTATAGAAATACTATAGACCTTTAAATTATATATAATAAGCTTCTTAAGGTTCCCCCTAGAGATTTTTATTATTTTAGTTAAATTTATAGAATAAAAAGAATTTATAATTCTTACTAAAGTATATAAATTATTATATTCTATTACTAATCTACTACTTTATTAATAAGATTATATTTAGGAGAAACTAAAAACCCTGTATTAGGCTGTAGAATATAGGGAAATAGGTATATATTAAAGAGCTTTAGATAAATAAAAGGATTTTAATTAAGCTATTAAAGAAGGTATAATAGCGTTATATTACGTAATATTTTATTATAAAGAAGTTATAAATAAAATAATAGCTTACTTTTTTAACTTAGGAGTATATTTAGACATTATTTATTATAATTTTATAAAAATACCTTTAGAGTTTATTTATAAGAATTAAAATTTTAAAGCTGCTATAGCTTTATTTTACGCTAGTGTAGTGCTTATAGAAGGCTTATTAATATAATACGTATTAAGTATTAAAATAAAAGATACAGAAGTTTATATTTTAAAAAAGTATATAAGAGAGTTTATAATCCTTTAAAGAACCTTAATTTAGGAACTTATTTATAAGGGAGCCTGTTTTAATTAGCGCCTATATAGCGAAGGATAGATTATATTAATATATATTATTTATAAGAGTAAAGTTTCTACAGTCTGACTTTTACTTAATTTAGGAGTTAACCTAAACTTAAGAGGCGGTTTTAATAAAATAGTATTAATATATTTTATTAAAAATTATAATATATAATATATTAAAATACTTATTAAAGCAGGTGTTAATGTTAATTTAGTTAATATTATTAAAACGCTAGCTTTATACTCCCTACCTTTATAAGTAATAAATAAGGATGTATATAGTAAAGATTTAGGTATTTTTTTAAAAAAAGTTATTTAAAATTAAAAAGGAGTTCTAGGATTTAGAATATAGTTTTATCTTAATATTTAAGTTAGTAATTTATAAAGCTTTATAAGGCTAATATTTTACCCTAGGTAGTCGAAGTTAGGATCTCAATCCATCGACGTATTGATCAGCACCATAAACCTCGGAGGGTCGTTGCTCACCTAGGCCAGTGATGGCGACTATGTTTTCAATACTCTGTGCAAAATTCTGGTTAAAAAAAAAAATTGTTGCGAATCAACGGTCAAAGTATTATGTCGCGTGGATATATCAGCATTTCCAATGCAAATCCTGTCCTGACAGAAGATCAGGACTGTGAAGAAAGCATCGAAAAGACTACTATTGATGCTACAATTACTTACAGATGGAGGAGTATTGTGTGGGTTTCGATTATTATCTTTGCAACGGGTGTACCACTATTGCTCCTACTACTACTTCATGAAGAGAATCGACATGAGTTCATCCTCCCAAACGGCTAAACACTTTGCGAAACCCGAACATTGTTGGCCAAGTTGACCTAACGGTTTAATAATGATCGTGAAATACAGCACACCCGTGACGTTCCAGCCAAATTATCTCTATTGGAACGTGTCCAGCGCCGAGTCAGCTCGCGCGTGGGAACTTGTCAGTGAGTAATACCCAGTGTGCAGCACAAAGCGTTCACCGTGACCAGTGGGAATGCTGACGAAGAGCTTCATTGGTGTAGATCACCATGGGGAAATTTTCTTATCACATTCGAAGAGATATAATCTCCCACCGGGAATTGAGAGAGCAAATGGTTATCAGTCGTATCCGTTGTCAGCTTTTCATCAATTACATTGCCTAGTAAGCAACACTAATAGCATGCTCAACATTCTATGGCCACTCATACTTTATTCTTCTAGAAGATGATCAGAAAACATTATACGTCGTTGTTCAACAAAGTCGCATTGAATGATCCTGTGGATAATCATGTTGAGCATTGCTTTGACTATCTGCGTCAGTCCATCATGTGTGCAGCAGACATGACGATTGAGAAAGCGCGAGTTGATCCTGATGGTCACCGAAGAGCAGTAGACGGATGGGAGACAACACACCAGTGCAGAGACTGGGGAAAAGTTCTGGAAGTAGTGCGACCCTTTGGTTGTAGCAATTGTAAATAGTAGGAAGAATCATGTAGATGAATATAACTGAGAAGCAACCATTGTAGAACCTGGAAGAGCAAAACATCGAGTGATGTGGAGTAAGATGGCCTACGCTTACAGTACTTGTCTAGAGCTCTCAGAGCAACTGTGCACCAGTAAAAGAGAATGGAAAAGATGAATGCAGAAAGCAATCCAGCTACTATTTAGCGCAGTGGAGACAGGCAGAGGGTATAAATGTCCAAGGCTGCCTGGTGCTATCCCAGGCCACGGCTCGGTTATATTCGTCAATTTTTATCGTGAAAAGGTTGATACCATTTTTTTTTCTTAAACATTCAAATCTTATTCAAATTTGCCTCTACTCGTTTGCTTCTACTTGTTTTACGGCCATGGCTTACAAGGACATATCCGAGGAAAATATTGCGATGGATGAAGAGCAGCATGTTCCATTTCTATCACCTATAGATCATCCGGGCCGTACATCTGAGAATACAAAGCAAAATATTCGACCAGATTATTTGAAGATAGCCATGTATGGACTGCTTGGTTTATCTGCAATGTTAACTATCGGCGGTTTAAGGTCAAAGCCTACGTTTGAAGGATGCGTGAAACATTTACATGAGTGGTGTAAGTGTTCATGATAGACCCTACATCAGTGGAACAACAATAACGTAATTGATGTCATCTATAAATAGCGCCAATGTTGGAAGCCTTTGAATATGATGCCAGACCGAGAATCCGAATGACTTCAAATTTTATATACATGGGGCATCCTACATCCGTTCTTGAACAAGCCTGGGACAGTCTTTGGCAATGTGAGCCCTTTCACCCTCTTACTATTTACACTCTTACATCTGACGTTTTATTCTAGTCGGATCATTCGGGTTGCCAGAAGAACAACTTCCGCTACTCCATAAATCCAGCACAGAACATGATTGGCACCATCTGCCGGAGGCAGGCGGTGGAGGTATTCAAGCTTATGTTGAAGGCTTCCATTACATTCACTGCTTGGTATGGAGCATTCAGTTTGTAATCGACACTACTGAGAAACTGCTAATGATCTTAGAACCTCGTACGTCAGTTCACGTACCGGAATGAGTATGATTATAGCGATATTCATGCTTTCAATAACCCTCATATGGACATTATGGACCACGTTGAGCACTGTTTGGAAATGCTCAGAGTGAAAATAATGTGTAATGCAGATTTATCCATTTACCCGGTATCAAGAGACACAAGCGATGACAAGACGATTCATGTTGAGAGGCAAAGACAGGTGTGCCCGAATTTTGAGAGATTAGTCAAATGGGCAGATGATCGCATTACTGTGCCATTCCGACAGATTTACAGACGGAGCTTCTTCGGCTTACAGGACCCTGGCTAATAGGGTAAGTAAGGTAAGCATTACTACTATAAGCTTACCCTTAAGCATATACTCAGGGGTAATTAGGGTAAGAGCTAGGTAACGTACTTAATATTATACAGATAAGCGTAGTAAATCCCTTAAGGAACTACCTAAATTAAACTAAAGAATATACAGTGCTTATTAAATTTTACCGTATATCTAAGTACGTACCTTAAAAATTCCACAGCCTAGCTAATAAAACCAGTAAATAACACCCTAGTACTACATATATTAATAAAAAATAAATAAAAAAAGACCTAAAGGTATATATTATACAGCAGCATTATGTATTTAAACAGCTAATTAATAAATAAGTATACTAAATTAACTATTAAATACTTTTTAATAAAACAGTTATAAGGTAGATTATAAAAGGTTTTTTAATAAGTAGTATTAAAATATAATTATAAAAAAACTAATAATAAAAGCTTTAATAAAAGTAAAGTAAAAGATAAAAAATACTAAATAAAGTATATCCTTACGTATATATATATTACTTTATCTCTTAAGCTAAGTATTAATTTAAAAACTACTATTAAAAAAGGTATTTATATATTAGTAATTAAAGAATTTAATAAAAGATAATTTTAGTTTTAATAAAGGATAAATTAGTAATAGTAAGCTTTATTATTTATATAATTATAAAAGTAACTATTTTAAATATAAAAAATTAATAAACTAGAATATTCCTAAGCGGATAATAATATAGTGGATAATAATATAGCGGATAATAATATAGTGGATAATAATATAGCGGATAATAATATAGTGGATAGTAATATTACAGATAGTAATATATAATATATTAATTAAGGATACTATGTTAGATAGGAACTATTAGATAGTTAACTAAACTAGCTAAGGATATATAGGTATATAAGTATAATATAAAGGGAACTGTATATAATATTATAATTATCTTAAAAATAAAAAAAAAGTATAAAAGTATACAGTAAGTTATATAAATTATAATAAATAAATAAATTAATTAATTAGTAATACCTTTAGTAAATTTATATTAGGGAATTTACCTTATACTCTAAAGTAGCTTTAATATTTAACTAGTATAAAGTAAATTTAATTAGCTTAGCTACAGAGTTTTACTATCTTAACTAATACTAGTATTTTATTAATTAGGCAGCTACCTATAAAATAAAGTATTAAGTACCTATAAGTAATAAATACTAAAATATTAACTTAGATATTAGGCCTAAATACACTTACTATTATATAAAATACTTAATTATTTATACGTCAGTTGAATTTAGTTTATAACTTATTAAAAAACTTCTATATTAAGCAGCCAAGTACTTTATATTTTAATAAAGTAATGTAATATATCGCTAATATAAGTCAGCCTTTAAGAATAAATCTTTCTAATAAGCTTAAGGTAATTACTCTAATACTTTAAATATACTTATATATATATTTAACTATATTATTAATATTAATAAAAATAAAAAATATTAAATTTTTAATAATATATAAATTATAATATACTATCTTTTTTTACTCCTTTACTAATCTACCTTACTAGTAATTATATATATTATACTCCCTAAATAAAATAAAATATAAAATAAAGTAATAGATATTTATTTAAATAATACTTCTGCTAAATCTTACCTAATATCCTTTATTAATATTTTTTTAAAAATATTCTAATACTTACTTTCTTTAATTACCCTAATTAGAAAATCTACATTAGTAAATAGTAAAAAATATCTACCCTTATATCTTACTATATTAAGATAATATATTTTATACGCTAAAGCTTTATTTTCTAAAGATTTAGTCTCTAAGAAGGTTATCTCTTAATATAAAAGTAAAGTTACTGTAAATTTTAACTAAAATATTTTCTTTATAAGCTTCTTAGCTTTATTTAATAGTAAGATTCCTAAAATGAATTCTACCGGAAGTTCTATATTAATAAATAAAAAAATTTTCCTATTTTTACAGCTGGCTGCTTTAATATAACGAATTTATAATACTTTCTATTTCTTTATTTATATAAAGTAACGCAGAGATATAATATTATTAAAAACTAAGGAAATAATTTTTATTAACTAAATTTATAAAAGGAATTATATAGCTTACTTTCTTAAAGGGTTAGCAGGTTATATTTATCTTTATCTATACTATCCTAGTTATTATCTTCCCTCCTAAAGCTTAACGGGAGCTATATAATAACTAGTATTATATATATTTATTAATTATATAAAGTAAAAGAAAAGATTTAGTAAAATATAAAAAAGTTTTACGTATAAATAAAAATATTATATATAAAATACTAAAGAAAGAAAAACAGCCTATAGAAAATAGGATATATAACTTTTTATATACTTAAAAAGGAGTAACCCCTTCTACTTTATAATTTATAATACCTTTTCATAAATACGTAATTTAAATATAAAGCGTAATTATATAAAGATCCCCCCTTTTATCTTAATTATAGAAGATAAAAGTACTATTAGGGAAGGTTCTAGGATATTTAAATAATATATTAAAGAATATTATATATAATTTTAGTATTAGCTATGACTCTGTAAATAGCTTCTGCTACTAGTAAAATAAAGGTTACTTCTATAAGCATAAGTTACTAGCGTAACTGTAATCCTAAGAGCAAATAAGTAACTAAACTACTAGTACTTCTGGTCCTTAATACGCAGCTGTAGATCTCGTAAAATTATCTCTAACTCTATATTACCCTAAGGCAGGTCCTAATCCTCTAATTCTATAAGCTACTTAAAAAAGTTATTTAAATTATACTCAGCCTTATTTAGCACTTTTATTACCTTTATAATACAAAGCTTTTTAACATTATTAAAGTACTCTATAATTAAGTCTAGGTACGGAGTGTGGCTCAGCACAAAAGTTCCGCAGTTATCTCATTCTAGTAACTTGGATATATCTAGATGACGCTAGTAAATCCTCCTCGTCCTCGTATGCATGTGAATGCATGTTGGTTGGCCAAAGTACGTTTACACTAGTCAGGGTGCGACCAACAACAAGGTCACATTTGTCATGTGTGGTCATATATTCGTGTACGATCACAAACTTGCGGCATTTTCCCCAGCGGGGAAAAGAAGCGAAGGTATGGATTCAAGGCTATGTGAAAACTAGAGATAGTCTTTTTAAACATACAAACTCTTAAAGAATTGGTGAAAGAGTGTTGGGACTTTGACTTACTCTACCTCAACCTGACCATTCTACCACCTTACCTAGTCCGCCAATCTCAGAAGAAGAAAATGGACGATGAAAAGGAATCATTGGAATTACTTTCTGAATCTGACCGTTTTATTCCAAGGCCTTTATCGGATCCCAGACAACGACTTCTACCATGGATAGCAAGTACAGGAGTGCTTGCTTTCATTTCACTTAGCCTTATAGCGTACACATGGGTTCTAAAGCCTACCTAGTTTCCAGAATGGAAACAGTCTGATTTTCGTGAGTATTCTTACTTAATATATAGTCACGCTGATTTTGACTCAAGCGAACAAGCCGCTGCGAGAGAGTCGATTGAGTATCACCACGTTCGATTTCACGGAAATGCAGAGTACGACGAAAATGGCCAATCTTTTATCCCAAATCCTTCCCCAATCGACTACATAGGGCCACCAAGTCCCGCGGTCGATGACGCATGGCGTAATCTCACCGGAGGTGAGTGTTTACCTATAATCTTCACGACCTGAGTCTTACTTTGCGTCATAGAGAGAGACTTTATGATTACAAAAGACGAGGCACGAGCGCTTTGGCCAGACGAATATGAGATTCATTGGCATCATAGAAAAGGAGGGTACACTGTGGGACTTGACGTCTTTCATACTCTACATTGTCTAGTAAGTACTTCTTTTCTACTAACGAAATCCCACCGTTCTTGGTCCCATGTCAACGACTAACTGTTTAACCCACTCAGGATAACCTTCGAAAATATTACTATCCTGAATATTATTCAATCGATCCCGAACACAAAGAAGCAGCATTGAAACATAGAGGTATATCCACCCCTTTGCACACCATATCCGCACTATAGTGGAATGAGCTGATCTTAGTTGGTATACTTGCAGGCCATTGCATCGATCAAATTCGCCAGTATATCATGTGTGCCGGGGATATGACCGCCCACGGGACTCGATACTACACAAACCCAGGGCGCAACTACGCCGACTCAGATGTTGTTCATACTTGTCGGAATTTTGACAAACTGAGAGAGTGGACGAGAAACCGATACCATGCCGGTGGCAAGCTTCATCTACCAGATGTTGATGTCTGGGAGCATTGGAGAGGAGAGACTCAAGTGTTCCAAGAGTGAGGAGCCAGTGGCGATAATTTACTTAACTTCGGGGTTCAAATATGTAAACTCATCAACCCTTTTGATACATAATAGTCTTCTACTTATATCTTTCACTTCTAAATCTTCGTTACATTGATGTACTAGTAAAACATGCCTTCTCTACCCAAGTAGTGAAACGTTCACATGTATCCTCCACGGCCGTCTTGAATATGTCAGAGAGCCAGATTAGGACAACCCGGTTACAACCATACCGAGCCCAAATCCAAGCTGATAGTGGAAAACTGAGTCTGTTCCGGTAAATTGCCAGAAGAACGGAACAGTAAAATACCCAAAGATATGTAATATTGGCTCATGTATGAGGTACATGGAGAAAGATATATTACCAAAGTATTGTGCTGTAGCAGAGCTTAAAGGAACTTGAAGGTGTCTTTGCCGAGATAGTGCCCATAGAATGTTAGAAGCAGCAATATCATGCCAGTATCGATAATTGGGGGTAATGGCGCACAGAAACTGATAGCCAAGGACGCAGTCTGTTGCCTGGTTGTGTCGGGGAAACGATCCAATGTATAGGCCCAACAGTAGCAATAGAAAATCCAATATGTCTCCAAGATAACCCAGAGAGTGGTGATTCTTGGTGTTTTTGGATTGGGGAAGTGTGTCTGCTGAACGAGAAAGACTAAGTTGGGATAACACCATCCCAGCCAAGAAAGGTGCGATATCCCAGCGGCCTTGCATAATGGCATATGCCATTTGGCCGCAAAGTATACACAATCGGACATTCGGCCTCACGCGTGCGAGCATGAGGCACAAAAGAAACACAACCAATGATCCCTTGTATGATATTGGTATTGTCCAGAGATGAGGGCCGTACTCTAGGCGTGGGACATCCCATCGCCATGGATTAACCAGCTCATCAGTCACGAACTTTGTCCAGCGAAGAAACTGAAGCCAAAATGAACTCTGAACTACAGGATGAACTGGTCGCCTACCCGGCATATCGGAATATGGAAAGGAAAACCTCCCGAGCTGGGCAAGTACCATGACAAAAAAGGTTGTAATAATAGGTGGAGAAAAGAGACGAATTGCTCTCCGAAAAGTCGACTTTGACAAACTCAGAAAAAGAGCCTCATATGCTGCTACTTGAGACAGCTTGAATGTTTTGATAGAGAGGAGAGGACAAAGCCGGAAACAATGAAGAACATGGGCACCAATGGACCAGCATACATGAGGCGTAAGATTGGCAAGCGAAGTATTCCATAGTAATTCTCATATCCATAGCCGTAATCCATATGCTTTTGCCACGGAAGAGAGAAATGGCGGACAAAAATCAGGATAGAGATGAGACCTCTTAAGCCATCTAGATAGCTTGTTGTGTGTATATTCTTTGTAGAAGTCGGGCGATAAGTTGAATCGGACTGTAACCAGCTTGGCAAAAGCAATACGCCTAGCTTGACCATTGCCCGATAGATGTGTTGAAAGAAATGGAAGGCACAGTACTTGGCTTTTTGGCGAGTAGTGCCAAATCTCTCCATATCGTTGTCCATATTCTTCTTTTTTTTTACTATGGCAATCTCAGGGTTGAGAAAAATAGAGTACACAATCCCATGAGACCTCGCTTGCTATAGAAGCATCGTACTTTTGCATACTTTTTACCAACATGGGAAACAAACGAAAGCCTAGTTTGTTGATTCTATCCCACTAATCAACATTTTACTTTTGTCTTTGTTGCCTTAATATTCGTCATCGATATAATTCTGACATGTCGTCTTAATTGCAGAGAAGCTGTTGGTGATACTTTGATCTACTTGTATTTACTAGCGCCAACATGCATAAGTCTTCTGGCGAACTTTTGCTTTCGGCTCAGGATTGAGGTAGAAGCAGAGTGAAGATCCTCATCGGCTGTTAAAGGAAGGAAGAAACAAAAGTGCCGCTATCTATGCGATAAGGCGCAAAAGTCATCAGGCGCGATATCGCTCAGTCATGACAACAGGTTGCTGTCTCGCTCACGAATGCTGTAACGTTCATGTACCCACTTCATAAAAGGCGGAAGGCATTTTAGCAACCTGTTGATGAATAAGTTTTATTTGTATGACCATTGGCTTATAACAATATTGAGAGGTACTGAAGTAGCCCATATCCGAATCATGCTGGAATTAGGTATAAAAGGTTGGTGCATTTTCTTCTTATCTACCAGCAGTGCTACTATCTTCCAACTTGAAGAATCTAAACTTTACATCAATTTGGACACCATATCAATACTATAGTCTGCTATGTTATTCACCAAAGCAATAGTTGGCCTACTGGCTACAGCGTATATCACAGCCGCTGTTGCTATCCCAGCCCGGGGTAAGTAGACACTATAATGCGTGAAGTTGAGTCAGTGTTAACTTTTGCACACATATCTAGGTGCTTTGGATCTTGCTGGACGCTCAATTGATGTAGTTGAGGCTAGCTTCAGAAAGCGTTACGAGGGTGATGACGAGGGAGATGGTGGTCGTAAGGGAGAAAAAGTGAAACGGTATGAGGGTGATGACGAAGGAGATGGTGGCCGCAAAGGCGAAAAGGTGAAGCGTTACGAAGGTGACGACGAAGGGGATGGTGGCCGTAAGGGCGAGAAAGTGAAGAGATATGAGGGTGATGATGAAGGAGATGGCGACCGTAAAGGTGAAAGGTGAAGCGGTATAACGGTCATCATGATAGTGTGTAGTCTATAGGCATCGCTAATTACCCAGCTTAGAAGTATATCTTCCTAGAATTCAGCGTAGGCAGTCTTGTCGATAAACAACTGTTCTACATCCATATCGCAATATAGATAAAGATGTTGATTCATTAGAGATTGGCATGCATTATACAGATGTGAAGCTGATGTCGCACCTACAACAGACCATACGTTGCATCTGAAACCACTTACACCGTCCTTAAAGTCCCTTTAGAGCATCTGTTAGCATCTACAATACGAGAAAGCAGTATGCGTCATTAAATTTAGGAAACTACCTTTATCAATTCTGGAGCATGATCCTGCGAAAACTTGACTGATTTTGTTACCAAGCTATTCAATGATCCAACATGTTTGAGAGTCTGTATCACTAGTCTAAGCACGAGATGTAGTCAGTCACACGTTGGCAGTTAGCCGGATACCAAGATGCCGGATATCCGCCGGCATTACGATGCCGGGCCACCCTGATTTCCCCAGGCCTTTTGTAGTATTGAATTCCTTCAGTGTAACATGCTGTTGGTTCGAGCCCTGGAGGCGATATGGACCAGAATCTCCACCCCCACTAGGATTAATGTTCCGAAGGAGCAATCCCCAAGCCAGTATACAGGTTGTTCGAACTTCTGCGTTATGTTGAATGGACATCAAAAATTGTCATCACTCTTTTACTGATTCGGCAATTTTACGACAGGGCTACAATGTGGCGAATTAAACGCTCATTACAAAATATGTCGTTATTGGAGAAAGATTATGCGCCCTTGGGCAGAGCGTCAATAGAAGATTCTACGAAGAGCGAAATTGATGATGGTATAGAGCTAGAAGAAGTTCATTTACGCTCAAGGCGATGGACACAATCACTACCTTTTCAAGCTTTACCGTGGATTCTGACCTTGGTATTTATGGCCATCTCTTTCGCTCAATATGAACTCAGAGACAAGTCTTGTCAATCTGAAGAATATTCTCTACTTCGCCCAACCGATTTCAGTGCGTACCTTGATGCGGCATAGAAGTGCTATAGAAACTGACCATCCGATATGATAGAGTCCGCATCATCAGAGATTGAGTTGGAGATAGTGACATTTACTGGAGCTCCTGTCTTTATGGAGAATGGCACGTTCCACGTACCAAATCCAGGGAAAACAACATACACTGGGCCCCCTTCTCCCGAGATTGACGACGCATGGGAAGAAATCACAGCTGGCAAGTCAAAAAGAAAAATGCGATTTGGGTTAAATTCTTATAATGAGTATTGCTTACTGTGATGTAGGAAGATATTTTCGAATCACTGCTGAAGAAGCCATCGAGGCGTTTGGAAGTGCCTCGGATGTATATTGGAACGACAAAGTGGGTGGTTATATGGCAGGGTATGTGCTCTTTAACAGCTGAACATTTATCGAGTTGTACTGATCGTTCTAGAATTGACATGTTCCATGCTCTACATTGCTTGGTACGCTTAACTTTATCCGGATTCCATATTTCTCAGCCAATTTGAAGGAGTCTAATGTAGTGATTAGAACCGGCTGCGGCAATCATTTTGGCCGGAGTACTATCCACCATCTACGCATCCAAATACAATCATCCACCAAGGTATGCGCAGCTGATTTAACCGTAGCGTTTAAAGAATTGCATGATTCACTAACAGGGTTTGCTTGCCATTTAGAACATTGTATCGATCATATTCGACAAATGCTGATGTGCTCCGGAGACATGACCTTAATACCTACAGAATGGACGGATTACTTAGAAAGAAACTACGTAAACTCTGATGTTCCGCATACATGCCGGAATTTCGCGAAACTTCGAGATTGGGTCGTCTCACGGCACAATGGATCAACCATGGTCCCTGAGTCGTCGGTGAAGCATCATGGAAAACCCCAAGATCAATAGTGGCTATAAGAGACGAGAGCCTACTGTCGAGGGAGGAAACCACAACACAGGGCGCCCGTAATAAGGCTGCAAAGGAATTGATAGCAGGTATCAAGACCAAATGTATTCGTAACTGCATGTACTCCGTATATATCGGGTATTCTAGAATTTTGTTTGCGCCCTGCTCGTCTATGCCGCAGTCAAGATTGTTGTCAAAGCGCCCGCTCCCATTGCGAATGCCACTGTCCGTATTTACATCGTCACCCCCTAGACCTCGTTTACAGCCTCCTTCAGGTCCTTGACGTCTATTTGCCCTTCTTTTGCTTTTGCGTTTCCAGGGTGGCGGCTGCCCTTGTCCTTGACCTTCTTCTCCTTCTTTGCTGGTGGGGGGTAGGCCTTGATGGCAATCTCCTGCCATTCTTTTGACGATTGGAACTCTGCCTGGATGGGGGCCAGCAGCTCGTTTAGTGATTTCGTGACGGCCGCCTTGAGAATTTGTGGTGACAGCTATTGAAATGGTCAGTAATTGTACAGATTATAAAAACCGACAGTGGAAATCGTTCGACTCATACGTACCACGTCATTTCTGTAATCTTCGTGCATCTGAGCGATGCTGCTGTAAACCAATGGCTCCAGACCATCTCTCTCGCGGTCGACGACAAACTCTCGCTTTCCACGCAGAGCTGCTACCGGCAGCAAAACGTATTCGACAAAGGCCAGGATGCCATTCTCCTCAACCACCTTGGGGGTGGCAACGGCCTTGCGGATCTTCTTGGCGACGACATCGGGGGCATCCAAGAGGTCGATTTTGCTGTCTGTTTATCACGTATCAGTGTCAAGTCGTTTGAGCTCTCGTTATGCAACTAGAGGGTCCCTTACCTTCGTCACTGGAGCTCATCTTGGCGCCCTTGAGGCCAGGAACCATGGGGTTCATCAAGTGGCATCGCTACAGTATGTTTATTAGAGACAATTCGATGCGAGCAGTGATCGGATAATTCGTTGGCTCACCTCCTTGTATCCCAGCTTGGGCAGCCAGTCCTTGGCGGCGATGAACAGTTTGCGCTGATCAAGACCACCAAACTGAGCATCCACATCCAGGTACTGCTCATCAAGAACCTGCAAGCGTACTAAATCAGCACAAAGATCCGCCACACATAAATGCCATGACCACGACGCCACCACCTACCTGGAGAATGGGGTAAAGCAGACCAGACAGAGGCGCATTGTCCGTCTGCTTGACCACTTCAGCACCGGCCCTCTTGGCATCGTGCTCTGAGATGACAGACGACAGCTTGTAGACGTCCATGATGTATTCGGGGCTCTTCTGGTACGAGCTGCCCTGCACAAACTTGAGCTTCTCGGTCGACACGCCGACAGCCTTGAAGATGGCGGTGATGACGAATCGGTAGAACTCGACTCGCAGCTCAACCAGCTCGATGGGCGCTTTGAGGTTGTCGAGGAAGCCGTGGATATCGGCGAGGAGGATCGTCACATGGCAGCCGGCGGCGAGGTACTGGGCAATCTTGATGGCGGGAACAAAGTAGCCGCAGTGAGGACGGCCGGTTGTCGCGGTGCCTAATGAGAAATGTCAATTGTTAGCAATCACATTAAGCATCTCGTCTCCCATCTATCCAATCCAAACATACCCCAGTAAATCTTGGGATGGCGGCCCTCGTCCAGGATCTTCTCGATAATCTCCGGGTTCAGAATCTCGGCAAGATTCTCGCGGATGAGCGCGAGCTTCTCGGATGCGTCTGCGGCGGCCATGGCGCTTCCCCTTGTGAATTCCTTCAAGTACCTGGTTTGATGCTTCTGATTTCTCTCGTTTGCGGTGGTTGGTGATGCAATTCGCAAGTGTCGCCTGTTATCCAACTTTTTTTTATCGAACCTACCAAAATGTCCTTTTATCGCGGGGCAGATTGACTCACTCAGAATGAATGGCGGGGTGGTTTTTTGCGACTCGGCGATTCATCGGACCGCAGCGCAGGTACATGCCAAAAGTATCTTTCTTTACGCACCAACTGTGCGTATGTAATTAGGATTAGTCAGCACAGCAATCTTCAACTCTTTCCTCATTGGGCATTTTGAAGACGCCGTGTCTCGCAGCATTTCGGCATCCGCGGTATCCGGAATACAGCAGTTGATTGCAATGACTCTGCATCGGTTCATCTAATATATTTCTCTTCCTATAACGGATCACTTATAATTCACATCAGTCTACGTTCATCATGTCTCCGTTTCCTTTGTCTCCTTTGGTCTACTATATGCTAGGCGGACACTCGATTTAGATGACTACAGGGTAACAAATGAGCATCTTCCTCTCACCACTCAAGTTCCGAATTCGATTGAACCACCGCAATTGGATAAGGAACATCAGATGATTATGATGTAATCAAGAGTACTGTTAGTGACAAACTGATGGGACTCTGTATACAGCTGTACGTATACAGCCCACTGGTAATTACCTTGGTAAGTTGTTCAACGGCATATCGCCAATTCCTTCTTCCCCCTTTGCCACCTCCCCAGGTTCTCCATTACAGCACAGCTGCCGAAGTATCTGCCGCCTTAGTCACTCAAATTAGCTAATGGCGTAGTATTTTCCATGCCGGCATCGTTTTAACCTCACATGGTACTCCATACACTTCATTCCTATTCGCTTTGTGTGATGCCTTATTCTTCAGCTGTGGGACGCTTCCGGTAACAATCCGGCTTTAAAAAGTAAACTCGGTTCTTGATTACTATTTCATAATGTGGAGGTAAACCGAGGCCGAGAGATGTATATAACTTGCTTTGAGCAAACGGATATTAATCAATCGTCTCGTCTATAAACCTCACTGTAATCGATTCACATCCTTGATAAAATTTCGGCTACCGAGCCTTACTTATTATCTACTCTGCTGCCATTGCTACCTTTACTCAAGCCATGGCCCCTGGAAATCACGAGTTCCTCGTAGAGGCCGAGTCCTTTGACGACTTCGGCGGCTGGGTCTTGGATTCCCAATTCGAGCTGGAGATGGGGTCACCGTACCTTCTAGCTCATGGCAACGGGACACCAGTGACTGATGCTACAACCACAGTCCAAGTATCACAATCCGGCAATTACAATATATGGGTTCGTGCCAAGGACTGGGTTCCTGATCACCATCCGGGGCGATTCAACGTTGCTATCAATGGACGTGTCCTCGATACAACCTTTGGAGAGAATAATAAAGATTGGAGCTGGCAATCCGGAGGCCAGATAGAGCTTTCTTCTGGCTCACTAAAGCTTGCGCTACATGACTTGACCGGATTCTGTGGTCGCTGCGACGCTCTTTTCTTCAGCACCGCCGATGCTCCTCCTCCCGAGGCGGCAGATGAGGCACAACGCTTATGGAGAAGGCGGCTAAGGGGACTTCCAAATGAGCCAGTCGATGCAGGAACCTTTGATGTCATCGTAGTAGGAGGCGGAGTGCCCGGCATCACTGCTGCTCTAGCATCGGCACGTTTGGGCGAACGTGTGGCCCTGGTTCACGATCGTCCGTTTTTGGGTGGCAACGCAAGTCCAGAAATTGGACTACGCCCACGAGGAAAAGTCGGTCGGCTTGTCGATGAAATTTATGAGCGTCGTGAGAATGGTGATCTAATTGCGCTTCAAATACTCCAGGCCGAGTCTAATGCAACGGTCTTTACGGAGTATACAGTTTATTCAGCAGCAACCGCTAAAGGAAGGATTACTTCAATCGATGCCCGTGATGCTCGGAGCGGACGTGAAGTTCGCCTCTCTGCATCCACCTTTATAGACTCTTCAGGAAAAGCCATTCTTGGAATCTACACAGGAGCAGAGACCTTGTTTGGACGCGAGTCTAGGGACCAATACGGCGAAAGTCTGGCACCTTTACAAGGTGACCAGGCACATCACGGCAACACGTTATTCTTTCGTACCAAAATGGCGTCATCGCCAGTTTCCTTTCCAGCCGTTCCCTGGGCCACAGCGGTATCCAAAGAGTTCTCCAACCTCTCAGGCCAACTTGTCAAGTATGGAGAGGAGAACGGCCAGGGTCCTCGTATCGAAGACGGTGTTGGCCCAACATCTCGCCCACGCATGCGGAAAGAAATGACGCACTATTGGGAATATGGTCAATTCCTCGATCCATATAAGAACGGAGAGCTTATTCGTGACCATCTCCTGCGTGCCATTTACGGCACATTCTCCAATGTCAAGAGGTTTGAGCCCGAAAAGTATGCCAATCTTGCGCTAGATTTGGTTGCTTTTGTGCCCGCACAGGGAGAATTCAGGAGATACAAGGGCGATTATGTTCTTACGGAAAACGATGTTCGTAATCACAAAACGTTTCCCGATGCCGTTGTGCAAAACGAAGGAGCATTTTGTCTCCATATCCCTGGTAACAAAGACTATGACTTCCGGCTTCAAGACTGGGAATGGGATGAGCGGGATGGAAAGCCTTACGACATTCCGTTTCGCTGTCTCTACTCTGCAAATATCGACAACCTGATGATGGCGGGGAAGCATATTAGCGTAACCCACGTTGCTTCATCAAACACAAAGTTTATGGGCAACGGAGGGCAACACGCCGTTGCTGTTGCGGCAGCTGCCCGGCTATGCAAAAAATATAAGACAACGCCTCGAGGTATCTGTGAGAAGCATATAGATGAGATGAAGGATTTGATTAACAGAGTCTCGGAAGGCGATGCTCTGATTCGCTCAAGTCACTTGTAGATTTACTCTATACATGTGTTATATGAGGTATACTGTCTGCCACTGAGTGATACTGATCCAAGCGTTAAGAAAATGTATTTATATGTACCGTCTTGGATAGTCATCGACGTCTTCTGTGTTGAGGTATTGGAATAGGAAGCTCGTTCGAATGTAATTTTGTTTGATCTATAAGCATTTATCAGCCACGGCAGCACGTCTTCCAATCACGGGGTTTGCTATTCAAGTAGCTTAGAAGCTCAAAGTCAACTGCCATCGTATTTAAGTTGAGAAGCGTCACTCTTTCTTGTAGTCTCGGCAGATCATGAGACCCATTAAGCTAAGTGATCTCGATATATCAGGCAGATAATTTACTGAGAAACTGGGAAAACTATTAGGAATTATAGTCAAGAGAAACCATAAGCTCACCACTCCGTTATACTTTACATCTCTATGCGCTTCGTTTAGGGAACTGAAAAAGCAACATCGGAAATACGGAAAGATACCTTTCACGGAAAGATGCCTTTAACGGAAAGATACTTTGCTGCCATCATCTAATCTCTGATTGGGTAGATGAACTCATCCATCTAGGCCAGGGGAATAGGAATGCCAGCGCGACAAGGATCAGGCTAGAAGAGGTAACGGTCAGGCAGCAGGTCATCGTATGTCGTGGAACTATAATCTATAAACCTAGAACAACCCACATTAGGAAGCTCTTGTGAGCATTGGTAGGGCAGTAATAGGAACTAGCAGAACGAAGGGGTGCTAGAGGTGTAGCCGGAATAATTACGCATTATTAGTTGCGGAATGAAAGACTACTTGTATGGATCGGACTTTCGGCGCGTTGCCGCTTTTCCGGGGCCTCTTAGTGCACACGTGTGGAAGCAAACCTCCGAAATGGGCGGAGTTAGTATCCAAAGAAGAGAGATTCGGAAAAGCAGAAACTCTTATATATCTCCGTGGCTAGTAGTTGAGCTTTTCCGGAATTCCGAAGCAGGTTTAGAAGGGGGCGATGCAGCTAAAGTGGCTGTGTTCCTTGCTAGAACTGGAAATGATGGTAGGATCAGGTTGCCGTTCTGGCAGGGTGCCAAAAAGGGTCTAAGATGCGAAGGTGCCAAAGTAGTAGACATAGAACACTTATACCAAGGTAAGGTAGGAAGGCAAGATTCCTGGAGAAATGTCTAAAGAGTAAAGATATCACGGTGATCTATCTAAAAAGACGGATAGATACTCAATTTCGATGTTTGCCCTATCTAATTCCTTGTAGCTATGACTTTGGGAACAGAAGCAGAATGTTTCCTGAGATACTAAGAGAGTAGAGAGAGATATTTGGCACCTCGATGATACTTCATTGGCACCATGTCATATTTTGGAACCATCCCAGCAGGGGTTTCGAGAATTCCGCACTGCACCATCCCTGAGCATGCTATGGGTTTCCACCAATTACAGCAGCAGAAGACCGACAAATCTACTTGCAGCTAGCCATCCTCAATAACACTGCTTGTTTCGACACCCATTGTCCGGCTTTCGCTTGCGTAAAGCATAACAAGTGCTGCGATTAAAGGGCAGAATTGAGCTGCTGCCTGGTAGTAATAAATGCCAAGATTACCATTACCTTACTCGGGCAATTATGCAGCTAGGTTAGCTCAGCATCCTGAGTTTAGGAACATGGGGTGTAAGTAGTCTCAACTAGCAGGTAGTACAACCAGGAGTAAGCCAGGCGTCACAAATTAATAGACAATTCTTTTCCGTCTCTACCTATCTCTGGATTTTATATACATTCGGTTTTAGTTAGGGCTAGATTCACACGCCCACTATTACTGTTTCTTATGCGCATTGTGCCTTGTTATCACGCACTTAGAGAACGAATGGCACATCACCCCACGAGTTAAATGTGCTTGAAGCACTGCCCTTTGGACCTGTGGCAAGAACATCGAAAGGATGTTGAGGGGCACTCTCGTCGCTGGCCAACCACGAGCCGGTATAGAGAGTGTAGTTGGTCCCTGCAATCTTGCCGGAAGCCTTCATGGGGGCTACCTCCGCAACCCATGGGCTTATGGTAGCACTGAAGTTGGAAGGCTGAGGAACGATAAGCGAGATGTTAGTATACTGGTCAGCATTGTAAACCTGAGTCATAAATACTCTGTTAGCTACTCCACTCTTATTGAACACGGTGACGCACAATGGGAGTCAATCATACCGCTGCAGTCACATTGAGTTGTTGAAGAGTGACACCGTTGACAGTTTTCGTAGTTTGTGTGCTGAGGCTCATCTGTGGTTGAACAGCATCAGATAGAGGGAATCCGGCGCCTCCATTGTTATAGGTCGTAGTCTTGCCAGTGCCGTCTGTAATGTCAACGGTAAAAGAGGATATGCCTTGTTCAGCAGGAATATTGATGTTGTAATCAAGATACACAAAGCTTGGGCCGCAGTTAGGATAGTCGCAGGTTGAAGTAGATATGTTTCCAATAACGACAGGCGATGTGGCAGGCAAAGCCGCGCCGGTGCGTGAGACTGGCTTGACCAAGGCCTGGATGCCACCTCCCAGTAAAGTGTCGACAATCTGAAAAGTTAGTTCCTGAAGCTCTCATCCGTTCTTGTTGGTGCTATTACTAGTACTTACTCTTAAAGTTAGACTGACGGTCAGCGTCTTATCCGCATTGACATCTATAGACCACTTTCTTGGCTTAACGGGCAGGGGTTGAAGAACATCAGTTAGCTTAACACTTGGTGGCACCGTATTGATCATACGTTCCAACAGAGTAGCGCAGGTCTGAGAGAAGAAATCTAGTGATTCAGCCATTCGTGAGATCATATCACCGCCGTCAGCGTTGAAAATGCGGAAATCCGACCGCGTTGTCTCATTATGGCCAAATGCAAGCGGATTCTGAGAAATATTGGCCACAAATTCCTTGGCACTGGTTGGTCAAAGATCAGTTACCTGTCGACAGGATGGGTTCAGGGGAGCGTCAGTTGACCACGAGGTGCCAAGACAGACTTACACCTGGTTGTCGAAATTGCTGGTCGTCGTATCAAAAAAGACCGTATTGTCATTACCGAAAGGCTAAAATAGTCAACATTAGTCGCCACATGCATGAATAATCGCTAAGCCTCTGTTGGTCAAAGAGAGTGGATATACGAACGCCAGTAACTGGAGGGGGCTGTGGGTTCGGCACGATTTCTGGAAAATCCACACCATGCACACCTCCAACGGTATGCCCACAGGCAACAAGGGCAATCATCTCGGTCGTGTTGAAACCCTGCCTCACGAACTTTGCAGTGTGTGTGGCAAGGTCCTCCTGTGGTTCTGGAACGCCAGAAGGGCCGGGACCGGTTGCATCAACACGACCCGCCCTGTAAGGGAGGATGATATTTCCATTTGAGCATCCGCCAACTCCAAAAACTGCCCCCATAGCGAATAGGTCAGCTAACGAGGATCGGGTGGTGTATCTTGGCCGGAAAAAGTCCAAGGTTTCTTGGAAACCGGCGCCGGGATTCTCTGGGCGATCCTTTTCGAAAACAATCGAGGCATCTATTCCTCCAGTGCCAGCTTGCACGTCTGCCGTGGCCATGTCATGGTATGCGTTTCTGATCCACTCAGCACCAAAACCACGCCCGATGGCGAGGCCACTGGCACTGCAGGGAACAGCAAAGGTGGCAAGGCTGCTTTCGAAAGGGTTCTGTTGTTCGAACAACATTTTCTCAAGCTCGTCAGTTGCTTCATTTGGCCAGACATTGTCGGCATTGGTGGGAAGCCAGAGCGAGCAGGTAGCTAGCGTATAGGCAATGGTCTTTGTCCAAGCCATGGTTACAATGATGTCAGAAGAAAAATGTTAACGAGGTTTTCGAAGAGAAATACGAACATCTATCGGGCTCAGTTCTGATCCTCCTTTATAGTAAAAGTTTCGTGAGGAGCGCTTCAACCTGGTAAGTCATGAACGAGTTATCCGGCCTGGTTTCGAGCTCTCGTGTCTGTCAATGACATGCATTATGATGTGTTAAGCGCTAGCCCCAGCTTCCTATTTCAGTATCATGCCTTTTAAATGAGTATACTGAACATGGTCCAGACTATAAGAAATAAGCAATGCGTCTATTAATGGATGCCTACGACTTACGACCTACCAGATTCGCCCGTGAAAATTGATAGCGTCGGTTTTGAATCTCAATCCCTAGGGTTATTGGTTGTGGGCCGAGAATATCAGAGCAACAATAAGCGGTGTGAACAAGAAATTCTCTACACCCAACATAGTTAGTACTTGAAATGGCTTCCTATTTCAGTATCATGCTTTCAAGATATAAAATGAAGAATAGTGATGTTTATACAACCTACTTGGTTTGTTTGTAAAGTAGAAGCCAGGCGTAAGGGAACTCTAATGATAGTCCATATACTTACCGATGGCTTGAAGTGAGTGGAAAACACATGGAGGTGTAAGAGGATTTATGAACAATGAGTTGAAAGGTTAGGCTCCTTGATGCTCTAGCTACTTGCAATTGTGAGAAGTGTGCTTTCATGGGGTTGGGTGGTGTGATGGGAGTCCGCCATGTTGCCGCAAAGCCGAGAATTAAGGAATTAAAAATATTAAATATTTATTTATGTTTATATGTAACCATTAATAGCATAGTACTGAAAGCAATTGACTAACAAAGACAAAGAAAACGACGGTATGTCATCAGTCTCTTGATCCGTTCCGCACTGGTATTGTAAGCAAGCTCAAGCAACATTTCAAACCACCACCCAGAACCCAATCGCCAGCATCTTAATAATACATGTGAATTGAGAAGCACACAAATGAAAAGTCATAGAAAGTATTGTCTCCCGTCATTACTTCTTCTTTCCAGCTCCATTGACATTGCTCTCTGTCATTGCCCCCTGAGCCGCGTTGAGTCGGCCAAACTGCCACTCAGGAAGAGTGATACCAGTCTGCTCGTTGATCGTAGTCATCAGTGGTGGAAGCATCTGGTAAACATTGCGCATGACATCGGTTGATTCCGAGCCGCTGCCCTGGTTTCCGGTGTTCCAAACGCTGATCTTGGGCTCCAATCCGCGAATAGCGCTCGCGTTGGCCTTGGCGAGCTCGACAAGGGTGCCGTCCTTGATCATCATGTATTGGAGAAGACCAGCTGGACCACCAAATGCAACAGAGAGCTTGCCGTATGCGTCTGCCATTGCCGTGATACCTTCGGCTTCTTTAAGGGTCTTGACAAGGGCGGCCTCGGCGCTCCGCACACTTGCTTCTTGGTTTGCCTCGGCTGTCACACGAACCCTATATGCCTCTGCGTCGGCAGCCTTTTGGCTTTTATAAATCTCAGCGTCCGCTGCGCGTTGATTAGCCTCTTGGTTTGCCTCGGCCGTTACCCGAGTTTTGTATGCGTTTGCTTCAGAGGCCTTTTGACTCTTGTAAACCTCTGTATCTGCTCCTCGCTGGCTCGCCTCTTGGTTTGCTTCTGCAGAAACACGAGTTTTGTATGCGTCTGTATCTGCAGCGCGTTGTCCAGCCTCCCAATCTGCCTTTGCCTTGGCGTTGAGTTCATACGCGAGGGCATCCGCGGCTTGTTGTTTCGATTCACGAATGATAGTCGCTTTGACGACATCTTGGGCTCGAAGACGTTCCATCTCGGCTGCTGCACGCTTGACTTCGACTTCTCGCTTCAAATTCTCGTCCGTAGACTCAAGAGTGCGCTTAGCAGTGACCCGGGCAATCTCCACATCTCGTGTAAGAGCAGCTTGTTGTGTATGGAGGCGCGCCTCTGCCTCCGCGCGCTCGATGTCTCGAAGTGTTCGCTGCACCGCCGTCTCTGCATTTATCTTCGCAATCTCCCTTTCTTGTTCTCCCTTCTTCTTGGCTTCACCGACGTTACCTCGAAGCTGAGCTTCGGCAACGTCGATTCTTGCCTGGTTCGTTGCACCTTCGTGGGCCTTCTTGGAGAGCGATTCGAAGTAGATGGAATTGGGAGCATCCTTGAGTTCCTTGACGTTCGAGTTGTAAATTTTAAGGCCGAATTGCTGGAGTTCACCCTGGATATTGCGGAAGATGCGTCGCTTGAAAACCTCACGTTCGGTGAAGATTTCTTCCATGGTCATTCCGGAAACCAGAACACGCGTCTCACCCTCGATAATGCCCTTGACAATGTTTTCGACATGATCTCGCTCTGCAACTACCCTGTTGCCGCTGTTTGAGCGAGCTAAAAGCATCGCATACTTGACGAGAGCGTCTCCAGAGTCTTCTTGATGGCCTGTCGTCTCATAATTGTCTTCTCCATCATGTGAGATTGTTTCTGCGGTGACTCCTCCTTTAATGTTGGCCCCACGCTGATTGACGTCAGGTCCAACTGTGAATACAACAGGGAGAGAGAACTGTAGTTTCTCCTTTGTCATTGCCTGGAGATCCATGGCATAGTCGTGGGGCTGCACACTGAAACGAGTGTATCGCTGAAACGGCCACACCCAGGCAGCTTTGGTGATTCTAACGGTACGAATACCCATGCCAGTGATGGCAAGGTACTCGTCCGGCGCAGAAATCTTGTAGGACGCCATGGTGACTTGTTGGTGTGTGCTTAGAGAAGATGTGTTTGGATAAGGAGTTGTGAGGGGAAACAATTAGAAGAACAGCAATAGAAGTTGGATATGAGAGATGAAAGGGAAAAAAGAGTAGACAAGAGGAGCAATTTATGTAGATAACAGACGATTGGTGTAACTTTAAAGGTGAGTTTAAAAGCTTCTTTGTTCAAAGTTGTAGGGGGTGGCTTAGATTGAACATAGATAACTGCGCGCGAATTTATACAATGACCAATGTGCGCCGAGACGCAGAAACCTCCAAAAGTATGCCCATTGGATTGCCCCGAGAGCTGCTCCCTCGCTTTTCCGCCTCACCATCATTGGCTTATAAGGCAGGGCTGTTTAGTCCAGACAACTCGGTCAACCAGAGGTGGTATGATGTATGGCTCGGCGGTGGCGCAGCGATCTTGATGTTCCAGAAGCTTTCCCCTACAGGACGCCAAGGAACACGAAAGTGAGGCGGATCGCGTCCAATTTGGCAAATGCCGGCGTTGGACTCCTCAGCCGCAGCGGCCTAGTAACTTTTGGCGTGGGCAGATTCGGCTCAGCTTGATGCAAGGTGAACTGTCCTACAGTCCTTGATCATCTGACCGCTGTTTACACAAAGTATAAATTCCAATCTCCATGATTTTATATGAGGGGTTTTTATCTTGCCATTTATAGATGGCATTTGCAGGAGTTGCAGATGTGGCATTCATTGACACGACGTGAGTCAATGCGGTATTATATACAAATGAGCCTTGCCTTGGTGAGCTTATGGCGATCGTAGTGCAGTAATATGATTGGATCCATGCGAAGTGCAGGCCCCATTCAGGCGACAATGCATGGGGTGCATGTATGGGGTAAGGGGAATAAGCGGAACTGTAACAAGTTGCGAAGTAAAGTCTAAGTATTAGAAGAGGAATAGTCTTTAGTTATTTTAATTTTGACATTTCCAACAACCTTATTGATAAGAAGAGTACGCAAATCACTCTCTGCTAGATCTTTGGCTGCAATACGATGCCGCAATTTCGGCCGTCTTGGCAGCTGAACACAGTATTTCTTTAGCAAGAGCCTACCTGTTCAAGCGATACGAAACTGGATGCCTAAGATAGAGAGAAATTAATGAGCAAAGTGAATGTATACGACATAGAATTAAAATAAGAATCATGTGTGGGATTTCTAGAAAACGACTACGGTAACACCTACTAAAGCAGATAGAGAGACTTCCGTATAGCATCCTAACGAAGAACGGTCAGTAGGGATCTCGCCAAAGTACCTTGTAATGGGGCAGTCTTAGAATATTATTAGGATTTCAGGTATAAATAAGAAGGGGTAGCGTGAAATACCTTAGTGGCTAAGCACGAGCTCCAGCTGTCTCATCATAACGCTGAGCCGACGAACAGCGCGCGCTGGCGTCTTCGAGTGCTTCGAGTACTGGGCATGTGAAGATTAGTTAATAGGCGACTGGAGTAATGAACGAAGAGCTTGAGGCGCACGAGGAGCTTGAGGCAATTGAAGAAGTTGAGGTGGATGAAGAGGAGGATGTTGAAAGAGAAATTTTTACTTCGGAGAAGAGGAAGAGAAATAGAAGAAAAAATATTATCTTCTTAATCTACCACATCTACCACATCTACCACATCTACCACATCTACCACATCTACCACATCTACCACATCTACCACATCTACCACATCTACTACATCTACTACATTTACTATATATATCCCATTTACCACCATCTACTATATCTACCCACATCTACTATGACTATTAACATCTACTATATCTATTCAGTAATTTCTGAATCATCTTGCTTCCCGCGCTAGTTCAAATAGAGGTCTTACGAAATCTCAGATGATGACAGCGACAATGACTCTCCGTATCGCGAGCAGCTTCCAAGTTTAATGTGTGGATCAACTCAGCCAGCACCAAAGAAGACCGTGACCTTTCTATACTGGGCTCCTGAGTCCATCATTCTGTTTGACGAGCAGGGGCCTTCTAATGCCGATTAAATGGAAGACGAAGAGTTCCATTGTGCTGTATCTATATTGTGGGAAAAAGGTTTCCACAACAATAACCCGCAAAACAGGAAGAATTTTGAGAGGTTTGTGGAGCAAGTAAGACGCTTCTTTCAATACCCGCCACAGGTTTCAGGGTCTAAAATGCATTTCGAATTATCAGCAAACAACCGACTCAAACGAGACCGATGGGCGTGAGAGAGCGGCTTGAGATGGGATGTGTGGACACGACTTTGGGAAGGCGCCAACTTTGGAGGAGAGAAATATTCGTTTGACACTACGAGATATATGCCTAGCAAGGAGTGGGATGATGGGCCGGATCTGTTGCTTTCGATTAATGTCTAATGTACTGTGGTGGGCTCTGGGGTGGTGATCTTGGAGCTTGCTTCTGTAAATTTGCGATTTCGAGTTTTCAGCTCCAGTGGGCGAATAAGAATGTCCTTTCATTTACGGTCCAGTGATGCTTGATTAGCAGGCGCTGCTATGAGAGGTGGGCGGAAACGAGTCACGTACACAAGAGAGGGAGAATGTAGAAAACATGCCGATGGACGTTGTCAGACAACAATTGGGTCAAGCAACGATCTGGGACGAGAGAGATCTTAGGGCGGATGGGGTTTCGTCAGGTCGTGTCTCTTCTAGATTGTGGCCGTCCGATAGACTGTAGGGAAACTGGACTACGATAAATGAACATTAGCATGTGCAAGAATGGGGGACAACTGGGCGCCCATGGCGTAGCAACATGGTCTGGGATTGTATAAGATCTGACAGCGGACTTTGCGGAGTGTGGAAGAGCAGTCTAAGCATAGGTAAGAGAGAGGTATCGGAATAGACAGCAGTTTCAAGGCTACATTCAATCAAGGCGGCTCTGCGCGTAAGTAGGGCCAGGTTGCTTTTCCGAGACCCGTGAGAGACAGCATGAAACGGACGATGTCAATGGCCGGTGAATTAGTGCCCAGTGCCCGCAAACGCCGTGACCCACCAGGTGAAGGGGACGAGTCTGACTCCGACACCGACTCTGACTCGGAGGGAGACACAGATGACGAGGATGACCAACCACTCAGCAGGAAGAGGAAAGGGGGGGCTGGAGCAAAACCGATTGGCAGGAAGGCCAAGAAGCCGACACGCCCCTCGCCGGGACTGTTGGGCCCCTCTCCGGATGTGTGGACCGACATCGACTTCAAGCTTGAGCCAACAGGCGTTAGTGCTGGGCAGAGATACCTACTCCATCATTCATTGTTCAGGCCCGCCAATTTTGAGGCAGTGAAGCGTCACGTCTCGGGTAAAAACATGACGACCTCCTCAGACAGGAGGAAGGCATTCGATGATGCCACTCAAAGAGCCCTTAGGGCCCTTGAAGCTGGAGACTCACATGTGGTGCCAGAATGGGTACCTGAGGCTGACGATGCTGATGGCTATGGACAACGGAAGAATCCAAAAATGAGTCCATGGGTTCCATTAGTTGATAGATTGGAGTTACTGAATAGATGGCCGGGGCTTTATTTTGCAAAGAGATATGCAAAGTTTTGGCCCATGACGATGGCTCAATTGCTAAGTCCAGTAGAAAGACCAAACGAGGACGTCGATTAGTGAGCTCCTACGGGTACGATCTGACTAGGCGTTCATTTTCGCGATACGTAAAAGGAAGCAAAGTGTCCAATGTGTGAATGAGTGGTAAATATCTGGATATTATTCTATAGAAGAACTACAATTTCACCACGACTCCCATTGTCCCGCGATCATCCTTGCTCCATAGCTACCTTGTACCATGACCATCCTTTCTCCATAGCTACCCTTGTTTTATATTGATGAATTGTATTCCCGACTGATAACCTTCCGTCTAGGTGTCAGTAAAGCATTCAGAGATGCTCATGCTAAGTTGGTATGTGGCAGCAAAAGGGCATCGTAGATTGAGACATGGCAATGTCCAAGAGTCGGCTGAAAGTGTGAAGAGCCTCGAGCAGCTCCAGTCGTTGAAGGAATGACAAACGACGCCAAACTCGACAGGTCACTCGAGCCTGGTCTAATGGAATCTCTCGAAAGTGCCCGGTAATAGGGTAGCCTAAGAATATTATTAAAATTTAAGATATAAATAAAAAGGGGCAGTAGAAGAAAGTAGAGGTAGTGGAAGAAAGTAGAGGTAGTAGAAGATAATAGAAGATAGTAGAGATAGTGGAAGAAAGGATAGATACTGAAAGAAAGGGATTGAAGAACTCAAGGTAGATGAAGAGGAGGATGTTTAAAGAGGAAGATATTTAAAGAGGAGGATGTTTAAAGAGGAGGATGTTTAAAGAGGAGGATGTTTAAAGAGGAGGATGTTTAAAGAGGAGGATGTTTAAAGAGGAGGATGTTTAAAGAGGAGGATGTTAAAAAAAGAAAATTTTAGTTCGGAGAAGAGGAAGAGAAATGGAAGAAAAAAGATTGCTGGAGAAAGATCTCGAAACGCCGCCTACTTATATTGTAAAGAGAAGTTAAATAAGAGTGAGCTCAGAGAAAAATAAAGTGCACGGAATTTTTTAATAGTGCCTGGCTACCTGTAGACCGCTTTTAAAACGCCCTGAGTAATAGAGTACATATATAAAAGATTTAAAGTTATTTATATCTATGGATGAGTGGAATCTTCCGTCAATTATGATTTGGAGGAGGTTTGATACGTCGGCCCTCAGAAATTGAGTTGTCCTCAATATCTACCATACTTGTCACTCTGATTGGTCGGTCCAAAGCTGGTGGACGACGCCGCACTGGTCGCGCTGACCGGCGACACGGCACCAGACCGTGACGACGATGTCGAACTCCTCCGTACATCTAATCTCACGGAGGCGAGAAACAGACTGCCGGTAATGCACGTCACCCTTCAATTGGACTAGCCGTGGGTAACCCTGAAGACCCCGTCCCCGGAGCCACTCCACTAGGGATGAGGAAGGTTAATCATTCACTGAAGAGAGATGCTGTCGTCGGACAGCTCGGCGAACTGATCCAAACGTGGCTGACTCATTACCGAAAAGTTTAGTGTATAATAGAGCGAATTAGAGAAGTTGTAGTGTTTGAAGAGAAGAAGAAGCCTCATGTCGAGGTCTATATGTAACTGGACGATAAAGCGGCAGATCTCAATCACATTGCTGGAAAATAGAACCAAGTCTCATTACCAGTCGTATATAGAGTGAATAATTGAGGACGGAGGATGTGGGAACAAGACTGAGTCAGATAATTGCCGAATTGCGGTCCTGGCTCGCGAGGACTTCATAGGTGAGAGGCGCCATAAAGATGTGGTTTGTAGGGTATTAGCTCGTATACTCCATGGAAGGTATAATTTGAATAAAGTGAATGAATGCAAGTACAAATTTGAAATGAGAGCCATGTCTATGATATCTAGGAAACGACCACGGCAACACCCACTGAAGCGGCCGAAGAGTCTTCCGTATAGCATCCCAACCAACAAGTGCTAGTAACAGTTTCTAAGATGCCCAATTCTACCCTACAGTTTATACATATCGCCCAACCAGTCGGCAAGCATTGCAACCATTTCTTTCGTACAGCTGTGTCCTGTGTTCTCCTGTATGAACAGTCTAGGCTTGATGTCTTTAGATGTTATGCTTCTGTTCCGCATGGCACTTCTTCTTTCTAACCATGATGTTGTATACCGTGCCGGTACCAGTTTATCGTACTCTCCATTGCACATGAACAGAGGTACATCGCTGGGAAATTCTTCGTATATCTTCCTATCACCCTCGCGGACAAACTCTGCTAATGCGCGCGGCCATCGACGCCGTTGCGACTCGTCCATAAGCTTTTCCAACTGCTCGTAACTGGCAGTCTCTAGCTCTTCTCCCTTGACACCAAGAGCTGAAGCGTCAATTCCTAGACGCTCCAGTAAGAGAGATGTCAGGTTTGGGCAACCGACAACCATTGCGAAGGCGTCAAACTGGCTGGGTGCTGCCGATGCCATACGCCAGGCTGTATGAGCGCCTAATGAGACACCCAACATGATATTGTGCATGCGATTGAACTGTGGGAAATACGCTGGCAAAAAGTCGAGGACAAGCTTGAAATCTTGGGTTGCGCCGGATATCATGGATATTAAATCGACGCTGTAGAGATAATGCACTGTTAGTACTACTCATTTAAAAAGACATAGACGACATAAATCATGTCTTTAAACAAATTTGCACAACTTACGCGTGGTTTTCGTTACCACCTGACCAAGTCAAGTTTGCTTCCGGGCTGACCTATTGGGTTCCGCCATTGTTAGATGTCATCATGGCGGTAAAAATGGTGAGCACCACATACCTGGCGATCTCCATGATTCCTCATGTTCATCGTAATGGCAATCATCTCGACTTTCTTCTTCCTGCCATCGGATCTATATCTATGCAAAATCTCATGGGCGATGCCTTCTGTCACTAGATATGTTCTTGTCCGGTTATGAGCAAGATACAAAACGGCAACGTCTACCCCAGACTTTTGTTGAAGTTCATCTAATCCATAGACGTATATAGTGACACCGCCAATCGCCAATGATGTTTTGCTTGACCGAGGTGTCGACAGAGGGAGAGAAAATCGCGGCTCCAAGCCATCTGGGGTTGTGCTTGGCGAAGGCAAAGTGTCTGACATCTTGGCGTGCGTTATTGGTGCCTCAAAGAATGAATGAGTAGACGAATGATAGGAGTGCCAAGAAAAAATGCACAAATAAATGACCGAACTAAGAGGAGAGCCCAGACTAAAAGAGACGTGGCTTAAGAATCCCTTCCTCGTGCCATCTCTATAGACGGATAGACAGCGCTGTGCAGGTATAAGTCGGCAATAACAAATGGAAACAAGCATTTGCCGGGCTCTAACTTTTTTTGCCGGAATGCAAGGGGTTCGGCTGGTTGTTCGGCCAGTTCGGTCAACTGTGCCGATTGGACTCCGTACAAATCTCGCAGCGGTACTGTGGTCATCCAACTAATTGAAGACATGGAATTCCATTAGCGTACGGAGTAGAAAGAGGCACAATGTCAGATCTTTATTACATACCTGCTATGAATTGAAATTATTGATTGTAAGTCACGCTCGTAGCATGTGGAAAACAAAGTACGTGGTGGATCCAACAAAGCAGTGTTTCACCGAGCACATACTGAGAAGATTTACAGCCTTTTGCAAGTACACTTAAAGCGCAATAACAGATAAATATTAACAATGATAAATATTAATTATGTGAAGCGAATTCACATTTACACAGATATACAATTTGTTTCCTTCACTTCCTAGCCAATCGCTTCCTTGCCTGTATTTCTCAAATTTCGGCGAGGAGATCCCACACGCTCAAAGGATGCTGTTTAAAGAACTCCAAAATAATTGGTGTTGCATTGAAGCTAGCAATGTGGTGGCCAGACACCTGGTTATCAGCGTTTGGCGCCGTGCTAGGCCAATCATGTCCGATTACAGCGTCGTAAACGTGCTCAACCAACCCAAAGTTGACTCCTGACCCGTATTTGTAGGATACCGTATTGGACGAGATCGGCGTGGTAACGTTATGGAGGCTCAGGCCGTCTCGTGCAGCCCATTGTTGGATGAAATGCGGGATTGATGGAAGACATTCCTGCTTGCGCGCACCACCCTGGTAATGAATTGTAGTGTCGTTGCCACCGTGAAACTCCAGGAATGGAATATCATGACGGCTGGGGTTACATGGGATCTGCACGGTGTCGGCTGCACAGGACGATGTATTGACATAAAAGGCACCAGATACGGGGGCAAATGCTGCAATCCGGCTCGACATTTTCTTGTCGCAAGCCAAGACGTTACAGAATCCGGCGCCATCCGACTTTCCGGTGGCAAAGATTCGAGTAGGATCAATGCAATATTGCTCCTGAACATGGTCGAGAATATCTGCGGTGAACTGGAGGTCGTTTACTGTAACATTCGGAACGCCTTGCCAAAAGTCCTTCAGTTATGTCAGCATTGGCTTTAAACACTGCTTCTAAGCAACCAAATTGCCCTACATTGATGCCCTGAGGGTAAATGACAAAAGAATTCGTATTGAACTGGGGACTGGTTAATTCGTCTAATTCCAGTTGGCTTTCTGCGGTTCTTTCGCCCCCGTGGTAAGACAGGATCGCCGGAGTTGGGACCTCATTATGGTACGTTGGTGGAATCGCGATGAGGTAGTACCTCAACAGCCCACCACTTGTAATTGTCACGTTTGCAACACTACCAGCTGATTGGCCATGGGGTAATTTCTTAAGGCATCCTTCTAATGAGATGGATGAAAGGCCTTTAGGTAGGACCAAGGCTTCAGCCAAAGCGGCGAAGAATGCAACCTTGAGAGATAACATGGGTAGCAAGAGACAATAGAATCCTAATCCGGAAGAGAGAGCAATGGAACACTGAATCACACTTTCCACTTACGTCAATTGTCTTAGATTATCTCTCCTTTTATATATAGTCACATTCCAGTTAGAAAATGCTACCCCAAGGGTCCGTCACATTTTCTGGGGAAAAGATGCGGAGAACCCTGGAGAGAAGAGTCTAACTAGACAAATTCAGTCCACGAGAGTACCGAATCTCCTGCTCATGTTTGGTATTTACCGAGATTACCGGAATCATATGTTCAAATGGTTCCTCACACCGTCTATGAAGCTCCATAATTCTTAGGGCTGACTGACAGATGGATAGAATCGGAAGACGGTGCCTCGGTAAGCAGGTTCGAGCCCACGATTGTGTTCTAGAAAGCTGACTATTAATAAGATAGTCTGTAAACTATAGACATGACGGAACTGATTTGCCGGACTTATAAAGTTTTTCATGACTCAAAGATAGCTAAACTAAAACTTCAGCATCTGGGTCAGTAGAGATGGATGGAATAAGTTGAGTTAGTTGAAGCCCATTATGGAGACAGTCTGACTGTTTTAACATTACTTCTCTTGTAGTTGCGAGGAGGGCGAAAGCATATTGGAACCAAGTGATATAGATATGAACTAGGACAACTGGACAACTGTTATTGAAGAGATTATTCGAAACTAGCTAAGCGTTCTACAAGACGTATCTGAAATCTTTGTTCTGGATATCAGTAAGATCCTCATCGATTGAGTGCAGATTCATGGGTGTGCCACTTCGTTTGTCTCTCTTTCTGTTTTCCATACGCAACGCAATAAGCGTAATGGACGCAATCACTACCACTCCACACAGGCAGACAAAGCTTCCTACGAACCCTGCGTGATAGATTGGGCCCGGAGACGCGCCAAAGATCACCGGACCAATGACATTTCCGACGCAATATCCAACGAAAGTCGAGGCACTGACAGTGGATTTTTCTTTAAAAAATTGGTGAGACGCTATTTCACACAAGGCAGATGCTAGGAGAGGGGGGAAGCTTACTAGTATGTCCGGCTATGTTCGATGCCGTCAGAGAGACAGCAATTCCTCCAGAGGCGACTTGGACAGCAATGAGAAAAACACCCGCAAACAATAATCCTCGATTACTCCGAGGCCCGAACCAGCAGATGAGAGTGCCGGCGATAGAGATCAACCCGCAGACAATAATCAGCAGGTAACGCATGTTTCTCCACTTCCGTGTGATGTAACCCGACAACAGAATAGAAGTGGCAGTAATTGCTCCAATGGGACATGTTAGAGCCAAAGAATCAAAGTGGTCGAATCCGAATCCGTTAATAACGACAGTACCGAAAGTTCCAAGGGCTCCCGATGGCACACCGGTAAGAAGCACTATGAAGGCGCTGCTGTACAGCTTGTAATCGCGGAAAGCCTCGAAGAACTGGGCCTTGTTGAATTCGTGGCTTACGGTACCAGCATTGTTTCTCTCGAGACGGCGAATGGCGATGTGTCTCTCAGCCTCTGTCAACCGTTTGCTCGTCATGGGGTCATCAGGGAGGAAGAAGAAGAGAACAATGGACCATAAGATGGTGACACCGCCAAGAATCAAGAAGATTGGTTTCCAAGAAGGCAGTGAGCCATGAATCTGACCCAAGCCGTAGTTGATTAGGGGAGATATGGCTGTGGCAACTCCAACACAGCTGTACCAGAACCCAGTTCGTAGGGTCTGCTCTTCTCGTGTCCACCAAAAGGTAACCAAGACAGTGAATGAGGGAGCAACGGCTGACTCAAGGAAACCCAGGAAAAGACGATTGATCATAATACCGGCATAGTTGAAGCAGCCGGCTGTCGACATGAGAACAGCTCCCCACAGGAATGTCGCGACGGAAACCACTCGCGATGTTGAGTAGCGCTGGCACAAGAACATCATTGGGTATGTACCAACGAGATATCCGATGTAAAACATCATCGAGGCATTGGCGTATTTCTGGTTATTCGTGATTGGGGTTCCGTCTGGCAAATGGCCGACAATCGTGGTGAGCTTCAAGTCCGCATTGAAGTTGAACTGTGTTGCGGCGCTCATGACACCCTTGTCGTAGCTCTGCAGCGTGTACGTCACCATCATAAGAGGAATAATCCTTTACACTTGAATGAGCCATTGGTCGCAGAAAAAAATAGTATAGTTTACTCAAGTGAAGGGGACATCATACCAGAAATCGAGTTTCCGAATAAGCCGTCTCTCGTCCTCCGGAGTGAATGTCTCACTGGTAGGCTTCATGTTGGCAGTCTCGTCTTCCATCTTCTCAATCTCTTCAGCCCCATCATGCTTTGTGTCGTCAAGTACGTCCATGTCGTGAGGCGCCATAGTCACAGAGTAGCGGGACGAGTGGCTTTTTTGCGGTTTGACTTGTGCAAACATCATTTAGTTCCCGTTGTTGTGGTGATAATGATGTTATATAACGTTCTCGTCGTCGTTCCTCCTGACCTTGTGACACAATTGGCTGACCATCGTTCGGCAAAGTTACCATACAGAGAACACGACAGGGTTGAGTTCACCCCGCTCTTCTCCGCGATGCGCCGTCATGATGTCCACCCGTGGAGAGAGCAAAGGAGAGAAAAACGCGACATACCGCTAGAATGGATCTCGGAATAGAAATGTCTCGGCAGACGTGCGGACAAAGCTAAAGTCAGATAATAGCCGAATTAGCCGTTCTAGCTCGCGACAACTTCATAGTTCAGGCGCCACAAAGATGGGGTTTGTGGAGTATTAGCTCGTATACCCCATCCGGGGTAAAAGGTAAGCTGGTCGGCAAGAATCTTTTTTCTTTTCTACCGACGGCAAACTTCTTCCCCAGACAAACTCATCTTTTACCGGCCATGGAATCTGGGGAGAGCTTACATGCAGCTCGGCCCAACAGCAACGCATGGGGAAGCAATGGTGGTGCCAGAGTTGCTCCACGGATTCGATCGCGGGTTGCCTGTCAGCCTTGCAATCAGCGCAAAGTTCGTTGCGACGTTGTTCAGACTGGGGGTAATGCGTGTTCAAACTGCCAGCGCGATGGCGGATCTTGTGTTGTTCTTCCGCGCAAGAAGCATCGGTAAGCATTGAAGAGCGCTTGATTGAGTATTGACATCCGTTTTTGCTCACCAATTGTCCTCTCACAGGCCGCGGAGAAAAAGAGATTCTCAGTTTACGTCGCAGAAAGCAGCTGGAAATACGGCTGGGATCTCATATAGCAAGGCTGCTTCCGGTGGCCTGGTAGATCCACAAGTTGGTGCTATACCAGTTGAAGATCCTCCAGAATACCCTTATGGCGAAACATTTTCGGCATCCCTACCGTCGTCAAGAAACAATGTCATGGGCGTTGGAGAAGCCCAGGGCCGATCGGCGACAGACACTATCTTACCTGAAGATGGCCCTTTTACTTACATTGGTAAGCATCCTATCAGAATTCTGACAATCATGACATGGGAAAGATATCTCATCATCTTAATAGGCGACAGGAGAGGGCCACGCCACTCTGTCTATGACCTCTGCCACCCTGAGACTCCTGAAGATGCACGATATTTGCCGCCAGACACGGTCATCTCGTCGTCTCACAAACCGCATGAGCTAGAGTATATGCGCCTTCAGGGTGTCTTCTCTAGGCTACCGGACGATGTGTGCGACGAGTTAATACGCTGCTACTTCCATCATGTCCACTTCTTTCTACCAATAATCGATGCACCCGCGTTTCTAAACGAGTACTGCAGCAATGGCTCTCGGAATATTAGCCTGCTGCTCTATTGGAGTATTCTGCTGGCTGCTGCAAACGTAAGTTCATGTGAAGACGCAAATTGATGTCGTCGTCTAACCTTTGCTCTCAGTTCGTCGATGCGGATGTTTTACAAAAAGCAGGGTTCTCTTCTAGAAAGGCAATGAAGACTGCCATGTATGAACGCGCCAAGGTGAGCAATCTGGCACTTGGTGATCACAATATGTCTCGTAAACTGACTCTTGACAGTGTCTCTATGACTTCGATCGAGGGACAGAAAAACTGGTGCTCATTCAGTCCGTCATCCTATTGGGATTCTGGTATACTGACCCTCAGGATCATACTGGCGCCTGGTACTGGATAGGCATTGCAATTTCGCTCTCGCAGAACATCGGACTCCATAGGTCTTCGCGTTTGGGCAGCCGTGCACCGCAGAAGTCTTTGCCAGCGCGAGAATCCCTCATGCGTCGCATCTGGTGGGCGTGCGTAGTCAGAGATCGATGGGTTTCGTTGGCACGGGGCCGTCCTATGCGCATTCATAGCGAAGACTGCGACACGCCTCTTCCTGTGGTGGAAGACATCATGAATGAATTAGAGTCTGTTGTTGGCCGGGCGCGAAGCCATTTTGTGCCGGTGGAATCCAGGGCCTTGGCCGAGATGTGGATTCGGCTTGTGCGCATTTGCGATACGTTGGGCCACATCTTAAGAGTCCATTATTGTGTGAATGGAGGGATACCCAGTATAACGGAAATTGACAAATATGCGCAAGAGTTACAGGCCTTGGCCCAAGAAGACGCCGTCCCAGTTGACTCTAGTGAGAGTTTAAGCATCAATGGGATCCAAATCGATTTACTGTACCAGTTTGTGCTCCCGTTCAACACACCTAGTTCATCTACACAGCCACTGACTCTTTACTAGAGCTACAATTGCAATACTCTATCGACCATACGTATTGAATCGGTCTACTCCTCTTCCATCTGGAGCGCATTCACTGTGGCAAAAGATTGCAACGAGCCGAGCCCGCGAAGCTGCATCAAATACCAACGGACTGCTGCAGAGTCTCATTGAAGTGGATGGTATACGATATTTGAAGCCAATGATGTATTAATTTCTTCTTCTATTGTCCAGTTTCTGGAGCTTGTAAACTGATTATCTCTCGCCATAGGATTACCGCGATGATCCCCGCTATGCAGATTCACCTTTACGACTGCAAGTCCTCAAACGCATTGACCCGCGGTCTGGCGGAGAACAAGCTCCAACTTCACATGCTGGTTTTGTCAAACTTGAGAGAAACATACTGGAGCGCCGACGTCACGTATCGACTTTTTGATCGGGCTCAAAACATACTCAAGGAGTCGAATTCCCAAGTGGAAAAACCACCTATCAAGAACGCCGATAACAGTCGAGATTCCACGCATCTACAACAATCACAGCCGCAATTGTTTCCACCGACCGAGCCACCCTTGCTTCCGACTCCAGAACCTACCGTCTTGGTAGGTGAACAACAATATGCAAATACATGGTTCAATGGTTCGCCACAGTTTAGAGACGTTGATCAGCTATTGAGCCCAGGGTTTTACCTTTCTGAGGATGGCTTCTCAGAGTTCCTTCTTAGCTATGAAGATGCCGTTGTCTACGATCCACTTGTTTTGGGATGAAGCAGGATACCTGAACAGATATTACCATAATACGCAATATTGAACTATATTACTATGTACCCTTCAGAACGTCAACTGGGTATATCTCCCATGTCCGACTTTACCCAAACGCACACATTATTCACTGCCAGGCGCCATGACACATGTGACATCTATCACACAAGATAGCGGTGAATTATTGCACAAGTGCTTAACCGCCGTGATTAGGCACCAGCAGTTGGCAGCCGATATTAGTGGAGCGGTGATTTCTCCTAAGCTGCAGGTAGCCGCTTAATGACAACATTGAACAAACACGGCCGTTTGCCTGCATTCCAGGCGGTGGCTCTATTGCAGTGAATTTGGCGTCATCTTTGCTGATCGGAAGCTAATTTACTTGAACTGCATTCAGCTATTGAACATGAAGTGCTTGACTCTTGTCTCTCAGCTCTCTACTCTTGAAGTGATTTTCCCTGGAAATGCATTTCCGCCGCTTCTCAATTCTCTTTGACCATAAATTGCAGCATTTCTCCCCTTCATTTCCTTCCCATCATCACCTCATCGTACTTTTACGAGTAGAGCATTTCTGTATCTCTTCATAACCCCAAACAGAATGGTCTCCCACACGAAATTACGATGACCGCGGGTCAACTAAGAGATAGAAACCGTATTCTATCCATCGTGCTGAAGTCAGGATCATGGTGAGGCTTGAACATCCGACATCCGTATGCGATTCGTCCCACGCGAGTTCTTCTACGCTATTCTATCCCATAACTTGCTCTGTACACGGCCTCTTTCGGTGTGTATTCCTGAGACTTCAAAGTTTGTTCCAGCCCTTGACTAACGACGAGTGATACCCCAGAGCCGTTGATTTGACAACTTACGGATGGACGACATCACTGCCTGGCCCCTGAAACCATGGCTGAACCACGAATACTGAAGTTGTATCGGACAAACTCAGACACTAGATCTGTTTACCTCTACTAGATCTATCTACATCTACCAGATCCATCTACATCTACCAGATCCATCTATCTCTACTGGATCTACCTACATCTACTACATCTACTACACCTACCACAGCGACTACAGCGACCATAGATTACAACAACTACATCGACTGCATGCACTACAGAGACTACGCCCCTCAAGCCTAGCAACTGGCGGACGGCATCCGTGCCTATGACATCCCAAGCAGTGTGGACAGTGAGGCCTCCAGATACGACGGCTAGGCCAGAGCAAGACAAGGAAGCAACTTGAAGACTGCTGGCATGGATGCGCAGCGATGCCTTGGGTTCGGCAACATATTTGCAACATGAAAGGTACTTTACTTTAGCCGCAGTTGGCCACCAAATGGTAGGTACTTTTTCCATTTTCCAGCATATGCTCTCCTCTTCGTGCCTTGAGGCCTCATTTGTGAGCGCGCCTATTTAAACATGATGCAACTCTCCTCTCCTCCTTTTCTTTTCTTTTCCCTTTCATCATCTGCAGGCAAGCAGCGCAGCTCCGCCTTTCTCATTCCTTGCCTCATCTCTTCCTTATCTTTTGTGTGTTGCCGTTCTCGTTTTTTCTTCTCTAATACTTCGCTCGGTATCTGTTCTGATTCCCCATGAGATGCTATTATGACCTTTGACTAACCAGGGAGCAGGCTTCGTTACTTCAACTTCGTTACTTCAACTTCGTTTCTTCATACCACGCTCGAGAAAAGCACTGCTTGATCCAGGACCTTGCGTTTCAATCCGCCTCCACCACAGGCACCTTTTCGTACCAGGAGCCGGCACCCTGGCTGCTTGTTTCCGATTCTCTGCGGTATGTATGTCTACAAGACATTGGTCCTGATATTGGCTGACCAGAAGTTGCAACACTGCCTCATAGAATCGACGATGGTCCAGCCCAGCGAAAAGAAAAAGAGAGTCCTGCCGGAAGGGGTTCCCGCATTCGTACTCTGATATGAACCACTTTTCTCGAGACTCATCAAGCACGGATGGTTGGGCAATGGAACTCTCGTCAACTTTTTCCCCATGGATTTACCAACATATTTCCAATGAGGAATTGGAAAATTCAAGATGTCAGCCGATAGCTGTCTGCCGGAGACACGTCCTCAGGCTTGCCATATTAGCTTGCCCAAAGTATATACAGCTCACATATCTTTACTCAACAGAAAAACGGAAGCCCCACGATCACCACAACACGGAAATGGAAGAAGATGTGTACTCTTCCCAGAGACAGTGGAAGAGGGACCAGAGGACCAGAGAGGTATTGACCCAAAGATTGCCCCAAGGATGGCCAGCGGATTCGAGCCGCCAGAAGAGTTTCAGGACCGCTGGAAAGACTGCACCGTTATATTCGGTAATGAGGAACTGAATACGGTGATTCTCTCACCGGACCAGCAAGTATTGGTAGAGACTGAAGAACAACTTATATACCTCAAAGATCAAGACGCCGTGATCCGTGAAAGCGAGGTCATGAAGTATCGCGTGCTGGCACGATGCCAACATCTCGCATGCGGCCCTACAAAGAAGCCAAAGGCCAAGGCGGATGGAGAGGATGTGAACGACAATGAGGGCCTATTACTCTCTATCAAGAATGGCAAGTCGGTTTACATCGGACAGTCAATGCACATGGATGGCCCTGTGTTTGCATCGGGTAAGAACGAAGAAAAGCATTCGGCCGGGTTCGATTTCAAGGGCCTTAATCTGAAGTCCGAACCGCACAAACTCATAATCGGCTCTGGAACAATCCCGCATTTCGCAGTGAGCTCGAAGTTCAATCTCAAGAAGGCCAAGCAACTCGTACATGCGAAATCCCTGAAATCATTCTACAGAAAGGAATGGGAATTTCGGGCTTACAATGAGTATGCCGAGAGGTTGATAGGGGAGATCGTATGTGGCTTTCCTTTAGAGGCCTTGGCGCATCAATATATCGAAGAATGCCGAATAAAGCCAGGAGACAGCCTGAATGGGGCATATAGGTTCCCAAACCTAAGCCCAGGGGAAAGGAACCAGCTCCTGGAGGAGATTTTGTCGCATGTGGGTATTGTGCCGGACGTCTTTCAATTTAAGGTTCCACTTACGGCAACTTTGGAATACCCGGAAGAGCTTGACGAGACCCTGCGAATATTTGCCTGGAACACCCCGAGGATATCCTCCCTCGGAACATGCTACGTCTACCATCTACTACATCTACTGCCACCTACTCTACCACCTACTACCACCTACTACCACCTACTACCACCTACTACCACCTACTACCACCTACTACCACCTACTACCACCTACTACCACCTACTACATCTATTATAATCTGCTACCATCTGATAGATCTACTCATTTATTTTATCACATGGCCAACGTATAGATGCATGCCGCCAAACATACCAAGAACACTTGAGTCTTTGCTCAGGTAACATCTTCCCGACCACGAGTTTCAGCGAAAATAATGGGCGATCTCTTGTCTTGGCGAGGCCTTGGGGCAAAGAGAAAAACGGATGGAGGATTCGTTGTGCTATCGACCAGTAACACCATTGTTTCTGAAACCCTGAAATGTCTGCAATTTCCCCATTTCGTGAAGCATAGGCTTTTAGGCCGCTGCAGATATTTGGTCTACAACTTCGGCAAGGAAAAAGAAAGCAAGCACTACAAAGCGATCCTCAAATCTCTCAACGCCGGAGAAGAGGCGCATTTCGCATATGTGGGATTCGATGCGAATATGAGGGGACCAGTGTTTGCCTATAAGAAAAAACCGAAGAAGGGGGCCGATGATCCAACGGACGACGAAGGAGGGGAGTCAGACCTACTGCTATTCAACATGAAGGGAGTTGTGCTCACGTTTGAACCTCTCCATCAAGTGGTGGGTCAGGGTTTCTTGCCTCACTACTCCGTGACGTCGCCGGCGAACTGTATAGCTGTGAAGAGATACGTTGGTGGGAAGTCGCTGCAGACTTTCATTCCCGCCACCAATCTGAGAAGGAAATACTTGAACGGGGCGAAGGACCTTGGGGTACGATTGCAGCAGGGAAAGAATGTCGTACCTCCTCAACTAGTTCCCATCTCCAGGGAGGACAATACGGTTGAAACTGAGGATGGTGCCCCCCGCGTGCGCCAAAGATCTTGCAACGCCTCCCTAATTTGGCGGTCGCTCAATGCTCCCTCTGGATATCAGCTCAAACTTGTGTACGTCAATGCACTCGACATCCCACAAGCGTTGATCACCATCTTGGAAGATTTCGCCAAGAAGTTTCCCAATGATCATCTGACGATGCCCTTGATGATTACCGCTTCTATCTTTAACAGAGGATCGCCATATATACTTACATAAAGATATACCTACGTCTACTACGTCTACTACGTCTACTACGTCTACTACGTCTACTACGTCTACTANCTACGTCTACTACGTCTACTACGTCTACTACGTCTACTACGTCTACTACGTCTACTATAGCTTCTATAGCTACTAAATTTACTACGTCTATTACGCCTACTATACCCATTGCACTCTACACTATTAGTGCATAATCTTAGCCTCAATCCAGCTGGAGAAGTGATGCCAATTGTCTACGTGAATCATGGTTAATCTCTGTTAGATCAAGTGCTTATTGACACTGAAACGTACTAGTAGAATATGTCTGCAAGATAGAAAGCTCAATAATGACTGCATGTGTCCAAAGGTTGGATTCAATGTATGTATTTTCTAACCAAAACTGTGCGACGATATAGTATATTTCTTATATCCTCATACTTCCCCCGATTCCGCAAACGTTCTAACCATTATGTACATAGCTGTTTCCCCAGCGTTATATACAGCGTTGATATCGGCTGCTGTCTCTACTACCTTGTCAATTAATAGCTTTACATTATCATCCTTGGTACTTCTTGCTGCCATGTGAAGGGCGGTTTCACCTGCGTGAGTCCTTGAATTCACGTCGGCATCGGCATCCAACACAAGCCTCAAAGTCCATGTGTTTTCAGCCCGTGTCACTAAGTGTATCAGAGCCTCTCCACTCTTATTTTTGGCCTCGATATCTGCCTTGTGGGATAGTAGCGCTTGAAGTACCTTTCTTTCTTCGTCAGCATTGGCTCGTAAGAGAGCTGAGTCTCCTTTCTCCGTAGTAGCACTAGCATCTGCCCCCCGATCAAGTAGAAGCTGGACCATTTCTTCGTCTCTGTTGATCACGCCCCTGATAAGTGGCATTTCTCCATTTTCAGACTTCGCGTTAATATCCGCCAACTTTTCGTCTAAAAGACACTTGACGACCTGAAAGACACCTTTCTCCACGGCATAATGAATGGGCGGATCATCGATGGAATGAGAAGGATAGCCTGATTTCTCCTTCAGACTAAGGAATGAGTCTCCCACATCTCGGAAAATGTATTGTATTAATTGCCGTAAGGAGAGTGGCCAGGAAGCTCGGTCTACATCCTCAGCACGTCTCATCCCATAGGTAGCAGCGTATTTTCCCAGAGCGTATTGGACATTACTGGCGTTACCATTTGCATAGCATCCTATATGGCAAAGGTATACATGGTATCGGAGGCACACCTCAGCCAACTGCAGATTTGCCGCTGTCTCGTTGAGCGCAAAGTTCACAGTCGCCGATTTTTTATATTTTCTGATGTTAGGTATTTGTGTATCTAGCTAGATACTTATGGTCGTTAATATTAAAACAAACAAAACAAACAAACAAACACACATCTCACTTCTGTCTTTTGCATATGCCATTCGGCGACTAGATGTCAATTTCACGGCTGTGTGAGGAGCCTGGTGCCCACCAACTCTATGCAGATTTTGGATTTGACTGCATCTAACTACATTAAACTATATTTAACCGTGTTTAACTGCATCTAACTGCGTTCAACTACATTTAACCGTCTCTAACTGTATCCAACTGCATCCAACTGCATCCAACGATAGTTCCCAATAGGTAGCTGATTAGCACTTTGGACACTGACCTTCTGTATGTATACTAGCAGGTAAAAAGTTTCAGGTTGTTTTTCGGCCCGGTGACAAAATCATACCCACTTCAGGGCTTCGACGCGTTTAGTAACAGTAGACTTGCTATGATCTAGAATTGATTACCAAAAGAGTAACCCAAACCTATTACCAGCAATCGGGTGCTACGTTAGCCATGGGTAATAGATGTATATAGCTAGTTAATTGTGGCGAATAACTGTGTTAGAAACTTACTAGTCCAGGAACCAGAGGCTTAAATGCACCGAAGATGACTTAGGGACGTGTCACTAGCTATCTTCTTTGTACAGAATGCATAATTTTTGAGCCACTTATCAGAGACGGTCGGGGCGCTTGTGCCATTGTTGATTTTGGCCCCCAAGCTGTTGGACGTGTTCTTCATGATTCTGCATGTGACAAGCTTTGCAGTTGGTAGCATCCCACGCAGCGTTGTGGCCGGTTGCTATTCCTGCTCCAAGCGGCGATCGGCGCTCACAACAAGAATGTAGCAAAAAGAGGCTGCTGGGGCAGCGATGTATAGCCAGATAGTGCTGCTTCATGAATACACATTTTGCTGGCGCTTAGGACAATATACATGTATGCTGTATACATGTAAGGCTGCACTATGAGGGTAAAGACTTGGGGGGCAGACTCAGAGAATGGAGCCTGGTAACCGCGCAGATAGCGATTCCAAGTCGCCTCTTCTCGGTCTTTTCCCACGCAGCCTCCACGGAACTTTCGGCTCTGCAAACATGTTGGCGCTAGTTACATGTATGAGTGGCGCCATACAGATAAGTCTATCACCTGTGTGGATTAGCCGCAGCACATGCTCGGTCTTTTGGGAGCGGATAAGTTCCAGCTCCGTCTTTAGGATCGCGCAAGTTGTAAGTTAGGACAGACTACTATTGGTGCAATTATTTGTTTCAGAAAGACGGATGTGACTTACTATACAATATTGATAGATCAGTACCACGATGTAGATCGGGACCCCCATCAGAGATTCTTACAGCAGTGCGGCCCTGAATTGGATCTCCAAAGAAACTTAAAGGGAACACGCGACCACAACGGCCAGTACACATAGGGCTATGTTGCCCTGCCGCTTCGATGCCTGTCCTAGCTAAAAATGAGCGCCACTTGGTCATCTAGATGTAGTGAGGTTCATATTTAGCGTTATGTACGTAGTAGAAAACGATCAATTCATTGATCGGCCTGCTGGATATGCAAACTTCGTGAGTAATTGACAGCGTTAGGTCTGAACTTTCCTGCATTACTGCTTGAGATAGATAACCAAGGCGGATGTTTCTGAGGTTCATTACCTGCACCAACCCTGCACTTACATGAATACACGCCCAACAGTTAGCTGGATAGTAACATAGTAGTGCTTCAGAGGCGAACTCCGCGAGGCTCATTAAAATGAGGACTTCTGTTCCACTGGAATAAGGCGATGCTACCCTACGACATGAAATGGGCTTAAGACGGCTGCCCAGTAGCCAAGAAAGTTTTCTTCTATATGCTCTTAGTCTAAATCAGAGCTACTTCATGATTGATCCTTAAAAATAATTACCATCGACATTTTCGTCGATTGTAATCGCGCCATAGAGCAAAGCCCCGCCATTCATCTAATTGATTACTCGAAAACATATGTACAACACCCCACTACGATCTTCACAGATCGAGAGTCTGTTGTATTTACGTATAGCCCGCATTACTATTCTGAATTCTTGTCAAATCATGCAACAACACATCAAGGCAGCGCAATGCCTGAGTAAGCAGGAGCGCAAACGTCTGCAAAATCGGATCGCACAGCGAGTATATCGTAAGGCCTTTTAACCTCAAACAATAGAAAGTATATGATCGAAAGTCAATGTGACTAACTTAAAACAAATCCCTCCATAAAACAGGCCAAAACCAGAAACAAAGAATCCTGGCTCTTGAAGCGGCCGCAAGCCGGTCCTTAGATACATCTTTTCTTTCCCACTCAACGCTTCCCACTGAAATTCCCGACGAACCTTCAATACTATCAGCACCCATAAGCGATAGTATTATAGATGCACCAAATGCCTGTCTCACTGGCCTAGAGGCGGATATATCTGGAATGGAACATGGCGATTGGGAGGCTGATTGTGATTGGAATGGAACGAATGATGCCACTGCCAAAGTCGAGAGAGTAACAAGCACGCGGCAAGGTGCTACAGCTCTCCATATTGCAGTAAAAACAGGCAATGATGAGATGGTACGCTTCCTCATTGGTCGAGGAGCTGATCTCAGTAAGCAGGACTCTCGGGGCAATATGGCCATACACGTTGCTGCAAGACTGGGACATGTAGGACTTCTCAAATTGCTCATTGATCATTCGGCCAAGACAGACGAGGTTAATTTCTTGGGCCAAACTCCGCTGTATTTGGCTGTACAAAGCGAAAGCAAAGACGCTGTTCAACTTCTTTTGGGCGCAATGGCTGATATTAACATCAAGGATTCGATGGGCAACTCGATACTGCATATAGCCGTGGAAACCGGCTCGGTCCCAATAGTAGATCTCTTACTGTCTAGTGGTGCAGATACCAATGCTTGAATTTCTACTGCTACACTTTCGAGGCGAACGCTCCATGGTTCCTCATGGTGGGGGTGGTTTCAAATTGCTTGTATGCAGCAGCCCCTCATTTTATTGGGTCTGTAAATGTAAATAAAATCGCTCGATATCTGACTTTCACAACTTGGAGGAGCTCATTGTTCTGGATGCAGTCATACTCTTTGCACATAATGCAATGTAAGACAATTGAAAATTCAGAATTGTGACCTCAGGAGCAATCAAATATAGTTAAACTTATAACACTTAAAGAGAGAAGAGCTAACTGAAGTAAAGACCGATTGAAGGTAAATACTAAAGAACAAGTAACCTATGATAGGTTTAATTCTTGTGAGAAAGGATAGAAGTCTAGTTCTCTGCCTAAAGATTGGGTCAAAATCGTCATTTCATCCTCGCTTGCCCCTTTTGTAAGCACTGCATGGCGATACCGACGGCCATTTGCCGTATTCTCCGGATCAAGTTTAAACGTTGCATTAAACACGTCGGCAGCATAAACAAGAGAACTAACACAAAGCGAAGAAATGATATCTATTAGCAAGTATATAGGTTTATTAAACGAAGAAACGAATGAATGAATGACGACGGAGGGCATGGAGACAAGAAGCTGCTCACAATAAATAGCTGTAATAACCAGCGTCATAGTCTTCGATAAGATGCCTAAAGTTGGCATAACCATGTCCCCAAGCCCAATCGCCATTCACGGCTTCGCCTCCAGCCAGGGGGAGAACTTCGCGGCGCAGTTGATTCCACTTGACAGCCAGTTCCCACTTCTCGGCTTCAGTATTGTTAGTGATCTGATGGACCAACATGTCGAACATACCGATGGCCGTTTGACGCAGGTAAAACAACGCGCTATTGCAGTGCTTGCTACGAGTTAGATTTGCAATCTCCGAATCAGACAACCTCTCTGTTGGCCTGGGCTTGCCATTCGCCGCTTCGCTCCATGTTTGTAAGTGGTCCGCGGATAGGTATGAATAATGTCTACCTAGGCGCTTTAGTTGTGATGGTGTCCAGCACCAGTTCTCTAGTACCTGACTAGGCATCTCTGCAAAATCAACAGGCGACGCAGTTCCGTGAAAGCATGCAAACTTGGTTTGGGCCACGAGCTCGTGGATACCATGTCCCAACTCGTGGAACAACAAGATAACATCACGGTGCTGAAGGAGCGTCGGGTTAGTGACGCTAGGTTTCTCGAAGTCAAACAGCAGTGCAGTCGCAGGATATTGACGCGATCCATCCGGTAGAATACAGCCCTAAGTATGGCTAGTTAGCTACTAGACATATCTATCACCATCTTCTCCTTCGCCGTCGCTTCTAGACGCGATCGAATATATTCGTCTTGCACTTACTGGTCGTATTGGCACATTACATGCATTTGGGGGTTTGCCTTTCCTATCGTAGAGGTCAAGGTACAGATAGCCAACAAAGTCGCCACCTTCTTGCTTATCGTTCCATACGCTGAAAACTCTCACATCATCATGCCAGAGCATCTCGGCGCTCTTATAATACCCGAGAGTGACGCCGGAATCTTGGTTTGGTTTGGTAATCTCCGTAAAAACCAAGCCAAAAAGATGCTGGTTGATTTTCAGCATATATTCTATAGTTGACAGCAGGGGGAAATATTCTGCCAGCTGCTGCTGATCCAATTCATACTGTCTCTCCATCATGAGCCGATTATAAAAAGCATGATCCCAGAAATAATAGTTTCCATCAAAAGACTCTCTACGAGACTCGACATCATTCTTTTTCATGGCTTTCAAATTCTCAACCTCAGCATTTGCTGTCTTAGAGAGCATTGAAACCAAATCGGTGAGGAAATTGTTGACAACATCTGGTGTTTTGGCCATTCTATCCTCGAGTCTCAACGCAGCATGGCTGGTGTAGCCAAGTAGACGAGCACTTTCGGCACGGAGCAGGATGAGTTCTTTGAACACAAATTCATTTCCGCGACATGTGTTTTCACTAGCCATATAGTAAAGCCTTCGTATATCGGCATTTGTGGCAAACATCATAACCTGAAGGATTGTTCTGGAGTCGCATCGGAACCTCTGCTCGTCCCCAATGGTGTCGCTCTTAAATCTAGATAAAACTTCGTCCGGTACCCCTCTCAAGTCCTGGCGGTTAAGCCAGACTTCCAGACGTGAGTCTGCCAAATTCTTTTTGTATTCAGCCTCTAGCACGGCTATACGGGATTGCATAGTCTGGAAGTGCTGGCGGGAAGAGTCTTCTGAGAGCAAGAGTCCATTACGGATATGGCCCTTGTACTTCTTTTCTAGATATCGCCGCGATTCGCAATCCAGCTGCTCACCTATGCGTAACACGGTATTTATCAAATTAAAAAGGTCATTATTTAATGAGGTTTCAAGTTCAAAGTTTTCAAACATAGTAGCCGCGATGTTAGCAGCGTCTTGCAGAGCTGCATCTGGCGAGAAATTTCTGTAACTTGTGATGAGCCACTTGTCTGCCGAAACGGCATTTTCAGCCTGTGCGAGTGGCAGAAGGACATTGGAAAAGGTCGCGTCTTCTGGTAGCACCGTATCTATGATCTGTCTCTGCGTCTGACGAAGTCTTTGGATCAGCTGTCGAGCGCATTCGGTGATGGATGATGGTGTTGCTCCGAAGAGCGGAGGCGGCTCTGGTGGATGAGACATGGCGATGCGAACGGTTGATTTGGGCGGCAAGTTGGACGTGTTCACTGACACTGCTAATTAAAAGGCCCTCGCAATTCCGGCTGAGGGAACTTGGATTCACGTGTTTGCCAATACTACTTTACTCATGCCTATGTTTGGCACGAAGGGTCACGTTATTAGTCCCCCTAAAGGCCATCCATGCATATATTTAGCAAAGAACTTGGTCATAACACATTCGCTTTTGACCTTTGTGGGGTGGGGTTTATTATGTGAGATGATCCCAACATGCGGCCAAATCAGGCGGGGATGAATTACTACCCACGTAGGTCCGCATTGTGAGCAACGTAATGGCTTGCGGTCCTGGTCGCATTTGGCTCTAGTATTTGGTAGATTGTGACACACCACACTGCATGTACCTACGCAGCATACTATTTCGCAGCTCACCTAGTGCTGTCGTAATGCTAGCACTTATATCTTCGGCCAGAACTCATGACCGCCGAATACAAAGCCGGTCTCTTACGTTTATTACACACAGACGTATGCGGGGAAAAAAGGGAGGGCACGCAGGCTGCTGGATCACGACTTAATCTTCTGCGGCAAACGAACATTGATACCCTCTATTAGAGGTTTCATTCGCTACATGTTTGACAAATTGGTAATAATCATGTCATTCTCCTTATTTTTCTTCCCGAGTTACCTGAAAGCACGACCCAAATACATACCCCTGCCATTGACCGAGACGGCCACAGTATCAGTTAGTCTAGATGATGAGATCAAGATGCCTGTTTTAGAGCCAAGCGACGCAACCGTCGGCCGCCCGAAGAAACCATTGCCCCATAGTGTCTACTTCCTCTTCATGTTTGCCCTCTTTTGCCTAAGTGTAGGTTTTATAGGAGGCGAGGTAATACAAGATCGTGGCCTGATTGCAAAATGGAGAAACGATTATACAAACAGCCCACAATGCGACAGCCCTTCTTACCGAAGGGAGTGGAGGAGTTTAAGCAAAGACGACAAATCCGCATATCTTGCCGCTGTAAAATGCTTGATCGCGTCGCCGTCCGTTACGAGGAGCAACGGGGATCTTTACAATGACTTCCCTTTTGTGCATTTTCAACACGCTAAGAATAGTAAGTTTTCTTCAAGCCTAGCGCTAGCACGAGGTCCTTACCTGTTGTTTCATCACGGCTGTGGCTAGAGACAATATTCTTCTCCAAGAAACGCGCTCATCAAGTTTTTATTTGATAGTTCATTATACACCTCTCTTTCTTCCCTATCATCGGTACTTCCTTCATTCATTTGAAACTAAACTAAAGTCTGTCTGTGGGTACAATGGGAGTTTGACGTAAGTTTCAATGTCAAACCTTTGAATAATATCAGAACTGACAGTCTACGACCATAATGAAGATATTGGGACTGGAGCCTTGACTGGTACGTAATGCCAACCTTTTATTCCTGCGCGCCATATGCAGAGAAGGTTATTTCCGCCTAACACTCGCTCAAACCATAGGGAATCCTTAGGAACATCTCCAGTCTTCTCTAAAGAATATGGTTTTGGAGGAAATGGTAACCCTCGTGTTTATTCACCGTCTACGGAAAGTTACTGTCTCACTGAAGGCCCGCTTGCCAATCTACAACTCGCAAACCATTCCTCAGATGAACACACCTTGGATATGCACTGCCTTTCGCGTGACTTCTTCGGCAACAATCTGACAGGAATACTGTCTGGCGATGGACTACAACCGGCCATCATTGAAAATATTTTGCATCAGTCCGATTATCAAACTTTTCGCAACGCACTCGAGCACGGCCCCCATAAGGAGATCCCGAATGGCATTGGTGGCGATTTTATTACTTTTGCTGCCCCCAGTGATCCTCTATGGTATCTTCATCACAGGTACAATTGTCTTTACCAGCCCAATCTTTTCTCTCTCTGAATCTCTAGAGTCGTGTTAGCCAACTAATCATCTTTGATCCTCTCACAGTCAGCTTGACAGACTATGGTGGTTGTGGCAGCGCGCTGATCCCACTGTGCGGCTATGGGATTATGGGGGACATTCTACGAAAGGCCAAGAGACACTTAAGGCTTCGATAAAAGATATAATTTCTATTTCGCCTCTCGCACCAGATGTTAGGGTTTCTGATGTCATGAGCACCGAGTCAGACGTACTATGTTATCGCTACCTTTAACGAGTGAAAATTGACGAGGGAGCGGCTTTTTCAGTTTGCATGTTCATCGTCTTATTAGCTTTCTAATTATGTTGATCCTTGTCCTGACACCTTCGACTATTATTGTATAATCTGTTATTTCTCTGTTCTTGCCCTGTTTCACATGTTGGCATTTATGAACCTGTAATACAGGTTGCCCACATATTGGCAGAAGCAACCGCAAGCTATATAGCCTGTGTAAAGCGAAAATACCAATAGTCTACGTTAATAGTCTCGAGTAACTGAAGAAAAAGAGCAGTCAGCTTTTGGGATTCTCCACTTCTGATAGATACCAATAGCTTAATCAATATCTGAGGAGTTGACGTGTCATGCTGAATTCAAATTTCCTATATTTGTAGGGATTTGTTATATATTGCCATAGCTATGTACATCAATTTTCTCTAACGGCTGTGTGTGCAAGAATTGTAAAAGATATGTCTTGGACTTAACAGCCTTCATCGTAAGATGCGATACCTATATCCGTATCGATGTTCTTCCAGGCCGGATCAAATTTGGCAGAATCCAGCACAATCATAACGCAGTGCCTGATATGACCGTAGCCTGACAGACGAGGAAAGGTCTGGGTTCCGTCGCGTATCGCTTGTGCCATGCTGAGGAACGTGTATAAACAATGGGTGATGTGTTCGCGCCGTTCCACGTAAATGGGCACCTGGTTATTGAGTGCACTTGTCCAATTATCCCCTCTAACCTCAAGGAAGCCTTGTACATCCATGTAATATCTCCATGGTTCTGAATCGGCCGTTATAAACTCATCACTCGCATATCGCGGGCATGAAGAAGAGAGCCATGCCCATGTCATGAGATCAAATCTACAGCCGAGCGCTATTGCCTCAGCTTCTGTGTTGCCACAAACGCGTTTGATCGGGCTTGTCCCATTATCACTGCCATTCGCGTTGATATGAGCACTGTGGCCACTGTGACCGTCGGCGGGTTGATAATGTCCATGTTCACTTTGATGTTCATGTTGATGTTGATGTTGATCAACATGACTTTTTTGGTGCGCTTCTGGTGCTGACTTAATTTGTCCTATGGTATATCCAAGACCAAATGCACCAATAAGCATTCCTATGCCAAGAAAACAAGAGAGCACGTAGGTAAGTCTCCTCTCCCGATGGAAGCCATTCCTCCATTTACCGCAGCGTTCTTTGGGACGTAGTGATAATTCGTCATCCGATTGCGGATCTGAACTATCAGTTCCATGAACTCTCTCATAGCTAGCTTTCCACGGGGGATACATTTTAGCAAAAATTGTGCGTAGGATGAGAAGATGTTAAGCAGATGATTTGAGTGGTATAAATTGAAGGAAAGAATGCTTTGTCTGTTATCCTAAACGAGCTCAAGTGAGCGATAACCTGTGCTGCATGTAGCTCAACAATCAGAGTCCTTTATGACAGTTCAAAAAGAGCCTATACCACTTGCCTCATCTATCTTACCTTCTTAGTTTGCCCCAAATACATGTAATGTCACGTTATTACATGGCTATTATGTGTGTTGAGGTGGGGCAGGATTTAGCCAACGTAAGCCAGCTACAGGAAGTTCAACCTATGACCCATGTGCGGAAATGCTAATGAGATCAGCCATGTCATATGAAAGTAAATGCATCCTGTACTCGAGTGTATAACATCCAGTCTCTCACTTTGGTAAAACATTTTTTGGCAGGTTAATTATGTAATGCGTTGTAATTCCACTTCAGAAGCACGCCTCCCCACCTAGGGGCAAAATTTGAATAGGTGATCTCCAAGATCATGCTGTGTGTCATCCGTGTAGTGGTCTGCACTTCAATGATTAATCATTGGGATGAATGCGTGATGATTTAGTCATAAGTAAATGGTAGGAATTATCGAAGTAGGAGCATGTCACTCTCAACATAACTACAATACCCACACCTGTACCAATACGCCTACGAGTATCTACAAACCCTACAAGAGCAAATCCGAAATTCATTACCGAAAAGCGGTCATCATGATGCCGCCTAATAATGAAACAAAACCATTTCTAACAGATATGAGCGATCATGATATCCAGCAACACAAAATTGGGCGTGCCAAACAGCTCTGGCATAGTAGTTGGACACAATCAGCTCCTTCGCATAGCAGAGCGTTTTGGCTCATGTCTCATACATTGGCATGTTCAGTGACCTCCCTCATGTGGTTGGCAATCTTGTGGTTGTCAAGGTCTGCAATGTCTCCTTGGATGTGCTCACAATTCTTATCCTCCGTTGCTCAACCTCACTATCATCCGGGCTTAGCCACCGACGTGAACCACAACTTTACTGCTCATTCCCAGCTTCTCACATGCGGCCACTCAACGCAGGAGGCCAAAAGCATGGGCTGTAAATACGACATTCTTAGCAACCATTGGATACCTGGAGTCTGCATGGATGAAGATGCGGTGAAGGAGTATCAGATGGACGGCTCATGGTATGGTTACGCCGACAGTAATAGGACTCAACTCCTGAGCTATGAGTCGATGGGTGACATGGACCTTTACTACACTTCCATGAGAGACCACATTGTTCACTGTGCTGTGCTCTGGAAGAAATAGTTCAGGGCCTTCTATGTCGAGCGCAAGAATATCGATACTTTGATTGGAAGTTATGACCACACCAGTAAGTTAGTACATAAAGTTTTCGTCGGTTTCGAGCATCCAATATCTAACAATTAGCCTGCCGCAGTGCATTGTGCTCAATTCTTGATGGACATGACTAACAACGGGCCGGATTACTGGAACATGCCCATCGAGGTTAACGTAGCATGGGCTGGATGCCGGGTTAGATCTTGAGATTTTAGTAGCTAAGATGCAATGTTCTACCAAACAAAAAGGTTAATCGCTGGAACATGACTTGATACGTATTTTTTTTTTCTTTCGAGAAAGCCTTGTACACTCTAGTTGGCTTGGAGCATGTACTGATGGGGCACTCATTTTAATACTGCTACCTCGGAGATCAGTTTTTCGTTGATCAATTGAAAATTCGATCAAGATGATCGAAGGAAATTTCATTGAGTATCACTGCTCTTGCGACAATCCTTAATATTTTTCCCAACTCAATTCATAATAAACTAACAGGTACTCAGCCGGAGTGTGTCATAATATCGGCACTGTAATGAGTGTAATCGTACACCCCATCTTTCAGACACCAAAAGGACTGGATGTCTTGAGAAATAACTAGTATTGAATAATTTGGTGGGGTAAAGAACACTATAGTGAGGCTTTCCGTCCAGATCTCATCTAAGGGATTTTGTATGAGTTCACAGTACGCAATGAGGAGCCATGTATGCGAATATATTACAGCTCAGCATTGGTGCATCTTATATACAGGTCATAAGGTTCATATGATGGTTACCTATGCCTATTGGTGATGTGAAATGGATAGACGTAAAGGAAATTTGTGTGTGCGAGATACGCGTACCGGTTTACATCTCGTAGATGACCAATGGCAGAAGTTGGATGAACATATGCTAATATATAAAAAGAAATTCACAACACAACATCATATACCACAGCTTTCCTCACCCACTTATCTTGATGACAAATATCAACTTAATTAAAGTATTGCGATTAGTTTGTAAGTTACAATTTGTACTACATTTCTTATAAAACATATATGTAATATCCGGTTGGAGAGATTATCCAGCTAAGCAAAGCACTGACTTATTCAAAAAGCAGAAGCATCAAGCAAAAATGTCCTTTGGATACATAATGTCACCCACGTAAAATGCTGTATTCTTTTATCTGATTCAGTTAGAAGGTGCAGCGCCACTTTTCCCTCACGTCAATTGACCCAGAGCAGCAGCATGCTCATCCCATTAGACGCATCACGTAAGAAAAGTGTCCAGCTTACGGCAGTAGAGAAGTAGATGAATGTACATCAGCTTTTCACCTGTATCTTCCGCGAGGTTTTGTCAAAAATACCATTCTGACCTATGCTAGATCGCAACCGGTATTCCTTAGCTTTTCACAGATTTAATCATGATGGATGAGCTGGAGTCAAACCAGCTTCTTGGTGGCGACAACGGCGAGCCAGTGCAAAAGAAACAGCATCACAAAAAAAGCGGGCGTCTCATACTTCTCACATCTCTCTTAGTGAACCTTTTTTTAACCTGCTTCATTGTCATATACTTGATTTGCCAAAATTATACACCAAGGACATCTTATGAGAAAGGCTTTCATACTGATCTAGGTAAGTTTTTATTGAAATATGATCTATTACTTCTACCATACAATTGTCACTTTTGATTTCACGCTCTTCTGCGTACATGAGTTTTTACTGATTTATTTGGTAATTCTTTCTTGGCTAGGACCTATCAAATCTAAGATAGGACTAATTCAACAGCGCTTTACCGGTGGGGAGGAAATTGATCACAACGGAAACTTCGTCAAAGATCAACGAGGCAGCGAATACATCGGATCTCCGTCTCCAGAAGTCGATGCCGTTTGGGATAGACTTTTGCTAGGTATGAGTGCCGCTTTCGAATTTAACTCCGTGCCGATCTAATTGGTATTAATTGAAAGTAATTTCGGCTGGCTAATTGATCTATTTAAAAAAAAAAAAAAGGCATGAATATCGATATACCCGGTGACGCAAATGCAGTGATGGCTGGGAAAACGTACCAATGGACAGAATCCGGATCGTATTTTACGGGCCTGGAGGTTTTCCATTCTCTTCATTGCCTCGTATGTATATATATGCTAGCACACCAAAATGTGAGATGAAGAGATACTGAAATGAAAGTGCAGAATCGACTTCGACAAGCACTGTATCCCAAATACTATCACACTGTCAGACTACCAGGTGATAAACCTTGGGACGAGCATATCGGTTAGCAGCTCTTTTCATATGAGGGAATAATACATTCCGCTAGAGATGGCTTTTTACTAACGGTCTATTGGGTTGTTAGGACACTGCATTAACCATTTGAGACAAGCAATACAATGTCATGGGGATCTCACGCCGATGGAATGGATACTCGTGGATAACAAGCTGATTTTGAGAATAAATACGCTTCATACATGTAGAGATTTTGAAAGCATTCATAGATGGGCAGTACAACAGGTGACAAAGTATGATAGTATTGAAGCATTGAAGAATGGCAGTATCTTCATCACTGATTAGGGAAAGATAAGCTTGAATACAAATGTTAGCTTACTGTGATGAACCGGTATCTATAGATTAGTATAGACAGTTATTCCTAAAGGACAAACCTGTGGTTCTAGGTTTATGTTAGCGAAGCGGTCGTGATACTTACCGTATTTCGACTACAACGAAACTTCACTAGTATGATATCATCCCTGCTCTCTGTCTTCATCACGCTCCCTGTGAAGCATAGTCCTCAGGAGGGCTGAATGCTCCACAAAGCTGGCTTCAATATAGTCTTCGGATTATTTCATTGTTCTTCAAGATTCGTAGTTGTAAATGTGTAATTCAAAATAATACATTGCTACAGCACTCCTCATCATTTACTGTTTCTCAATTCCATCTTCTTTTAATGGTCCAAGATAGCAGGAGGGATATTTAGTGAATATAGTGACACTGATCTCATCCACTGCCCTATGAGTCCGTACTTGGTGATTATCTGGCGGTGGCAACCTTTTGGAAGAACCAAGGTTGTCAACAAAATCCAGAAGAAACATTGAACAATGATTCGTATGGCTGAATTCAGACACATAGGAGTCTAACCAGGCCCCAGAAGTCGAGCCTGGCTTCAAATGAAGCCGCTCCATTTCCAAGCCACGATGCAATTTCCTCCACATAAAAATGCAATGGACGATATGATACTCAACAGAAACATAGAGTTGGGTTTCGTTACCCAGAAATGCCACCTCTTGTGAGACAGGTTTCAAATTGTCGGGCGAAATGGATCCATGAGCAGGAGATACAAGGCGGTACCACGTCCAGTTGTATTTCAGGAATTCAGAAGTAAGAGTGTTATCATAACACTCCCACGGTAGCCATGAGAATGAAAGAAGATCGAACGTGCAATTGCGAGCAAGAGCTGTCTCTGGTGTGTCCCCGCAAGATACATGAATAGGAGAAATCGTGTGTAGATTAGGGTCATGATCATGGGTTATTGTCTGTGGGCTCAAGGAGACCGGAATAAAAGACAAGAGGCGTAGGGCAATCGAGAGCGCCAGTATGGTCATGGAAAAAAGAATGGTGATTATGATGAAGTGGGTACAGCAGCCTCTTTTTCCAACTTTGTGAGAACTGAGGGGCGTTTTCACGCCGTCCTCCATCTCGCCTCTGTTAGAAAGAAGGTGGTCGTTGACTGTCATGTTTGGTAACATTACACATCGATTGATTGGTAGTATATACTGGCTCGGATCGTGAATTGCGAATTGTCCTGGTGTGAAATCAGTCACGTTCCACGCAATTCGAGTAACCACATGGAGGTACTAGGAGAAGAGAGATTACGCCCCTCTCAGTTAATACTCTGTTCGCTAGATAAATTATCTTGTCTCAAATAGGCCAACCAAAAAATCGCGTCCTGTCAAATCATTGTGTCATGTTGCCTGTAAGATCATGCCTTTCGTTGCTACGAAATATGCAAGTCCCTCGACTCATTATGTCATGTAAGGTGATGGGGTTGGTGGGTTGTTAGCCACATGAGCTAAGTCATCTTGATGCAAGGTAAGCGCTCATGTGTGAGAAAAGGGCCAGGGCCTGACTACTAGCAAAAAGGAAAGAATTGGTTTCAGCCTGCACAAGTAAGAGAGAGCTTCCTACGGCATCATTGCCATCAACCTTTGCCAGGTTAAATATCTGCGCCGACATGTTGCATTCCTACATGTACTAATGCACCACGGATTAATAAGATCTAATTAATATGAACCGTCTGTCTTTGGCTTTCTACGAGCATTCCACATAACTACATAGTAACCGGATTTCACGACTGTCAGAATTTCGTAGTAATGCTTGGAGCTTTATTTCTATGAGAGAGAATAGAATAATCCCGCGGTTAACTCATTGGGACTCTTCCACGATGCACCATTTATTAGTTATGAAAGTCCATCCAATTTGCGTAATCTGTCTGCATTAGCCGGCCATTTATTTTCATCAGCGGCATCTCGAGGCAATGACCAATCTCGTAAGGCCTCATAATTGCGACAGGTATGATCCGTGTCAAAGGAAGGGTTGATCCAATTCCTATTCTTCGACCATCTAATTGGTATTAGAGTCATATCTCCGGTGCACATGAGGCTGAGTCGCAATGCATCAATGCAATGTTCTGTGTAAAGAAAAGGCGTGAGCGTCATGTTCTTATCACCCAAGTGGAAGACGCAAGACCAGGAATACAGGAATCGCGCCACAGGAGTAATTCCATTCTACGCGACACATACCAAGATGGACTTGTACTGGAAAGTGATCAATTTCTGGATAATGCTCGATGTATAAGGCTTTTCGAAGCATGTTCTATAGATAGTTGTCAGCTTCTTGTAGTACACCTTGGCCTGCTGGAATCTAGTCAAAGCATACCAGGCAATGCAAATCATGAAACACAGTCACCCTGTCCCGTTAGTTAGAGCTTCACTATTGTGGCATGGCAGCATCAATTCTACTCACTCTGCCATATACAAACCCGTCGCAGGGTCAAGCCACAGTTCAGTTCCTAAAAGCTTCTGCTCCGATGGCGTTACAAAGATGTTAACAGCTGAAGATAAGCCAGAAATTGTTTATTACTCAGTAAAGCACTGAGTTTTAAATGCTCTCGTTCTCAAACCAAAATATAACTGAGCTTACCTCCCAATAAATTTTCCCAATTATTGTCAATCTCAGCGCTAGGTTGCCCAACATAAGCTGGCTCAGTAGGTGGGCGGTACGCGAGATGAGAGTCGTTGAATTTTATAGTGGCATCGAAACGAACCGTGTGCAATCCAGCACTGATGTCGGCTTTTGCAGCCACTTTTTTCATGCTTAAGTCAGTTCACGGTTCGTTGAAACTAGAGATTGAAAGGACGATATGTCCGATTGCCAGCTAACATACCAAAATCACTCTCTCTCCAGTTTTGAATTATCGTTGTCGTTGCGGTCTCGTGAAACACGGCATGCAATATTTGAGAGGCAATCAAGCAAATGCCCAGTGTTAAAGAGATCGCCCACGGCACCAGCATAAAAACGCGCGACCTAGTTTCCCCTTTACAGTTGCAGCTGCAACACACGTCTTGCCCCGAGGAAGGGGGGGGATTAAGTAAAGTGGCCTCGACGAAAGTCAATGATTCACTACTGAATCGGGATTTACTGCTCATCGTGCCCTGACCTCTAAGTTGCATCGAAACTTCAATGAAGCAAGAAGTTTGGAGTCTTCGTTAGAGGATGAGAGGAACTCTACATCGTCAAAGACATGAGACCTGGTTTTTGCGGCACAAAGGATGTGTTTACATGAAATATGGATGTGGTGAATATTTACTAGGCTTGCGTTTACGGCCTGTATGGCATACTGATTGATAGAGCTATAATGCGACGGCTTACGTTGGCTGCCAACGTAAGCGATGTCAGACTACAGTTTTTCGCTGGGAGGGAACCAAAATGCCAACATCATCAAAGCAGCTGTAATTTTCTGAGAATAGTGATATCTTTAGTTTGTGTACTGTGCACGATCTGGACCATCATCTTCACTTCGAGAGACTTCGTTTGCTACACAACTCTCCTTCGCGCATCATTGCAATATCTTTCACATAGCGATCATGTCTTTTCGATGGAACTGGTCTTATGTAAAGATCACAAAAGACGCGATGGAAGAAAAAGAGGAGGACAGCTATAGCGATTCGAATTTGTGTTCTAATGACACCATGCAAACCCGACACTGTTCTTGGAGGCTGCTGCATCTTTCACGCATTGGGCAACCGTGCGTTATCGCCATAATTTTCATCTCTGTCGTGTTCCTAGGAATAGGATTATCGGCAGTCATATTCCACAAAGCTTCCTCTTCACAAACTACCCTTCGTCACAATAATCTGTGTGGAAACTCAACCGAGGACGCAATTTCTCTCGGCTGCTCATTCAATCAACTTCTCTGGGCCTGGCTTCCGGCTCATTGCCCGCATTACGCCAACGAAGATTTTACCAAGGCTGAAAATTGGACTTATTACCAAGATTTCCACGGAAATGGAGAAATCTCTTCGGAGCATGTCATTGAAGCAATGGATAAAGGTATCAAGCTCTGGACGCAGCAAAGAGAGCACGTTACCCATTGCGTGTTCATGTTTCTTGGCCTTGGGCAAGTCATCAGAGACGGTTCTCCATATACGGAAAAATTAACCGACTACACTCACATAAAGCATTGAGTTGAATTGATCCTTGAGGTGGTCAGGCAAGATAGCGACTGGCATAACATTACAACTTCAGTACCTGGAGTAGACTATAATTCAAGCTGCTAATTCTAATTGACATGATAAATATTTTCTACTGTTCCTCTTTGACAATTAAATCGATCTCAGCATTAAGTTCCATCGTAGGCTGAGCTAATAAAGACGTGGATTTTACAACTGACAAAATAAATGTATAATTTGGATGAATAGCGAGTCTACCATGTGAATTGTATCTGTGAGTATTTGATTGCCAAAAGGTATGAATTGACCAGTGATCATCAATCATGTTCCTTGCCTCTCTTTCTGTAGGCTTGGTAACACACCACGAGAGACCTATATCTCAATTTAGATTTGAACCCCGATAGAATGTACTATGTTAATATGTAAAATCGCATAGGATTTTATGCACAGTCAGTATATGATCGCGGACCTCGCTGGGTTTCTGAGGTTTGGATTATGTTGACCTCACCCGAGACGTAAGGAGCGGCTTATGTGGTCCGAAGTATAGTAATTCTGATATTTTACATGTATGTCACGTAATCCTCAAATCTTTTACCTCATAAAAGGAGTGGCTAATGCAGCCTCAAATATTTCGATCAGTTAAATAACTTCCCATCGCAACTAGATTTACTCCCACCAAATACTTTTCCAAGCAACGATCCAACTTCCTCATCAGCATACCACATACAACTTTGTCTTTACATTCCACATAAAATTACTCACTAATTGCAACTATGCGTGTGTCCCTGATTGTTCTTCTTGCTGCTGCTGCAGTCAGCTGTGCAAGCCCAATTCTGAACCGTAAGGGAAAAGAGATTGTATCTTGCAGAATTTATACACAATGTTAAAATTTAAACAGCTCAATCCGACATTGAACAGCTTGAACAGCATGATGCTCATGACAAGCGTGAGCCCCAAGCTGGAAATCGAAATGGTCAACAGGACTACATCAAGCGCGAGCCCCAAGCTGGAAATCGAAATGGTCAACAGGACTACATCAAGCGTGAGCCCCAGGCTGGAAATCGACATGGCCAACAAGATTATATCAAGCGTGAGCCCCAAGCTGGAAATCGACATGGCCAACAAAATTACATATAGAGCAACCGCGTATCTTCCAGTATAATCCAGATAACTTCGTTGTCTGACGGAGGAAGTCGGCCTACATGGAGGAATCGATTGAACGCTGGAAGTTGACAGCAGGTGGGGAGAGCTCCTTATCGAAGAGTTGACAGTGTGTCTGGTTCCGAGTTTGGGTGTAGTCACCATGCCGTTCGTGGGCGAAGTGCCTTGTCTTTAGTAGATAAAAATAAGATATTTATATTTGCTCATTGGTGGCTATCTTAGGTCGACTCTGTTAATAAATGTGCTTCTTCCTTATATATATAGCATAAGGGTTTGTTTGTTTATTTATTTTAAACTACGGATTGATTCTGGATTTTGAACCAAAGGATGGGGCGCAGCGCTCTATATATTTTTCATCAGTTTTATATATATTTTGGACTATTTTAGTCTTTTGTTTTCCTTTTCCTTTTTTTCTTCTATATATCAACTCTTCTCCCGACCTTGTCTTTTTATCCACTGCTATCTCGAAGCCATCTTGCCGCCTGCGACTCTTGCGCACCTTTTGAAGTACAGCACGACTACTACATCTACCACATTCATCACTGCTACTGTAAGCTTGAAATATAATCGTAGCATTAATAAACCTAGAAAACCAACGTGCATCTACTACACAAATCGTGATGACCATCCATCTTCTCCTCCGTCGCGCATCACTGTCCAATCTTGTACGGCTTCCCAGACTTAAGAATCAGACTAGGCTTCCTCTCAGCCAAGTCCAAAATCATCTCTGCAAAATAACTGTTTGCCCACGCGAACCACGGACGAGTGTACACACTCGAGTTGTAAATGTTGACGCTCTCATGGATCAATCCCAGTCCGCTAGTGTTCTCCAAGATGAGTTCCAGGCGCTGCTTGATCTCCCTGTCATCATCCGTGCCGAAGATGGCAGAAATTTGACTCATGGGCCAAGGATAGGTGGCGTTGACGTGAGGACCTCTATTATATCATTAACGGTTAATCGAAGTCGCACTATTAAAAGTAGGTGTAGAAATCCACTAATCTTTAACTTACCCAATGCCACTCCACGTCTTTCCTACAGCATAGTACGGATTCGCTCGCGAGAACATGGCGGCTTTAGTCTTCTGGTAGGTAGGATCGCTCCGCTCCAAGAATCCAAGATACGGCAACGACACCAGGCTAGGTACGTTGGCATCATCCATGATGTATTGTGCTCCAATTCCGTTGGTTTCGTACGCAAAAATGCCGTTGGATGCGCGGGTATGCGCCCAAACGGCCTGCTTAATGGTATTAGAGTATTGTTGAAGTTGCTTAGCGAGGCTCCTCTGGGTTCTAATGGTGTTGAGCATGTCTGCAACGTTGGCGAGCTCGACAGACATCATGGCATTGTCAGAAGTGATAAAGTCTAGGTTGAATCGTTAGTAAATAATGAAATGACATGACGGACGCGTTTTGATGACTCCAAAACTCACTAAAGACACAGAGATCGTCCGAGGGCCTATGGCTCGAAGCAACCAAACCGTTTGCTTGCTTTGGTTCTCCATTGCCACTGTTGGGGACCATTGGAGAGAGTGCCCCAGCAGTGCCCGTCCAGTTGTAGTAGCTGATCCATTGAAAGTCATCCGACCAACTGCTCTGAGACTGTTCGTAAAGGACTCGAACAATCTGGTTCATTGCAGCATTCCCTAGAGATAGTGTTAGTTAAATAGCCCGAGAGATGGAGACACCCGACTTTTCCATGTCTCTTGTTTAGTGGTTCGTACAATTGTCATTGATAAAGGATGGGTCCTTTGTGTTGGCGTAGTAAGAACGCGTGATTTTGAGGAATCCAGCAAGAGAATCGAGTTCGTACTATTAATTGTGAGAAACCCTCCATTAAATAGTTTAGCAGCCATCATACCTTGCATTCAAATACCGTCTGGTTGTTGACAGGCCTGTTGTAAAGAGCGCAGGTGTTAATTTCGGATTGGCAACCTCGCAATTGGCAGGGGTGTATACATACGGGTTTACTATGACATTTGTTGCCCAGTCCTACATGTAGTGTCAAAAAAAAAAAAAATCCATACTGATTAGAATCGCACTCGATGACTTACATTCACACTTGGAGCAAGCCCGCTCTCTGGGGGTGGCTGAAACGAGCCTACATGCAATATCATTTGTTAGATGGATGCCTCTGTAGCAGGTGGGTGTAGTTAAACGCACCGCAGTATGGATACTGCGAAATGTATCGCGCCTCTGTGTTGATGACTGCTTTGACAAGGGCTTGGAGGTTCTTATCATGCGGAAGAAGCTTGTATAAATGGGCAAACTGGTTGCCGGTGTCGCGCAGCCATTGTGCACTTAGAAGATTAGTCAATTGATTTCGATCCACGATGATATTGGCATGTATACGTACGTGATATCCTAGCAGAATGTCAGACAAAAGGGTCCTGGCCGACGTAACATTGCATTGAGGAAACAACTTACACCAGTGATGATGAATGCCAGATTCAGCGACGGGTCAAAATACTTGACGGTAGTATCCAGTGTGGACGGAAAGGTATTCTCAAAAAGTCGAGCAAGATCTGGATCCTTGATCTGAGATTTCAAGTCGCTGATGACTTTCTATACATAGTGACGTTATTGTTAGCGACTCAATTGAAGCCATACACGTCCCATTTGGGCAACAGCTCATGTCGGCATAATTGTTGAAGCTCACCTCGACTGCTGGGCTCTTGAATGTTCTGCACTCCTCGCTCGGCCTCATGTAGGGCAGCTTCAGAGGACCAGACGAGTACGGTCCATGAGGCGATCCCGAAAAAGTGGTATAATCTGGACACGAGGAAGCCGTACGGCGGTGCGGTGGGAACTTCTGCCAGCTAGCAGACGCAGTTGCCGGGAACACGGCCAAGACGCCGAGGGCAGCGCTGAGAACGCTGTGAGGAGACATGTGTAGAGGCATCGCGACTCAATTAGGCACGGAAGATGTCTGCTGCTATAAAGCTATAGATGCAGCAATAACAATACTTTTAAAATGAAATCTGAGAAGAATCTCAAGCAAGATTCGCGGTACAGCGGAGGAAAGGCCCAGGTAAAGAGGGAGGGGCTGCAATCGTGAGACAGGTCTCACCGATCACCGCCCTTCTCTGCCTCTGTTCCGGGGCCAGCCATTTTATTTATCGTCATCTGTCTTTGCACAGAGTTACACCCAGATCCATTAGGTGGGGGAACCCGTACGGGCAATGGCGATCTTTCCCTTGGGAGCGCATTCTTGGGTAAAAAGCGTGCGGGGGAAGCGGGGAGAATTCAGAGGGAGAGGCATCACCAACAGGGTTTGTTTGGAAGGATGCAGATGCGGGCGAGTTGGATGTTATCCGGCATGACGATGCTACTCTGTGTTATGTGGGGAGGGCGGGTTTGGTGTTTTGAAAGAGGAAGCTGGAGGGAGTCGTGGGCATTGTTATGAGCTGATGGGAGAAGCTTCAATGTCTTGGGCATGCTGAGACTGCATTCTTGGCAGATGGGATTTTGCTTTATGCTTCTGGTGCTTTATTGTCGCTTGTCTGAGACAAATTGAAGTTAGCTAGGTAATTCTTAACAAAGCACGAGGCTGGGACTTGGCAATTGGGCGACGGCGATGATCCGATCCATGATGTTTAGCAGCCACGATGGAATCGAGCGAACTCACCTCGCATTAGCATCGTTCATACATGCACACTCAACAAGCGGACGAATCAAGTGTCCAATTCTCTTTGTTATATGCGTAAAAGCCGAGCAATCCTCCGTCTCGCCCTTTTCTCCGCACCGACGGCCGCTGCCACCCGCCTTTGTCTCGGCTCTTTTCCTTGATGCTACCTCTTGGCATCGAATGCCGACGGTTCAAGTCATACAAGTAAGTGTAAAGAGTAAACTCATCCAGTGTCTCGCTCGCTGAGTCTCCAGCAAGAACTTGGTAACGCATGTATTTGAGATTCTCGAATATCGAATGCCTTCAAAGTTCTTTGTCTCAATCTGTGAGACCTGCCTCGTCGCTGACACGTGTTGGATATTTATGAGATCAATGAACCTCTTTTGTCTCTAATGAATGATCCCTGCAACATTGATCACGATAAATTCCACGTTATGTAATCTCGGATCAACCCACACGTGGATAGCGCCGAAACAACACATGGCTCTACAGCTCCAACACCAGCGAAATCATCACCAGATATCGCACTCACACCAGCCAGCCAGTTCAAACAGCCTGGCTGCTGCATCGCCATGCCGTCGGCATCTCGTCAAAATGCCTCTCCCATTCCGCACATCCACGCCCTCTGCATGGAAGATGAATACAGCACCGCCCTCCAGGCCGCCGTCGAAGCTCACAGCCTCTCCTCCGTCTCAATCACCTACCACAACTGCGCCCTCTCCTTTGTAGAGGCCGAGTTCGATCTCATCGTGTCTCCCGCAAACTCATACGGCCGACTGGACGGAGGCTTCGACGATGCCATCTCGCGCTCATTCTCTCCTCGCGACGACTATCTCGCCCTCACAAGAGCTGCCCAGGCAAAGCTGTACGACGAATGGCGCGGCTTCGCTCCTCCGGGAACCTGCACGCTGCTTCGCATCCCCGACGACTTCCACGCCCGCTCACGGAACACCTGGAATACCAAATATCTGGCACTGTGCCCGACAATGCGAGTCCCGCAGAACGTCAACTGGGATCATGAGGTTATCTACGAGTGCACGTGGAGCTTGCTCTGTGCGATAGATAAGCACAACCGGGCAGTTCGTGAGGGCAGACTGAGTGGGAGACATGACGAGATCCGCAGCCTTCTCATGGTTCCTATGGCTACGGGCGTGGGAGCTGTGAGTCCCGAGAGATGGGCGAATCAGACAGTTCTTGCTTTCGAGCACTATGTTGATGCGATGGAAAACGAGTCCAAATGGAGCTCGCTGGAACCTGGCGATATTATCGAATATGCACATGAAGTTGAGCAGACGTGGGAGCTCTAGAGCGGCTGCTGCTGTCTATCATCCATTGGAAGACGTATATGCTTCGGTTCGTGTCGCGTCGTATCGTATATGGCCTGCGGTGACATGAGAAAAGAAGCCATGTACTGATTTGACCATGTCTATGACGGGTTCCATCGCTTGAATAGGCCTGCTGAGCAGCTCCCTAGCGGTTGAGCTCACCTAGGTCGGCATTGAGATTTGTGCAAACTTACCTCGTGCATCTCCCAAGAGCGAGGGCTGCCAGTACTGCTCCAACTGAGCATACCAGCAGCAGGCAGTTGTCTTTGAACGTGAACAGGTAAATACGTACTCATTCATAATATCTACAACGAAAATAGTAAAAGTCATCCCTCGAACCAAACCTTTGCAGACCAACTCCACCAAACAGGCACATCAACCGCGACAGCAAGCACCAAAACACATGTCCGGATCTAATCAAATATGTTAGAAAACACCTTGCGCTGCCTCATCGACATCCAACTTACTTCTCCTATGTGACGGTACGCTTGTCGACTCAGCCATCTCCTTTGCGATCCATTTCAAGCACTTGGACAATGTCCCAGATCTCCCCCTGGATGATAAAAAGGCACCATCCGCACTCAGATTCCCAACGTTTTCTCGGCTGTAGTATGGAGGAGGAAGCAATGCATTTCCGTCTTCGGCTCCGTAGCTCGGCGGCAGGATCTCGCTATGGTCCATAAAAGTGTTGCCCGACGTCGCATCGGAACGGGTCGGTTTGAAGGTATCCGTCATTGTATATAAGCCGTATATCGAGTTGCTTTCCGCAGATCGAGATTGTCTCTTCCGACAAAATATATTCTGATATCTGGGCATTTTCAACGGCCCTTTCTCGACTATTAGTCTTCTTCAATTACTCGTAAACTCAGCATCCGGAGAACTCTCGGTCTTTAAATCTGTCGCCGAGCTACTGGCAGTGACATGCCAAGCTTTCCAAGCTGTCACAGCACCCTCTTCAGCCGCCGGCTTACACTCAGTCAAAGAGATCCAGACCCTTGTCTTGGGTCAACTAAGCTTAAATAGTATGCATCACAAGGCCTGTGCCGCTTTGAATCAATCTGCACGGCCTGTCCTGCATGAGGGGCGAGCTGAATGAACTGCAGATGCCTAGCGGGAGGAATGCGTTTGATGGACAACAAACAGCATGTGGCGGCATCTTTTTTTTTCTCAGCTGAAGATATTGGGCAGCCATGGGGCTAGCACCAATAGATATAAAAATGTAACCGCTGAGGCTGGGCAGATGAGGCAATGAATGGCCCAAGAAATGAAAGGCTCAGGCTTGGCAAACTGCTACCCTCAAAGGTGAGATGCGGGGGAATCCAGATGACGGGTGATTTATATGGACAAGGGCACATCCGTAGATCTGATTAGCAGGGTTGGATCCCATACATGGCTCTCTCTGTCCAAATCGAAACCGCCATGGCCGTCTGTAGCTTCACGCAAGCTGCAGCCCGTATATGCGCGTATTCATAGCGCGTATCGAACATCGTTTTGTCGAATGGTATTGGCGGATAGAGCTGATCAAAGCATTGCGACAGCGGCTAAGAGCTCCAGCTCAGCTACCGCGAAGCGAACAAAGCGCAAAACACCATCATCAAGCGGAGTCGTTATTCGTTCGTGATTCATGGAGCCTGCGCAAAGATGCATATCAGCTCCATCTTGTTCCATCTACTTCCACTGCTGCCCTGCCGCATGGTATCAGCTTACTTCTGTCCAAGGTTCAAGACCCAGCAGCATTGATGGATTCTCAGCTGAAGACAGCCATGCTCACGATTTGATCATACATCCATGATCTTGGGCCCCATTCTATTCAACTCTTTGTATACTTTGCGATAATGGGGTGCCAAAATGGGAACTTCGGAGATGTGGCGGTGAGTATAATTAGAAAAGAACTCGAATATGGTAACTGATGAGGAAGCTCAGTATCGAGACCAGAGTCAACTGTACATGCACCCAACAGAGTTCTCAAAACAATATAAGTAGAACGACGAGGCATCAATGCTCAGTCTTGAAACATCCAGCGAGCACGTGTCACCTTTTACACCCCCATCTTAGTCACGATAATACTACTAGGTACCAACAACACCATCTTCGTCATGCCGAGAACCATGAACATTGGTCGCAAGATGGCGCATGCGATGTATCCGAGGAAATGCTTTTCTTCTCCACATTCTGGGGGAACGTTATCGGCGGTCTGGATTCATTGCAAAAGACAAGGGCATGTATAGTAGGGATTTCATACTCGTACTTTGCCCAATAGACTATAGCAAAGGCAAAGTTCCGCGGCGGACCATAAGATAATCTGGGTTATAAAATGCGACATGCTCCAAGATAGAAAGACCATGTTCTTTTGGTATCAGTGTCCGAAAAATGCCTTTGCACAGCTCAGACGTCAATGCAGAATGTCGATGCACGAGTAGATAATTCTATGACAGAGACAGATCTACCTGTAGATGCAGATAGATCTACTAGTTGGTAGATAGTAGATGGATCTAGTAGACATAAATACATCATTTACATCATCACGCTCGGAATTAAAATACAGATCGTCACCAGCTTCAACGCCGTTGTAGTGAACTTTGCGCTGCTGGCTAGACGATCTAACAAGGCGTGAGCGTCGGAATCCGCGGAGAGAATCATCCGTGTAGCAACCCCAGCACCACAGCTACTGCTACGTTGCAAGTGAGCGTTGTCTTATCGGGTACTCCGTACTTTTGCTGTGAGTCTGCCTACAAGTACCTACGAAAATGGGGACCGTAACAAGTGCACAACAATGCGGGAAGAAGCAGTACGAGTACTTTGTATGAGCACGACAGAAGGACGGGATGCAGCGTCTCTTCGACTAGACCAGGTCCATCCTAGCGGGCGTATCAGGGCGATAGGGATCATCAAGGAACCAAAATCTAATTGAGGAAGCCGAACCAAGCGGTAGATTGATTCTTGGCACCTTCTAGGGATGTAGATCGCGACGCCGGGGACAGGCATTGTTTTGATGGGCCGTGTTCATGGGCAAGCTTCAAGGTTCCCCTTTATGGACGGACGGCTGGAGATTGCAGATTGAATCTGCAGGCTCACACGCCGGCGGTTATAACATTCGAGGGTCCGATGAGAAAAATAAATAAATAGCAGTTACATTGATTAATGCGGGTTACTCCGAGGCTACTAAATGATTACCGTAGTGGTCACCACACCACATCTTTGCTGACACCAAATCTTTTCGCAGCGTCTCAGGGTCATTCAGTCACTTTACCTCAGCTGTAAACGCTCTCTCTCCCAGCCAATGGCTCGCAACAGATAAATAGCTTGCGCGGCTTGAATGATTGTCAACGCTGATCTTCAGCCATCCAAGGCAAATGCGCGACACCAATGACGTCTCAACCAAGGAAAAGTTTGATGCTGCGGTGGACCATGGCTGAAGGCGCGGCCCCACTGGACAGGGAGAGGCGAAAACTTGGCTTTTTTGTTCGTGCGCCCCGTTTCTGGTTCGGCAATGCTCCGCCTCGAGCGTTACAGGATGGCGGTGATCCGAAGGGGGGATGGCGAGATGGGCACACTGTATGGAGAACGGGGGGGTTGGAGGATGATGGTGAGGGAATGGTGGAATGGGCTCAGGGGGGGACTGGGAGAGAGGTTGCTGAGTTGTTCGAAGCGAGGTATGGAGTTGGGGATGTGGTAATCAGAAGATGATTGATATAGTACAATAATATGATATAATTAGAAGGTAGTTGAGGATGAGAATTGCGAATGGAATGAGCCTGGCAACAAAGTGGTGATGGTCGTCTAGGAGCAGTCTGGATGTGTATCCGTATATACACGCGCGATTTCTTCTTGACCAGTATGGATAATACAAAGCAATCTGGCAACGGGCCTGCGAGATGCATCACGCCAGCCAGCATGATGATAGGCAGGAGAAGAATATCGCCATCTGGCTTATCAGCCCCTGCATGGCATGGACTCTTGTATCTCTGTCCAGCGGTCAAGGAGCATCTGTCAGACGGCCCAGAGTTCAATGCATCCAGCTACTACAGTGCTGCTGCATCAATACTAATCTAGGTAGTGGTACATTCTGTACTGTACACTGAATGCTGCCTGTGCGTTGTACATACAGTATAAGGAGAGACGGGCGAAATGAGGCCCGCATTTGAACATCCCCCTCACGGCATAGATTTGCATGTGGAGAGCAGCGATCAACGGCGCCCCAGGGGCTGGTGCTGCGTGATTTTGGAAGCAAGATTGGCAACAGAGTCAGTCGATGCGAGTTTGATTGGGCCAAACAAAAGATGTGCAAAGATTTGTCTTTTCTCTTGCGCGCGCGTCTATGTACATACACAATTGATATAAGGGGGTCTCTGTCATTCAACTAAACTTGCACACGGGATGCCAGTCTCCCCTTGTATCCGTCATGCTACTTAATTTAAAGCCATGCGGAATCTAGACTTGGCTTTCGACCAGCGACAAGAGCCTTCAAGCGCAAAAAAGCAAAACCCGCTCACGCAAATCCAACGTTAGCCGCATCCATCGTGAGGCCTGAGCTGCCTCATTGGGCCCTGCCAGCCAACCAGAGCCAGGGCCAAGCTTTGGACTAGCGATTCCAGAAGACATGGATCGCAGCAGCGGGCTAGGGCGAAACAAGGCAAGCATCGTGGACGAAAAGCTTGTCTTGTCTTTGCTGCCGACGAGAGAGGAAGATGGAGCGATGCTTATGCGCATGTAGCTTACTGTCAAGTCTTAGTTAGTGCTGAATATATGCACCTGGACTATGCATCTCAGGGCCTCGACTTGTGGTGTTTACAAAACAGAACCAATTCATGAGAAATTCCCTCTGTACAGGTACCTTACCTGACCTCAGCAGCTCGCCCGCTGGGAACAGTGACATTGAAGCAGCCGCTCGCCTAAAGCGCCTGTAGACACTAGAAAATACAGTGCCTACCGGCATCTCCCTCACGGAGTACTTGCTATCTAGAAATCACAACGTACATCAACCTTTGCACATACCACCGCCATAACACTCCCCTCACCCAGTCTGCCGCCCAGTCTGTTAATCGCTACCACATGTCACAAGTTCTCGCTACCCGCCGCCTCTCATCAGCCGTGTACCCATCCTGCCGCCCTGGCGTGTCACCGCCCGCCCCATGTTCATGCTGGTCCATCCAAAACAACTCGCCCCCACCAAAATCTTCCATCCTTTCGCCATGCCAACAAAAAAAGCTCCTCCAAATGTTCACCTCAGCCAAATCCCTGCCACAGCCCGGCCCTCTGTGGACCCTCTTTTCATCATACCTGGAGTTCCTTTGACTCGACTCGGTTCATGGTTTGGCCTTGTTGTTCTGAGTTGCTCCGAGCAGTAGTTTGTGTGCCCTTCCTGTTCGTTCCTATTCCTATTCCTGTTCCTAGTCCTCTTTTCCTTCTATCTCTTTCTTTCTTTGCCTCCTCCATCTCTCGACTCGACTCGACTCGACTCGACTCGACTCGACTCGACTCGAATTCTTTTCTCCTTTTCTTCTTCCTCAAAATCACACACACTCTCTCTTTCTATCTGTCAACCTCGTCCTCTCTTTGACGCATATCTCCTCGCCAGTTCCTTCACTTTGGCGAATCACCCGCGGTCGATACATGTAGGACTCGACTTCACACAGAGCTGTTTGCATGTTTGCTTGCTTTTCCTCGTGTTTCTCAACTTTCCAATCAAGCTTCCTCCGATAAGCTTGATTGTGTCACCATTTCCGCATTCTCTTTTCCCGGCAATAGAGATTCGTTTGTACTATTGACTTGTCACCCACTATCCGCCACCTAACCCGCACACTCGCTTCCACCCATCATCTTGCGCTGGCAGATTTTAAGTTTTGATACTTCAAACTCCTCAACGAAGAGTGGCCCCTATAGGTGTTCTTTATCAAGAGCACATCCTCGTTGGCAGCACATGCTTCAGAACCCGCACGCAGGAGACGACACATGCAGGCAAACCTCGACTACCAGAGCTTCTCTAGAATGGGCGTCAAGCTGTTGCCAGGCCCCCATCGAGTCATCAGCATGAAGAGCCCAATTGTGCGGTCCATATTGGGCGCCCTGTGCGTCTTCATCATCATCATGGCTACCATGCACAATGACAGCCTTCACGTTCGCTCCAAGCTGTTCGAGCAAGCCGGCGTCAGGACTGGATCCGCACACGCCTCCCAGCAGCATCTCGATAGCAAACCTGCGGCACCCAAGGTCAAAATGGATTGCAACGCCGACCTGGCCCACCTGACTCAGATCAAAGAACGCTATAATCTCGAGGACAGGTTTCAATACATGAAGCGCTACGTCCGATTTACTCGCAAAGACGGCCTCGAACGCAAGCGAATGACCAAGCTCTCCCAGAAACTGCTCCCTGATAGCTTCAGAACGGTTGAGCTGAGCAAAGGCTTTGGTGGAGGTGACGTGTGTGCTGCTCCCCTCGAGGTTGACGTGCCCGCGTCCGACTACCCTCGCACCGTCAACGCGTCCGACTACATCTTTGGAGTCTCGACCACGTACAAACGCTTCATGGATGCAAGCACGACGCCCATCAACGAGTGGATCTTCTGGCTCACCGACAGCCACGGCAATTCAAACGGCGGCAAGCTGCTGCTCATGCTCCTCGATGCCACCGACGATCAGCTTCAAGAGGTGGCCAACATGCTGGGCGACGTGGGCATCGATGTCGACGTCTACCACTCCGACTCGTCTGTTGAGATGGCCGTCCGATACCTGACTCTGGTGCCAACTCTCTTCACCCACCCCGAAGCAAAAAGCAGAAAGTGGCTGGTAACTTGTGACGACGACACCTTTTTCCCCAACATGCATGGCCTCATTGAGAAAATGGCAACCTTTGACCACACGAGGGACATGTACATTGGCACTTTGTCCGAAGACGTCGGTGCCATTGAGCGTCACGGCTCTCAGGCCTTTGGAGGAGCAGGCGTTTTCTTGTCGCGGTCCATGGCAGAGAAAATCACTGGCCACTTTGGCGGCTGTACAACGCAGGCCAAGATTCTCGAGTCCAACTCTGGCTGGGGCCCTCAGGGCGACATCATCCTGCGCAAGTGCATCTACGAAAACACAGAGGTGCGATTGACCACTCTCTGGGACCTCTGGCAGCTCGACTTTTTCGGCCACCCCAGCGGCTTCTACGAATGGGGCATCAAGCCGCTCTCGCTGCATCACTACCGTGGCGGCGGCTGGCACAGCGCCAAGCCTGGACAGTACACCAAGATTGCCCACGCGTGTGGCGAGGATTGCACTCTGATGCGTTTCCAAACCACGGACGACTTCATCATCTCGGGCTACTCCATTGCCCACTACCCCCAGGGCATCACTTTCGATACCAACCAGCTGGAAGCTACTTTGTACGCCGCGCCTGAGAACAAGGGCTGGAACCTTGACTTTATGTTTGGCCCGCGGCGACAGTCGCTCCTCAAGACGGGGCGCAAGATTTCCTGGGAGCTTCAGGAGTCCGAACTCCAATCGGATGGATCCGTTCTGCAAACATATACGCGAAGCAGAAATGACGAGAGATGGGTCCACGCCGACAAGCAGCCAATGAGCAACATTGACGGTGTCATTGAGCTTGTTTGGATCCCCTCATAAAGCCGGAAAACTCGACGCGGTGCAACCTTTTCCGCTCTTTTAATCTCTGCTCGAGTCTGAGGGAGAGGCAGGTAACGTTAGACAGCTTGAGACACCGTTTTCTCCCCCCGGGTGTCACCAGGACAGGACGGATATGTCCCATCTGGGTAGTCGGGCTGTGCGACGTACCTTGTGTCTAGGACGCGAATCGTTCTCTTCCCACACAAAGGCCCAAGACACAACACATGATACCACCAAAGGCTATTCCAATGCCAAAAGTCAGCAAACCATAGATTTTCTTTTTTTATTCCATCTTTTTTTTTCTTTCTCAACGGCTGGCGTTTTGGAGCTTGGTGGGCTGGATATCTATATCGACGTGCATCCCGTACAATAGAGTCGGAAACGGGAAATGGACAGCTCGAAGGGTGCTTTGTCCTTGAAATCGAATGTGAGGGAGTTGATCATTTCTTTTCTTCAATGATTGTTTTCTTCCTCACCATTTTGCTATTTTTTTTTCTTCTTCCATCCTGACGCATTGGGCTCATGGTGTATCATGTCATGTAGACTTTGTTTTTTCGCGATGATGGCCTAGTGCAGCGCCACATTGCTTTGAATTATACGATGCAAGACAATTTGTAGGAACTGCAAGTTACATGGGCTGAGACGAGGCCGAGAGGATGCAGTGCTGGGCTGAGTCGATGACCTTTTTGATAAAAGGGAGCTATAGACGATATGAATAAAATATTAGACCTCTTTACCACGATATAGTGTTTCTGGTGCTTGAATATTTCCACATAAAAAGTAGATATGACCAGGAGGTTGGTTTTCACTTGGTTCAGCTGGACAGGAACATCAACTCGACTCCTGGAACCTGGTCCCTCAGACTCCCTCTCATGAAGCAGTCGATAATCTCAGCTGCAGAAGGCTTCTCTCTGAGGACCAGCACCCTGATTAATGACCAAATAACAAGAGGGACTTTGGTAGAGAGATCTGGCCTTGGGAGTTGCCATGGATAGTATCCTGCAGATTTCACAGCTGTCGAGGATTGTCAGAACTTGAGAGGAGTGGCAGTCCTCGACCAACCCCAACTCTCCGATAAATGTAATGGATAGGGCGAAACTTTGGATGGGTTTTGAGTGTTGTGACAATACTAAAGCTTATAGATCCCAAAGTAGGGCTACTAATTGACTGATAACTTGTTGATCCTTTGCATTTCGTTTGACCTTGATCTGATACAATGTTTGTGTGATATATTCTTAGTAGCCGCTGCTAGAAGCACCACTTCTCCATGAGGGCAAATAAGGACTTGTCTCGCTAGACACTTGAGCTTTAGCTACTGGATAGTCTGATTATACGTGAGATGTATATTCTGGCATTTCAAGTGTCCAACTACGACATCTCTACCTTGATACATCAATCACTTTGCTTAATATCACAATTCCAGGGTATGTATGAAGCGCAACCGAAATGATGAAAGGCTGCTGAGTCATCGATGACGCCCCTCCATGGATAACCCGGCAATGCCCCGCCAACCACCGACCAGCAACACAGATGCAAATAATACCCGGAGCTGGTCATGTCATGATAGCTTCTTCCTCTCCTACAAACTCCTCTGTAGCTTTTCTGCATTCCCCCAAGGCCCGACAGCGGCCCGGCGCCCAAAATGTCCACGTATGGAATCCCTCCCTCCCGATCCTCTGCCGTGTTTTGCGCTTTCTGGCCGCTTGTTGCTGCTTTCTAACCGCTTGTTATTTGCTGCAGGCCGTCCACCAACATTCTTTGCATCCCGTTCCGCCGGTCGCTTCACATTTCGCTGTCGACGACGATCCGGCAGTACATCAACACCAAGTATGACCAGCACCCGGACATGTTCCAGTTTGATCTCGAGGCGGTGGATGCGCTGCGCCGAGACGCGGTCAATGTGCGGGAGCCGCATCTGAGCGGCATCCGGAAGCTGCAGGTGTACGCGGGCCAGCTCGTGTGGATTGGCGGCAAGTTTCCAATCGATGTGCGTAATTACTCTGGGGTTTTTGTTGTTTTGGAAGGATAGGGTGGAATCCGAACAGGAAATCGAGGAAGAAGAGTCATAAGATATGACTGTAAAGAGACCGGATGCTGATGATGACTTGGATCGACTCTAGATTGGCGCCGAATTCACCTGGTATCCCGCGCTGGGCTACCACACCGAGCGGCCGATGGCGCGCAACAACCTCAAGTACGAGCTCATGAACGTCCTCTACAATCTCGCCGCCCTGTATTCCCAGCTGGCCCTCAACACTCCCCGAGGAGACACCGAAGGTCTGAAATCGGCAGCCAATTACTTCTCCCTCGCCGCCGGCGTCCTCTCCCACGTTCAGAAATCGGTGCTTCCCGAGCTGCGCATGTCCGACCCGCCCGACGACATGGACAACAATACCCTCGAATCCCTAGTGCAGCTCTTTTTGGCGCAGAGCCAGGAGTGTTTCTGGCAGAAGGCGGTCATGGACGGCTACAAGGACGCTTCAATCGCAAAGCTGGCTGCGAGGGTCTCTGACTTGTACAATCTGGCAGCCGAGGCCGCGGTTCACAGTGAAGCCATCAGCAGCGAGTGGATCCATCACATGAACGCAAAGCATCACCACTTTGCGGCAGCCGCCCAGTACCGCGCCGCGTGCGATTGCCTAGAAAAGAGAAAGTACGGTGAGGAGATTGCGCGTCTAAAGGACGCCGTCCTCTGCGCAAATGATGGGATCAAAGAGGGCCGGGTGTCCTCATTAAACAAGACTGTCATGGAGGATTTGCAGGCATTGAAGCGAAAGCTGGAGGAGGATTTGAAGAGGGCCGAAAAGGACAACGACTTAATCTTCCTTAGTATGTCTTGGCTGGTACTCCCCTTGGAGCTCGTTGTGCGCTAACGATCACGTAAAGATCCTGTCCCTCCGAAAGCTGAATTGAAAATCCTCGAGAGAGCCAACATGGCCACTGCCAGAACGCCTCCTCAGGTGGCCAACCCCCTCGACTACCTCGGGGATCACGCAGAGCTTGGGCCGGCGCTCTTTTCAAAACTGGTTCCGTTCTCGGTTCATGTGGCTATATCCATCTACGAGGAGCGCAGGGATCGGACGGTGAACCAAAACATCATCCAGGAACTGGAGAATTTGACTGAAAAGATCCACACGCTTCTCAGCTCCATTGGCTTACCCGGATCTCTGCAAGCGTTGGAAAAGCCGCTTGGTCTACCGCCGAGCTTGATTCAGCACGCAGAGGAAATTCGACAATCCGACGCCATCAACAAGATTCAAAGGAGTTTTGCCGACATTGACAAGCTGCGGTCCAACGACTGGGCGATTTTTGAAGAAGGTAAAGCAGCGCTAGCCGCTGAAAAGGACGAGGACGAACAGCTGCGGAGGAAATACGGCACCAGCAGATGGCGACGACCAGAAAGCCAGGCTGACCCCAACGGTTCCAAGTTCTGGGCGGCAATCGGCGAGATCGAAGGCTATTTCCAGAATAGCTCAATTAGCGATGATGCCGTTCGGGAAAAGTTCATGACGAACAAGGACTTGTTGGAAGTTCTGTCGGGGTCGAACCAGTCTCTAATGAACTACGTGCCTGCGAGTGCCCCCGTCGAAACGTCGGGTGATTTGAAAGCTTCCGTTGGGCGATTGCGAAGTGTGTACAATGATATCCTGCGGCTGGAGAGTAGGAGGAGGAAAAAGGTCGAAAGCTTGAGGGAGGCGGCACGGCGTGACGACATTAAACCTGATATTCTCAAGGAAGCGGCTCGCCTAGAACGGACGTATACTACGACGCCCTTGCAGACGGTTCATTTTGAAGAGTTTTTCGAAAAGCGATTGGATAAGCTGTACGAGCCCGAACTTGAAGCCATTGAAAAAGAAGCCCAAGAGCAAGAAAATCTCTTGACGCTTCTTCAGCGCGCAAACAGGGAGTTTGAGTCTCAGAAACGCCTCATTGATGGCAAGGGTCATCGAGATCGCGAACAGGTGCTGCAGAAGCTCAACGGCGCGTATTTCAAGTACAAGGAGATTGGGACCAACTTGGAGGTGGGAAGGAAATTCTACAATGACCTCAACAAGATAGTTGCAAATGGCTTCCGAGATGCTGTCAAAGCCTGGGCGGCGGAGCGACGGATTGAGGCGAGGCGTCTGGAAGAGTAAGTTTGTCGTAAAGAATGTGGTATGCGGTTGTTTGCGGGCTAACATTGTTCGATTAGGGAACTCAATATGCCTCCCCTTTCGAATCTCAACATCACCCACCAGCAGGCAGCTCAGGCTCCATCCGGATTCGTAGCCCATCCCGTTGCCCACCAACTAGCCGAACACGACCAATACCAGCCATCATACCAGCAGTCATATCAACCATCGTACCAGCAGCCACCACCACAGCCGCAGCATTATCAACAGCCACAGCAACAGCCCTTATTTTCAAGGCCCGCCGTTCAGAGTCCCGCAGAGGCTTCGATACAATCTTGGGCTGGCCAAACACAGCAGCAGCCAGTGCAGCCACAGGTGCAGCCACAGCCTGGGCAGACACCAAGCCCGATGCCTGGAACGTGGAACCCCTCAATGGGCATCAAATTTGGAGGGCCACCAGCGGGAGGGTCACAGGGTAGCGGAGGGACATGGAGCGCCAATTCAGGCATTAGATTTGGTTGATTGGCGTATGATGGAATGCCGCAATGCCTGACATAATGGAGTCTACTATATACCTACAATCTATACACGTGTACATATATAATGTGGACATATTTTACGACGTTGGCATATTCAAGTTCCTGGGATATATTAGATGCATATGCACACTTGTTGGAATGAATACGTGAGTGAGCGATATGAATTATCACTCTAGGGAGTACTATACACCAACCGCTTGTCCCTGCTGGTTGCATAAACCGAAGCTTACTTGTAGCATGAAACAGTATCTTTAAGATCTATTGGCCTCATGCTCCTTCTCGGCCGACGATTGTAAGACTTCCGGGGAAAGTTGTGGCGCCATAAGTTAGAAAACATATGAGACAGTTACGGGTTCGTGCCAGTTCATTTGCCAAAACAGAATGGTGATGTAGTCTATTCTACGTTTGACTTGTTAACCAAGGTTTACTAAAGGCAGTAATGTGTTGAAAGTTGCCAACTTACTTTCCTTTACAATGAAAGGACTGCATAGGATACAGCCTCACCGGCAACTTGGTTCATTGATGGTACGTGAATAGGCAAATGAATGGGGAACGAAACCAGAGATCAACACGATCCGCATGCTATTTTCCCAAACCGGCTTTTTGTGCCATCTCGCATGTTGAAAAGATTACAATCCTCTAGCAGCATCATGCACGCTGCTTTATTTTGCATGTTCTGGCCAACGTTGGACGGGGAAATGAATCGGAGTGCCATGCTGCCCCTGTCAAGGGAGGTTGTTGACTCTTGCCCAGGGCTGATCCCTTGATGGGATGGTATGGAGTCTTAGAGAGCTGGCATTGTCCTGCACCTTCACTGGCGATCCCTCTGCCTTCATTTTGGCTATATTGCCTGTGCCTGAAGATATTGAGACGTACATCTGGGATATGGACTGCTGTCGATGAATACCAACTACCAACATGTGTTTTACTGCATGTCTTTACGAGACGTGGTGCAAAAGCGGTTGTGAGTGTATACCTATATAGCATCATTGCATTCCTAAAGGTTTCCCCAGACACTCCGTGTTTGTGATTGCCTGGGCAACATTCTGAAACGAATAAAAATGCCATCAACATGGAAATTCCTTGAATAACGTCATGAAGCGTTTCAGAAGAAATCCGTGTTAGTTACCGTCGAATATAAAGACGAGAGTATTCCAGCAGCAGGGAGCTCACAAACAGACTCTCATACATACATACTCTCCAACGACACATCCAAAAAAGAATTTCTCAACTTATCATAGAAGGAAAAAAAAGGCCAACGTCTCCAAAATGAGGTTCACCACTGCCGTCGTCTCCATCCTCGTGGGCAGCGCATTCGCCGCCCCCACAGAAATGTCCGCCGAGATGAAGGCCGACACGGCTTCCGACATGTCCGCAGATGCTATTGCCGCCCTTTCACACATGCGCCTATCCGACATATTCAGCGAGCGCCAGCTGGCCGTGCTCAAGGTCCTCTCCGAGCACAAGCATGAGCTTGGCCTGGACGACAAGGAGGCCGAGATGATGGATACCTTTATGGGCGCACTGCACGAGACGTTCCACCTCAACGACAAGAGACAGATTGCCATTCCTCCAAGCATCATCACCAATGCCACTGATGCTGTCGGCAATGCTACCAACACGGTGACAGGCGCGCTGGGGAACCCTGGGAGTGTGATTGACCCGCTCAACGTCACTGATACTAATGCTACTACCGGTGCGGTCGGCACAACCGCTGGAACTATAACTAATGCTACTACGGGGGCTCTTACGGGCTCGACTGCACTTTTGGATATTCTCAAGAGCATTCCGGCGTTGGGAAATCTGTTGGCCGGGACTACGGGCGGCCTTGGAGGGACTACGAGCGGACTGACGGGGGCTACAAGCGGGTTGGGAGGACTTACTGGCGGTCTTGGTGGGTTGACGGGCGGCCTGGGAGGATTAACTGGTGGTCTTGGAGGATTGACTGGGGGTCTTGGAGGACTGACGGGAGGTTTGGGTGGCCTTGGTGGCCTGCTTTCGTGTCCTCGTTCTGGTGGGCTTCTCGGCGGTATTCTCATTCCTGGGATCTTGTAAATGTGGTTGTTTGCTGTGGGACATGGCTTTGTAAGGATTGATAAAAGGGAGCGTGTAAAGGAAAAGATGGGAGGGAGGGCTTAAGATGAAAACAGCAATGATTTGATGAATGTAGCATCAACCTAGGTATACACACCAATTTCCATTTCTCAAGAGAGCTTTTGCTGTGAGAGCTTGGCGTTATGCTATGTTATGGATGGTCGTAGTCTGTAAACAGGTAGGATACAGACAGATGTGCTTCTATTGTATTGGCAGAATGGTATATCGCTTAGAGCCACGATTGACGTCGTATAGAGGTATATTGATTGTCGATTACTCATACAACGGGCATAGACTTTGCTGATAGAGCTACAGGATATATCTATACCTTACCATAGAACTTCCATATGTACATGCAGTTACTAGTAATCAATGGACATTGATTTGCTGCATCGGGCTCGTCTCGTTCGATCAAAGCCACTTGCTAACCTTGGACACAGCTGGAGAGGACCGTCAGAGTTGATCAAGTGTCAGGTACCTACAAACATGTGTACAGCTCCAGCAAATGGTAGGTACCTCTCTGCTGGCAGCCACCTGGCACCCTCACATCGCCATCATCACCATGCATCGAGGGCTGTGCACGGATCATGAAGCTTCTCTCTTCTCTGCTTCTCTCACTTTTGCCTCTTTACTTCTTCTTCTTTCATGCCTCATTCACCAAGTTGCCACTCTGAATCCATATCATCCGCCCCCTCGCATCTCACGTCTCCCGGAGGATATTAACACTATTCAACATTGGTTCCCTATATCATTGTTTACCTTTTGTGCGGGCAGTATAGTCTAGAACTGTTCTAGACAATGTCTGATCAGACCAACCTCTGGCTGTATCGGGAGCCCAATCCCGCCCATATGCATCTGTCTGCATCTCATTCAGGTTCAGATGAGAAGCAGCTACCGCAGGAGCCGGATTATGACAAGTACGCCGCAGTGATGGAGCTGTGGTCCAAGATCCATCCAAAGGCTCACCTGTCCTGGAGAGAAGGCCTGGAGACGGCTCGGCAACTGCAGGCGGGAGAGCGCTCTGTTTCGGCGTTGCGCAGACTTGTGATCAAGGCCATGAGAGAAGAGGTCACAGACGTGGAATTCGTGCGCTACAAGTTTCGGACCGCTTCCGACCGAAATCCCATCATGCAAGACGACGTGTCAAGGCTCATCCCTTTGGCTCTGGGCTGCCTGATGGGCATGGGGTCTCCAGACGACGCAGATGAACAGGCCCTCAGATGCCCTGGCCTATGGGATGGACATTTTGTTCCCGGAACTGTCTTCAGGCCGGATCTTAGGTTGGCCGTGGAGTACGCAGAGAAATCATGCAACTATTGAAGACTGCGCGAATGAGGGATCCTTTGGAGCTCGCAACAATGGAGCAGAAGGCGACGAAATGGCTCACGAAGCTTGCGGACTGCTTACGGGACGCGACTCATGTTGAGTGGTTGAGAAACTGGACAAGACGTTTTCCAGAGGTATCGGGCCATGGTGACGGCCCAGATGGACAACAATCCCTTCAATTCACCCCAGGCGCAGAACCTTTTATTACGCACATCACACACCAACAGTCGCTGTCCACGGGCGAAGAGATGCCAGCCTTGGATCATGTGGCCCAGGCTGTTACTGGGCAGTCAACGGTTCCCCATTCAGAGACGGCGGTTACTACTTGTAGTGTTGAGGCTATGCTTGAGAGTGTCCCTCCAGCCGCTCAACACGATGACTCTGAGCCGTTTCCACATACTGAAGGACAATTGAATGAAGAGGCGCCAGCTTCAAACGACCAAATGCCGGCTGCTGAGGGGCAGACACTAAAGTCAATTGAACAGCCGTCCAACCTAAGCTCATTAATGGATGCTGCTGCTGCAGCTGCTATAGCAAACGGTCCACTGCTGGATCATCCGCTACGAATTTATGATTGGCGTACGCCGGCCAAGTCCACGCCTCCGGTTCGTGGAAATGATGATGCTCCAGGGTCTAACGATGAAACGCCATCTTCTGAGGATGTCGGCGGTGAGGTACGTTGCTCAATCACGAAGATCCAACTCTTAGAAAAGCAAATTCTAACCCCAGATAAGCAGGCTACGGGAAATGCTTGGCCCCCAGAGCGAATAATAGCCTTTATCAATGACCTGTCAGAGGATGCGAGAATATCCGACTGGACGATTGTTCGCACTGTTGAGCTGGAGGATGGGTGGTACATACACGGATACTGGCCATCCGCACAGGAGGTGGCCAGTTGGTAAGAGAAATAGCAGACAAGCATCCCCGACCTATGCCAACTGACTTGGCGAATGGTCTGGCTGATTGGGAGGAGCATGGGATGAATGTGTGAGGAGTTCAAGCGTGTTATGGGTTTTTGGGAAGAGAGAACTTAAGGGGACAGGCACTACAAAAGGCAAGCAATGGGTTTTCCTTGGGTCATTGGAAGGGATCGGGAGAGATTGGGCAACGGTTTCATCTTCATCACGAAAAGTTTATTCTGCTGGGAGGCTGAGGAGGACGATGGTTGCGTCTTCGATATGGGGTGCTAGGCGAGCTTCTTAAGCAGGGGGTTTCTGTCGTATAACATCTTTGCCGGGGAATCAAAACACCAAGGACAATGTAGTCGCGATGGCTATACGTGGCAGTGAGATTCCTCTTATTTATTATACCAAATATAGTAATGATTAGAGGTGTCCTGTGCTCGCTTTTTCTCCTCTTTGTCATTGACTGTATTCCTTGGCCCGTGACTCCCAGTAGTCCTTGTCAATGTTGATGCAATCTCTTGATGCGCTCTCTAGTTATAATGTAATGTCTACTGTTGAGCAGGTACTGCAAAGGCGCATTTGGCCAGCGACGGCGGGCCGCGTAAGGGGTGAGGCATCCAGTCGTAAATGGGCTTGTGATGTAAGCACAAGACACGATATAGAACTCCTGACTTTACTATACCCAGGTTGGGGCTTAAAGCTATCCAAAGAGGTATATGTAATGCTGCATTCACATATAATGTGAAACAGTTGATCTTAAGACGGAGGGCTTTAAGCGGTGCTGGCGTCGTTGTCTATCTATCTAGGTTATGACCTGTCAGTATAAGGATAGATAGGCAGTGAAAGGGGAGTGACAAACTTTGATGATATCTGAATATGGCTGTTATGAAGCTGTAACGCACCATTTAGCTAGCGAGAAGAATGATGGCCAGCAATGACAGAAGGAATCTTGAAGCAGACTGGAGAGAGAAGGCTGCTAGGATGATCCAAAGGAACTACGATAAAGAGAAGAAGGGAGAGAAAGAGGAGAGAATAGTGGGAATGCAACACGAATAGATAAATACAAATGGAGAAAACCCATGACGAGGGTTGGCGGTGACTCGGAGATGCCCGAGATGTTGCGTGGGTGCTCGGTGTTGGTGATTGATGGAAGAAGTGAGAGGTACTTTTGCTTAGCTGTAGATAACCTTACAAGGTTAAAAACCCAAATTCCGAAGATAGGATGCACGTATCCTATGCATGCGCGCACAGATATTGGAGTTGACGATTGCTTTCTTATATAAAGGGCGTTTTGCTTTAGCTGCACTCTGTCATTAGATGCTAACCACTTTGCATTTGCTAGTTAATACCTTACTCTTGATGCCTTGATACCTTGTCGTTTGTGTGCAAGCCTCGATTCAACTATAATTTTATTGCTCTCTTTTCTTCCTCCTACGTTTATCCTTCTCTCATCACCATTGGTAAAGCATCACCGGCTTGCACGTTTCCTCTTCTTGTCAGGTTTGCTCCTTTTATATTCACCCGCTCTTCTCTTGAAACTGTTTTCTCCATTATCTCATGCGGTACGTGTTTCAATACAAATTTGCCATGGCTATCAATTAACCAAGGATCAGGAATTGCTTCTTCTACCCTATTTCTACTTTCCGATTTCGACATCATCACCATCCGGTGAGACAACATCCAGCCTTTCGATGGGAGTCACAGCCGCACATTCTTTCTTTCGAGTCAAGTGTCGGCACCGAAGTCACTGTCTATACTCTTCTTATACGCCGTGTATGCGCACGAGCGTCTAAACTAGGCTTTGGCCAACCAGAAATCAGAAGATTGGCGCCATAGTATCGTTCAGTCAATGTCGGTCAACGATTATGCCGTTGCTTCGGATTGGTATCTTGGAGAGATTGTACTCCCACAAGAGCCAGGAACTGAGCTCATTCCAGGTTACCCCGAGTACGAAGATCTGGAGAAGAAGTGGTCTGCAGTTCCTGATGGCGCACACTGGGCCTGGGAGGCAGGATGTGAGGAGATCAAGGCCCCTGAAGAAGGAGGCCTCAAGAGCGCCGTGGAGGTACGCTATGCTTTTACACTCATCTCCTCAATCTCCAAGCAGGAATGCACCAATATATTCCTTGGAAAAACGCCGGGCGATGATTTTATTGTGTCACCAAGTATGCAACGTCAGCGGAACGGCCCTGTTTCTGCAGCTGATTCCGACGAGGAGTAAGCGAGAGACAGAAGACTTCCGAAAAAGATGCTGAAGATGCTAGGACTTACAGATCCTGGTGAGGCCAGGGGCCTTGGCCAGGCGGAAATGGTGTACACGGCATGCAACAATACGTCGAATACGGCGGAAGACGTCAGGAGACGGAATGTTCGATTTGTCTTCATGTCTCACGTAGGACCAACCCTTGGGAACAGTGTCTAAGAAGTCCCATGCCCATAGTCTGTAACCTCACCAAACGGCCTCTTTTGAGGACATCGACGGGCCCAGCTGAGTCACACACTGTAATTCAAGGGACGCTCTGTGGGACAAGTGCGAGACGATATGGGGCCCATTGTAGGGGACTTGCGTGACACTACAATTCTTAAACCCATATGGCCCGTATCTACATATAGTAGATTACCTACTAGTATGTATTGTTAGTCAAGCAGCGCGGGACTTCGCTGAAGCGTCATACTGCGAATATCAAATTCCCTTTACTCTTTATGTTGCGCTTTTAAGCTTACGCTAGGTGCAGTTTGTCCTGGCTAACATGTCTTTGGCCACAATTTATTGGACATTTTTTTTTCATCCACCAACATCATCAGCTTAAGCATGAGGAATGATGATAAAAAGCAGCCGGTGGTATGGAGAGGATTCCCAAAGGACAGATACAAGCCTCGGTTTAACTTGGCTATGCATCCTAGTCAAGGAGTGCATACCATAGCCTCCTGCTGCTTTTGAGGACATAACAGGCATCAAAGATGAAACGAAGCATCTCTACGAGCTCATCATCGTAGGTATGGGATATATCAATCGAGTTCTAACCAGTTGCAAGCCATGGGAAATATATATTCATGGAGCAAGCATTTATAATATGACGTTGCTACTTGCTTGCCCTAGCCTTGGATTTACCTACCGAGCTGGAGTGACACCGTCTCGGACAAAGGACAGAGCACATATGTGAGTGGCTGCTCCATATTGCATCCCTTGCCTTGGCACCAAATTATCGGGACCAAAGGCGGAATGTGATTGCCTAGTTTGGCCAAGGGAGGAGTGGAGGCTATTAGGATCATCTTCAGTACCTGCAAAACAAGATATTTTAGACCATGATCCATAAGCACGGATTCCGCTGGTGGACTCTATGCAGAGCAATTTGGCAGTGATGAGTCACACTACAATGATTAACCACCCACACGCCTGACTTGGATGTCTAAGATGTATTTAACACGCCCCATATCCAAGACAAAAATGATATACCTTGGATGAAATCAGGGGCCTATACATCCCTTAGCATGTTAAATCACAACCCACCCAGAGAGAATACAGGTGGCTACGCATTGATAGGTGCAAAAAGTATAAAAGCCATCAATTTCACCTAGCTTCTCTCAAACTCATACAGACGCCAATCATCACTCCTACTTCAGAGCCTACAAAGCCACCTACCTTGCTATCAACTTTCTTATTTCCGAGATACTACCTTGTCCAAAATGAAGACTGCTGGCGCCACCATCCTTTCTCTCCTTGCCGCTACCGGCTTTGCTGTCCCAATGGTAGGTTGTTCGGTGGGGACTAGACGTCCATGGCCCAATATGCAATCTGTTGAAGTATTATTCAACCGTGCTGACATTTATCAAGGAACAAGCTGAGCAAGCCGGCCAGGCTCAGATCATGGAGCAAGCCCAGATCATGGAGCAGGCCCAAATGGCAGTCAACGGCCTCTTTGACCCTCCTCGCAACGGCAATGGCAACATCATTGGTGACATTTTTGACACTGCCGCCTGTATCCTTGGCAGCTTTATTGGCAGCCGCTCCTGTGACAGGCGTGATCCCCAGGTCATTAACATCACTAGCGATAATCACCATAACGACAACAATAACAGCAGCAGCAGCAGCAGCAGTACTAGCACTTCCTACCAGTACAGCTATACTACCGACTCGGACGGAGACTACCACATTGAGATTATTCCTGGTGGTAACAAGTCGAACTGCACCTATACCGTTGCCAAGGAGGATGCGGCGGTCTTGGCCACCACCATCAACGCGCTTGCCACCAAGTGCCTCAATAAATAGGCGATTGCCCTCCATTAGAAAGTCCCTCTCTACACGCCAACCACGGGCATAGGAATGATGGATGACGGAACGGTGGAAAGGGGGTTCAAGAGAACTAGGCAGCCAATACAATAGGGCGTATTTGCATTCAATTATACTACAAGTTTTAGTCTGCGACTTTTTCTTTCCTGTTACTAGATTCACCCGTTCCATCACGCCACCGTGAATTATGCAAGACCTGAAGCATATCTTCATATCCACCCTGTCCATCTTTTCCAACCACGGAACGCCATTCTATGTAGACTCTAGTTTATGTCAAAAAAGGAGAAACCACGAGACAATCTTTCCATTTCTCAATTCGTTCTTTCATTCTTCGCCTTTGCAATCTCCTGTTTCTTCTCTTCCTTCTGCTTCTTCTGGTCTTCGTAACCGTCGTCCCACGCACCCTTCAGTTCGTGAATAAGCCATTCGCTTGTGTCATCTACTTGAATCAGGTGCTGATCGGTGAAGAATTCGGGTAGAATGTTCTCGATATGAAGATCAATCCAGCCTGGTAGCGGATCCTGAGGCTGGAAAAACACTTGATTGGCGATGGGGAGATTATGCGAGTCTTCCAGACTAAAGTGACGATATTTCCCGAATTCAACTTCAGCGTTCCAAACCGCTGGTCCCGTGTCAAATGTACATTGAATAAAGCCTGATGGGCTATTCACCATCTCGTTAACTGCATCGGGAAATCCCTCGAATCTGTCTGTTTTGAATTTGTTAGCCAAGAACGAAAATACTTCATGTGAGAAACTTGAGTCCTTACAGCAATGGTGGGCCCTCTTGGTGAAGAAGGATTCTTCCGAGAAGGTGTCGGACGTGATCATTTCCCAGGCGGTTTGCCAGGCCGCATCTCGTTGGACTATTGTTTGGAAGATATCTGAGCACTGCTGTGGCACATCTCCTCCATCTAGAACTAATGTGTAAGATTTTTCAGGCATGCCCAGCGGAATAAGAGCCAACGCCTCTGTCACCCAAAGAGCAATACTGTCTGTGAGTACCAAAGACCACAGTCCCTGTCCTCTGCCATCGTAACCGCTAGTGCTCCATGCCAACCGACCTTCGAACGTGAACGTGAGATTTGCCATTTCACTAGATGGCGATTGGAAAACATTTCTCCACAAGTCGAGCCGTCTTTCGACATGTAGCATCGGATTCTCGATACAAACTCAATAAGGCCTTGAGCATGGCATTCCGGATAAGCCACACTCACTGCATTCTCATTCAGACGTATATTTCGCAAACACATTCGTAATGGAGGTGGTAGCCTGGAGAGAAACCTTATGGCGAGGGCTGCTGCCGAGTAGCGGTATTTTCCTTGAGTGTATTGCTGCTCTCCATCTTTTGTCGTATGAGGGAACTTCCAGTATGAGGCGGACTACCTACTAGAAATAGCCCCAACATTGAGCTCTCGAATCTCATCCCCTGTCAGGCAACAGCGCCATGGTTGATACTCCCTGGACAAGGCCAATATTTCCTCGGGAGAATGGGTCGGAGCTCCAAGCCAGTGCTCCGGCGTGGAATTATGCTTGACTTGAAGTTCAAGTGTATAAAGAGTTGCTTGTCGTTTATATGACGGCACTATACCAAAGTAATCGTCCATGTCCACAATATTATGACCTTCCAGAATACCGTCCAAAATTGGCTTAAATTTTGGATATCGCTTTGCCACTTCGTTAGCTATCGTGGTTGTAAATCCTGGCAAGAGTTGAGGTTCATCGTTCTCATCCTCTTCCTCATCATCCTCTTCGCTCTCATCCTCATCCTCGTTCGCGTCTTCGTTCTCGTCTTCATCTTGGCCCTGATACAGGCTGCCATCTTGGTCTTCGCTTTCGCCTTCGCCCCCATCTCCTTCTTCATCTCCGCTCTCTTCTGCTGCTGGTCCCTGAAGCCAGTGATAGGCCTCGAGGTTTATGTTGGCCATGTTGTGATGAAAGGCGGCTGCACCAATGCGCCAATTGTCAGAGTATCCAGTTGAGAAAGTGATACGGTTTGATACGAGATCCAATCCTCTCATTTCTTCCGCGACTTGCCTGCATGTGAATTTCAAGGCCTGGTCGATTGGCTGCGTCTTCCCGTCGCCACTGGCAGCCACCAGTTTGCCCGACTCAAAGTTGAAGACATAGCCCCCCTTGACAGTGACATAATGCGCATAGATCCTATTCCGAACCTCCGGTGGGAGGTGAAGGAATGAAAATGTTGAAGACATGATGGATGATGGATGATGGATGACGGATGGTGACGTATTGCTCAGCCGTTCCCTAGATTGATAAATTGCAAAAATGACAGCCTGACAATAAATTGGCCGGCTATTAAATGAATAGAGTGGTGAGGATTTGTGTGTAATATTTGAGGGTGTCGGAGAATTCGAGGGGAGGGAGAAGCTGGGAGAGGTGGGGGGGCAGGCGCTTGTTTATGTAGATTTGTGGGAAGGAGCACCTGGGCAGATGGATGAAATAGAGTTTTGGGAAAATCCCGGAGCTGACTCACGCGGCAGGAGCGAGGGAGTTAGAAATGTGGGGCCAAGGGCAGGAACGAACTGAAGCCTACGGATACAGGTTCCCAGTACTAGGTACCTACCCTACATGAGGTATCTAGATCCGTTTGCGGGCTTCATCACCAGAGACAAGATTTGGATGACTTTTGGAGGGCTTGGAAAGAAGCAATCACAAGTGCAATGGGGGGCCAAGAAATTGGGCGGGGGGTGTCCGCCACTTTATAGAGGTTATATTTATTATCAAGAGGGTCAGTAAAGCTGCAATAGCTAGGTCAGAGGAAGGCTACGCCCCAGCCTTTGGTTCAAAATCCAGAATCAATCCGTAGCCCAACCCGATCGGCCACAGCCGACCAAGTCAAACCTCGAAGATTCAGGCCACAAAGTATGGCCGCTGCTAGAAGAGAAACAGATTAGCCATTTGATGATTTCTTTTTGTCCGTAGCAAAGTATGGGCTACCTGCATCAAGGTTCAAGACCAAACTCAAACTAATTTCAAAGAGACACATCAGTACATGTTGTGTTTCTTTCACGAACAGGATGGGCAAAACGGACGTACATACGTGCGCAAAACGGCCCGAACAACAAGGTTCAAGCACAACGCAACTGCTTAATAGGTATGAAACACCAAACGTCAGCAGCATATCCAACAACCCATACACTTCCGAGGTGTACACATACTTACACTTCAAGCCCCGCGACTTATAGTTCAATGACTCAACCAGACCAGATAGGCCTGCTTCGGAAATCTATTAGTGATGTTGTTTCGAGTTTTCATCGTGCTGTGGCATACTTGCATCCTTCCGTCAGGTTATAAAAGGCAGCAACAATCCTGCTGTAACCCGTTAGCAACTGCCTCATTACTGATGTGCTGGTGGCCGATAATTACCCTGAAGATGAATTGCGCACGCAACACTTTCAAGATCCGCGCAGAGAAAGTTAGAAAGAAGCTGGTCACTATGGAAATCCGAATCGTCATTTACTTACCAAAAGACCGCACAACAAGACAACGCACCCTGGATTGTTCAGCCAAGTTAGCAGTCGCTCCGAATGCGTCTGTAGATAATCTTCTTGCCTAACCACTTCTTCTTGCTGCGCTCAGACAAGGCTGTTAGCAAATTCGCTTCATTACTGTTGTACAGAGGATCAATTAAGGTTTCTGACATTATCCAGGTTAAAGGAACAATTAACACTCACATCAAAAGAGACGACCCTTGCAAAAGCTCCCAACTTAGTACGCGCGTTGGCATATCCACCATATGAATCTATTGAACAACTTACGCAATAGCCGCAACCCGATCGCAACCTGCTTCAAATATAGAATCAGCAGTTAGAAGAAGGATGCGGAAATGGCATAAGCTTACGAACATACAGCAAGATGGCTGAACGAACAACCAAATCCACAATCAACAAGATTGCAGACCTGCAATCGGAAGCTCCAAAGAAGGAAAGACCGAAGCTAGGCGAAGCAAAGCACAAGCTGAACCAGCTGAAGGGCACCAAGAACCCCAAGCTAGGCAAAGGCATCAAGAAGATCATCAAAAGAGCCGACAAAGCAGCCTGAAAAGGTTCGCAAGATGTATACAGCTATGTATACGTGGGCACTTAGACCAGCTGGCTTATTAAAGGCTGCTTGATGCCAGTTAGCAGGAGGAGCATATGACGAGGTCAAGTATAAGGAGTACTTACTTACCACACATGAAGGTTCTTTTGCGACAGGTTCCTTTTAGGCAGTTTATCCTCCGTACCCAGGAGAGCGACAAGACAGTATGGAAATAAATGCAACTCAATTAGTAACTATATGTATCAGTACTACCTAGTACCTCGGTCTGTTATATACATGGGTAGGTAGGGCGAGAAGTAATGCACTGATGGAACAAGGTCGCTTTCACGGCCATCGCACATTGCCTCGGTACGTCGACTCTTTTGCATTCCAGGTTTCTTTTCCATGGCCGTATCAGCCAGTCGGCGACGGCGTGAGCTCGCTTTAGCCGCTGGTTACCTATGTTGATGCTGAATGCCCAATGCCATTCCCCGTCGTGCCGGCCACTTGCATAGCAACCCTCTGCCTTTTCTGAGGCCATGAAGGTGTGTCACTAATACAGGCGGAGGCGCGCTTCACCCCGGGCGATGGCTGCTTAGCACAAGTTCTTGCAGTGCCAGATTCTCGTCCGTTCGGGGCTTTCAAGGATGCACCATCACCGTGAGCCCGAGCACGGTTGTCCGTCGATTTCCTGGCACGGTGTTTTCCTCCTTCTCCTGGCACGAGGTCGTCTTTTTCTCTTCCTAAAGCTTGGCGGCTTGTTGCCAGTCGAATGATTGTCCTCGAGGGGCTAGGCAGCCGATGATGCCGCATTTGGAGGCGGCCATGTTCTACCGTTGGTGCTCGAAGCCTCCGGTTGCGCCGCGTTCCCGTCCCCCCCCCCCCCCGTGACTGTTTCTTTCCGGCATCCCAATTATCCTTGCAGAATTAGGGGATGCCGAATATAGCAAGTGAAAACTTGACGGCCTTGTCGGGATGCTCTTGAAAAATAGAAGAGAAATTATAGTCTTCGTCGCCGACCTCGGAATATAATATTCTTCGGGCCTCCGCTATGCTGTTTCTCCTCTCTTCCCCACCTTCGCAAGACATGAAAAGATGTTGTATAGTATGCGGGCCATCTTCGCAATAAGGACAAGTGGTGGGCTTTTCTTTGTCGAACCGGTTGAGATACGACCGTAAGCCAATATAACCAGTCCTGCAGTGAAGCAGCATGGTACACTCCCTTCGCGTCTTGAGATTGTCGTAGTATTTCAAACTTCTTAGGCTCCAAGATGTCAAGTCTGGCAAATGGATGGGCAGATGGATTACGTTGGAGTGCCCTAGGCCTCGCCGCTTGGATTTCTTGGATGTGCTTTGTGTCGTAGTTTATGGCGTGGTCGGAAATCATGCTCATCTGCAGATATTCCGAGAGACGGAAGATGTGAAGCTCTTTTCGGAGAATGATCCTGGGCGTCCCAGAGCCAGCTTGCCCTTATCCACATTGATATTCCTGTAGACGTTGTGAATGTGCATCATGCCGAATGGCCCATTAAGTGAGAGAGTCGCTAGCATGTTGTTTGCCCGCCACCAACCACTCTGATGCCTCTAGAACTGGTACATGTACCCTTTGACACTAGACCTTGAGTGGGGTACCTGATCGGCATTCCCGCGATTTGGCCCCACCACTCCGATTCTCAACCCACCGCCCATTAGTCTGCTGTGGGGTCTGGTACCTGCATGTAGGTACATGTACAGACAATGGTGGCTTACGCCTCCCGAATTATGGCTGTGCAAGTTCAATGGCCGGACCATCCAACCAAACTCAGAAAGTCCCCAGTGCTGCTTCAGAAAATGTACCAGCATCACATCAGGATCCAGCTGTAAAGTACCTAGGTAGCTTCGCCGCCACGCCATTTCTCAGGTTTCCATTTCTAGCCTGCGAAGGTACATGCAGGCATTGGAGGCTCAGCACGAGCCGGGGCACGCATGACTATTGTTTGGACTACACCAGACGAGTAGAGGGCGGATGCCGCTGCACTGGGTTGCCCTGTGTGGGAACGCATCGGTAGCACAGCTGTTGCTTGACTATGGTGCCGATAGGGAAGCCAAGGATAACAATGAATGGAGGCCAGTAGACATGGCTACCAAGTGCTTCCAAAAGACACCACCCAATTATGTACTGGGGTGGCAAGGGGGGGCAAGTGAATCACTACAAATAGTAAAGTACAACTATTTCTAACCAATGGCATGTCAGAGAGATAGTATGAAAAGTGTGATTAGAAATATATACCAAATTGGTATAAAACTTCTGCTCACTCAAGAGCATAGGCCTTGGGTTGCCAACACCAGGACTCGGCTTGTAATACTATACATTCATGTGGTCAAGAACAATGAAGCCGCTCTGAAGAAACAGTAAACGGTGCATAGCATACTGTATATTCCGGCCAATGCTAACTAAACCTCTTGAAATTTGGCCTCCAGCTTTGTCCTTGCTGAAAAGGGGCAGTAGCCATCAAGGTATCTGTAAAAGCCGAATAACAGGGGACTAAATGTAATTAGTATAAAGAGGGGCTCTTTGCCCGACCAGCCTAGTAGGGAAGTAAGCCAAATCGATCATATATTTCAACAGTCCTAAGCTATGGCAATCTCTACGGCGGACTTTACATAAGCCATAACCCAAGCCGGGAACTGCGGGCTGCAAATCCGCAGCTCCACTTCTCTCCGCAACAAGATACTCGAGAGCTCAAGGCTTCAAGCACGCCCAACAGCGCAAATCGCTCGAAAAGATGTACTTTGTTGTGACCATCGGAAAATTTCGTCACATATCTGTTCAGGATTTCCAATTTTGGACCCCTTATTATTAATCTAGAGAGATTATAAATGATGATTTACAACCCGTTACGCCAGCTCTTCATCAAACTCTTCACTTAGTAACCCATACATCGTGACTCAAGAGTTATAAAGGATTTATGGAGTAAACATGGCCATATAGTCTCCATGAAGCTAAAGAAGGTGGAATATAAATATACGATTCTCAGAGCAATGGAACTTGAACCGTTCAGCGGCTTTACATCTTAGAGAAGAAAAACATAACTAGAGGCGAAACAAGCGCAGATCCTTTCCTCCAGACACCCCAAGTCATCATGGCCGACCAAAAACTTATCGTGGTTCTCGGTGCGACTGGAAATCAAGGCAGCTCTGTTGTCGACACTTTTCTGAAAGACGCGGCATGGCGGGTTAGAGGGCTTACTCGAAATCCTTCCAGCGCAAAAGCCAAGGCACTGTCCGCTCGCGGTGTCGAAGTTGTCCAAGCCGACATGGATGATGTTTCCAGCCTCTCAGTCGCTTTTCGAGATGCCAACGCTATTTTCGTCGTGAGCGACTTTTGGGGGATATACGGCGCTCTTGCTCAACAAGAGAAAGGCACCGGGGAGAAGCCGCTCAACCTGCTGGCGGGAGAAACAGAATTCCAGCAGTTAAAGAATGCAATTGACGCCGCTTCTCAAGTGCCCGGCTTGGAGAGGTTCATTCTGTCTACTCTCTCCAATGTAGCCAAATGGTCCAGAGAAAAGTACACTCATGTCTATCATTTTGACTTCAAAGCGCGCGCGTCTGCCTATATTGAAGACAAGCATCAAGAACTATGGGCGAAAACTAGCCTCTTCCAAGCAGGTCTATTCTTGAGCACTTTTGTGGATAGTCCAAGCTTTATGCCTCGAAAGGCAAGTTATCCGAGGCAGCCAATCAAATGTAGAAAAAGTAAGAAAGTGCTGACATATCTCAGATTGCGGACGGAACCGCCCAATTCACTACTACGATGGCTCCCGACGTCAAGCTCCCGTGGATCGCCGCAGAAGAAGACACCGGACCATTCGTCAAAGCTCTGGTCCAAGAAGAACCGGGCAAAAATCTCATTGCCTACAGAGAGTGGGCAACACTGCGAGAAATGGTGGGAGCTTTTCAAAGCGCCTCCAAGACCAAGTCCGAATTGGTGGTGGTACCTCGTGACGAGGCAAATGAATTCTTGCCGCCCGATTTAAAACTCGAAATTGACGAGGGTTTTCTTTATTTCGAAGAGTTTGGGTATGAAGGTAGAGATGACGCGACCATCGTTCACCCAAGCCAGGTAAGCGTGCTCCGTCGAGCGATGGATGTTGCTTGAACCATGAACTAAACAAGATTTAGTTGAAAACGCCACCAGAATTGGATACAATGGAGCAATATTTCCGCAAAGTGGACCTTTCAAGAATATTCTCCGCTTAAAGGTTGATCCACATCAATATTGCCAAACATTGGAGTTGCATACACGTAGCTAGAAAGCAGTATTCTAGGCTTTATAAAGTTGGATGTCTAATACATGTTGCTTTCAAATCATGGAGAGACTAGCCTGTCTCAGGAAAGACATCACAATGCGTGCTGAAGAACTCAGAGTTGCTGCTTTTGAAGATGACGACCTTCGTTGAGTTGTCGTTTTAGAGAGAGGTCACTCCCGATTTATCTCAAGGACTGTTTCATGACGATATATTCCATTCAAATATGTACTCACAGTAACCCTGTTCACTCTTATGCCTCCAGTACATGTACTCTTACTCTTTTAACACTCTCAGTGGGGTATCTTTACAAACTCTCTGCCTCGATTTAGTCCCAACAGTCCGATTTCTAAACCCACCCGCCTGTGCCTTTAGTCTAGTACCTTACACTGGTAGCTCCAAGCCTCCCGAATGATGGCTGCCCGAGTCCAATGACCGGACCATCCAACTAAACTCGGAAAGGCTGCTTCAGGACAGGTACTCGTGGGCATCACATCAGGATTCGGCTGTAAAGTAGATGCGCCGCCACGCTATTCATTACTACCTCCATCGACCAACGCAATTATTCGCAAACTCTTTCGCCCAACATTACTCACGAGTTTGTGACGACTTCATCACCTTTGGTGCTCCACCACCCATGCAGCCATGCAGAGACGCCAAAGCATGGAAAACGTGGAAAGCCGACTCAACGCCAAGGTCGCGCAATTGAACGAGAAAATAAAAGAGGTCCAATTTGACATGGAATACTGCAATGAAGTTTTCTTTCATCAGCACTGGCTCCAACTGCATAATCCATATGACAGTGGAGGATGAATTCGCCAATGAGGTTTTTGGTCCAGCTTGAAAGCGTGCGGACTCGCCTTGCGCTGAATGGTCAATGGTCCAATTTTCTGCTGTCCAAACTTCCGTGACCGGCCCAGTAATTTATATCCATGATGAAGGCAAGGATACACACGTTGTCTTTCAACAAAATCATGCTGCTGGGGCTGTTTCTAGTTCTGGTCTAGGTACTGTACTTGGTCGGGCACTCATCCATGCTGCATCTCATCGTTCACTACAATACAACATCAATTCAAAATTTGTTCTCCATACAATTCCCAAAGTTTGAAGCTGCCTCAATTATGTTGCTATACATAGGTACATGTATGCGTTAGTGACGGCAGTAATCCGTTCAGTACCAGGTACGAATCAACAATTTGTCGCGCACATCAGACTCAGCTCTTGGCTAGAGGCTGGGCACTGGGTTTTCTCCCAAAAACGACGTTACTGAGCATCTCCGATTCACTTCCAACAATGCAAATCGCCAAAGGCCCAGACGATGGGAATAAGAATCGCTACGGAAAAGAAAATCAGGCAATTGAAGGGGCCCTACGTTCGGATTTGGTAGAAATAATATAGTCATTTCTTGTACAATATGACAATGAAGAATAAGAAAAATACCCACTACGTACACGTAACAACGCACCAAGACACATTCACGATCTCACATTAAAGCTCAAGCATGTTATAAAACTCTCCCGCAGTAATCCCAAGTACATAGGTACTACACAGCAAATCGAAGGGTGCTGTCCAGACGACAAGTACCGTCGTTATCGGTGGCGGTTTGGAGACACCCTGTACTTATTTCTCGTCCCTGCACAACTCTTTTGAAGCCACATGAGGCTTTCTGAGCCTATCTGCAGCAAATGGAGCACAATTGCTATCTACGTAAACTTTACGCAGAATTAAATGAGGCGAGTGAAATTTTTTCATCCCCTGGCTTCTTTCTTGAAAAAAACATTTCTCATTCTTCCAATCTGCCATTGTACAACACCCCGTCTCTGCGGACGCATTCGCCATATACCTAAGCATACCATGCCTCTCGTCGCGATGGATATGGCGACAGGCCTCGTAAAGGTCCAGTCGCCATCATTAATCCTAATGGCCACCTTGTGGGACTCCTTGCCAGTCGAAATACACCACATGATACTGTCCATGGTGGGTTTACCCTGGATGGGGAGGCGATACAAGGTGGCCAAATTCGCTACAGTGTGCCGGGACTGGCAAGTCTTCTTTGAGACCTGTCTATTTCGGCGTCTGGTCCTTGATTCCAACTCTCTCGGCGAATTTGACGCAATCATCAAACGCCATGACATTCGGCTGGCGTACATCCAAAAACTCTGGCTTCGAATTCAACTCCCATCGTACGGCTGTTCCGATTGTGACAGACCAGAGAATGGGGCAACACAGCGTCGGTATGTTCAATGCTGTGTCGGGCATTCTCATCACCTGCTCTGATACCTGCGTACTTTTGTGCTAATCAACCCTCCCAGCAACAATGCGGCATTCACAATGGCTATCCAGTCCCTACTGGGCACTCTCACGCTCTGGGATCCAGCGAGACATGGATCGAAGGGACTGGCATTGATGTTGTCTGCTTCCTCGCGCAGTGATGCTGAGCATCGGTTCAGACGGTGTGAAATCAAGGACACTTATCCATTTCACTACGCCGAAGATTTATGTCGTGCGCCCGGTATCGTCGACTTCCACAGGGCCAACGTTGTTAGTTCGCTTACCGTTCGGTTTCATCAGTACCGGTCTCCACCGATGCACAATGGGCATGTCAAAAGGGCGCAGGGAACTCCGCTCCAATTTGAACCGAAAAGGGGCGAGCGAGGCCGCTTCGTCGGTCGATACAAGAGCCTTCCTGCCGTGCCTGTAGTCAAGGGACTGGTTATGCGTAGACAGTTTCGCAGAGACATTCATACACGCGCACTGTCTGAGCTACTAAGTCGAAGCTTTGTGGCACTGGAGTGGTTCCGTTTCGAGAAGACCATTCCCCTAGAGCCTTATAAGCAAACTACTTTTGATAGAGGTATGAAGCTCCGATCGGTTTGAATGGCAAGCATCTGATGAAGCTAACGCCCCTTTCTTAGACTTCCAGTCGCGCGTACTGCCCTCCCTGCCGAGTACATTGCGCCAGTTCTCCTTCACGCAGTGGGAAATTCCCAAAGATGAGATTCAGCAATCTTATGGTCTTGAAGAAGAAGAAGCATCTAAAATTTCTTCATATGCGCAAGCCCTGCCCTGGGAGATGGCAAAGCTTTCTCACAGGCTGGAGCAGTTCTGTCCGCCATGGCAGATGGATACTGCTGCCTTTCTTCGGTCTCTTATCAAACTAAGCGAATCCTTCGAGATTCCTGAAAGCTCGCTGAAACGCATTGTTCTGCGTTGTTCTCTCAAAAGTCCATTCAAAGCTAGACGAGATTTCGAATCCCTGGTAATGCTCGCAGCCAAAGCGGCTCTGTCGCTTCCCCGACTGGCAGTGATGGAACTTTGGGGTACCTGTCTTGACAAAGATGAAAGCCGCGCATACATCTTCCGGTACACTTATGAAGACAGTCGAGCCAGCATCGTCTGGAGGAGCAATGTGGGGACCATGACAGCTCAATCTCGGATTATCACAAAGTGGAACGAGGTGGCCGAGAAGAACACGCATTCGACCCTTATCTACGACGCTGTCTCCCTTGAAGAGACTGAGGCGGATATTTTCAGGTCCAACGGAACATGCATCTATCGACATCTGCTGCTCAAGGATTTGGTGTTTGATCCAATTACCCAGATCATTCTAGAGAATGAGCCGACCCAATGGGGCTTCAATAAGATGGGCAATTATTCAGCTTTTGCGGATCAAGGGGATGACGATATGTGGGATGGTAATGGGGCAGATGATGACCTTGGGTCGGAAGATGGATTTGAGTTAAATGTTGATGCTGAGGTGGACGATAATTTGGCCTTACAGCAAACAGATATCACGGCTTGGCAGCAGGAAATCGTTGCTGCTCACCAAGCCAGCATGTCGGGTAATACCTTGTGACAGGATATTTTGGAGAGGACTGCGGAGGAGCAACAGGCAGGCGGGGCCAAGGGATTGACTAAAGTCATCGAGATTAGAAATACACATATGTTGCGACATACAGAATAGGTAGCTAGGTTGAAAAAGGGTATGATGCGAATATATTGTTTTGTGTTACTACAGTATTACGGCATTTTGCTCTTTCCCATACCACTATTCCTTGGATAGGTCCTACGAGGGAAAGTTACTCAAGCCTGTAACTGTCTTCTTTATCGTATTTACCTACTAGTAATGATTGGAAAGGATATTCTCGTGACGAGAAATCGAGCGGAAGGAGGCTTCCTCAAGCCGTGGTATAAAGTCAGCAGCCTTTTTTTCAAAATAGAACTTGAACTTTTAACACAGACACCATCACCACCACCACAACAACAACAAAAACAACAACAATCATAGTCATAGAAATGCCAACGGCAGAGATGGTGGCGGCCATCATGGCTGCGATTGATGATCTTGTGGGGACGAGGGGCGAGGGACGAGAGGAAGACGAGACGAGACGAGACGTTACCGGCGGGAGTCAGTGCGTTTGGTAAATGAGTTGGCGGCAGTTACGGAGGAGGGCATTCGCCTTGTTGAACGTGGTCATGAGCTAGTAAAGGTGTTGAGGAGGCGGTTAGAGACAGAGAGGCTGTTGTCGGGCGTGAATCGGCATCGAGCACAAAGACGCTTCAAGGGCATCACAAGAGCCTAAACTGGGTTGGAGAAAAGAAGACGCTTCTCTTGTAGTATTATCACCTAATATCTTCTACTCTCTTCCAGTATCATATACTATTATTACCTTCTTCTAACATCATCTACTATTGCCAAGGTAGTTATGGTAAAGTATAGCCCCTGTATCCCTATTCGCAAAGCCTATGTCCGCGGTATGAATAATTGGCGATCGACATATCTGCAAACGAGTAAAGTAATTGTAGACTTTTTGTCTGCAGGCTGTATATAAAAAACAGTTTAGTCTTAAAACCTAAATCCAACCTTTGCTTTGCAAAAGTTCCTTGGCACATACATCTAGGCTCTCTTCAGGCAGACCTAAAATCTTGTTCCGTTCGGAAGCGCGTCCTGAAGAGTAGCCAAAGCCTGTGTCTGAGTAAAGTGCCGCCGTGACTGATTCCGGATATCCAAGATCCCAGTTTCCCTCTTCTATATGCGCCTTGCCAGCTGCAATCAACTCCTTAGTGCTTCCTTCAGTTCTCTCAAACGTTTTGCCTGAAAGGTTCTCAAAGGCGTCGACAATTTGACTCTGCGAAACGGAAAAAGAGTTGACGTATATCCGCTTATTCTTTGTCTCCTCAAGATGTTGAAGGGTTGCAGCCACTACTAGACCGACTTGATTCATAGTGGTGGCGTCGAGAGGCCTTACGCCCTTGTCGTATAGCTGAACTTTTGGCTCGTCGAAGTGAAAGCCCATCAGGCCATAACCATACCCGAACAGCTTGGAAATCTCATGTTAGACTGAAAATCTTTGCAGCCTGGGGTTTTACAACTATTGCTGGACACTTACATAATCAAAGAAGGCTCCGACACTGATGGCAGTCCAAGAAAGGCCCTGCGACTCTTTTGTTTTAAGGTACTCAACAACCTTTTGTTTCTGGACGGCAAATGGAGCAATATTCTCGAGATCAGGCAACGAGGCATCACCGCCATATTCGCTTGGCAGGAAGCGTTTCACTTTGGCCTCAACCGCGGCATCGATCATAGCGAATTGATCAGGGACGTTAAAAGTTGCGACAGCAGAGACGACGGCATCAATACCATGAAAAGCCTTCACAAGGGATGAATAACTAAGATCTGTCCGATGGACAGGAATATCGGTGGGATACGTAGCCTTGGAAGCCTCACGAGCAAGGATTGAAACTTTGAAGCCTGCATTCCGAAGTTTAGCAAGGAAAGTAGGGCCAATGGTACCACCGACCTGTGCCGCATTAGTAAATAGGTCGAGAGTAGTAGGTAGAGATATTGCACTGTCATACCCCGACTACAATAACGTTCTGGATTACATCTGCCATATCGGAAATTGCCCTTGCAATATAGCTGATATGTGCTGCGAGGCTTGTAGAAAAGAGTAAATATATATTGTAATATAAACTGCGCAATCGTTCTGTGATATTTAATAGTAATATTTAGTGATAAGCTGCCTCTTTTATACTTGAGCCTCTGTGTAAAATAATACAGATTTCTTGACGTACTAGATTGTGAAGCATTAATAATCGAAATTTGCGGTTACGGAGTTCAGTCCTGATATGGGCCTGCCTACACCAGTGTTTTGGAATCTTAATTACTAGATAGCATTGCACCATGCTCTGCGGTGAAATCCCAATGCGTAATGTGTGTCCAATATTGCAAAGTAGCTCTAGGTACGGAGTATTAGATTATTATTTGCGCTGGGGAAACCGATCTAGATTCCAAGCGTAAGATCGTAAAGACTACTAATCAAGATTTACCGCTGCGGAGTCTAATCTAGATAAAGGTTCGCTTAAGGTAAAGATTTGGAATCTTTATTAGGCTGAGAGGCAGTTTGCTTGGAGGTTTGTGAGGCCTCGACTCTACGTCGGGTTTCGCGTCAAGGTTATCTTCCAGGCGCGCCGGTCGGAGTTAATACAGGAATGGAGTTTGCCCACAGAAAGCCAGGAGGCAAAGGCGAAGAAATGGACATTATTGACATTGAAATGGGGTGGCACAGTCATAAAATACTCCCCGAGGCCCAGAGAAGCAACCCATACGAGAGAGCAGCTTCATGATCCGTTGGACAGCCCTCGATGCATGGTGATGATGGTTACCAGGAGAGAGTTACCTACCATTTGCTACAGCTGTACACGTGCTTGTAGGTACATGCCTTAGACTTGACCAATTTTAACGGTTCTCTGCAGCTGTGGCCAAGATCAACAAGTGACTTTGATCGAAAGTCAATTGATGTCCTTCATGAGACAATTGGAGGTGGAGAGTTTGTTGTCGGGGGTGTCATGGCACCGAGCACGGAGACGCTATGAGGGCATTAAAAGAGCTCAACATGGGTGGGATGAAAGAAGACTTTTTTCTTGCAGTGTCATCTACTCTCTTGTAGTATCATTTACTTTCTTCTGGTATCATCTCCTATCCCTACTTTTTTTTTTTTTTTCGCACATTTGCCATTACAAGCGTTGTCTCGAGACGCGCGTATTTGTACAAAGCACGCTAGCTGGCGTCTAGGGTTACCACCGAGATTGTGTAGGCTCGTACGTAAGACTCTCTCATGACGGGTACAACTACCACCAGAACCAACTAGCCAGCAAGAAACCACTGGAGATATAATACCATAAATGGCGGTAACCTCGTCATCACACGAGCTTGCACTTTGATAAGAACAATCTCTCCGCCAGGGACGACAATCATTAACAATGCCTACCAAACACCTTTTACAAATAATGATGATAGTGGCCTCCTCTCTGCCGCTTGGCCACTGTGCGCCGAGAAATGGCCGCGTTGAATTCCCCCCTCTGCTCGACGCGACGCTTGACGAACTACAATCAGGCCTCAATGGCGGGCATTTCACCAGCGTGGACTTGATCCGGGCCTATACCGCCAGAATAGAGCAGGTCAACCCGCGGCTGCACGCCATCAACGAGATTAACCCTGATGCCATTTCCATCGCCGCACATCATGACGCCTTGAGACATTCTGGACATCTCATCGGTCCGCTTCATGGGATTCCAGTCGTCATCAAGGATAACATTGCCACGGCTGACAAGATGAACAACACGGCCGGGTCGTACGTCCTCGTTGGCGCCGAGGTCCCGGAGGACAGCACGGTTGCGCGCAAGCTACGTGAGGCTGGAGCCATCATTCTTGGCAAGGCCAATCTGTCGCAGTGGTCCGGTGCCCGCGGAGCCATTACCCAAGGATGGTCTGCGTATGGCGGGCAGTGTATCGGCGCATACTTCCCCGAGATGGATCCCGATGGTTCGTCGTCTGGCAGCGGAACCGCGGCCTCGATTGGTTTGGCCTGGGCGGCTTTAGGCACTGATACGACTGGTTCCATTGCAGACCCTTCGAGCAAACATAACTTGGTTGGTATCAAACCGACCATGGGGCTGACGTCCAGGTATCTCGTCGTTCCCATCTCGGAGCATCAGGATACCGTTGGACCAATGGCGCGAACTGTCAAGGATGCTGCATACTTGTTATCAGCAATTGCCGGATCAGACAAGAACGACAATTACACGTCTGCATCGCCGTTTGGAGAGAAGCCCCCAGATTACGTCGCCGCTTGTAAGGGCAAGGGCCTGCATGGGAAGCGGATTGGTGTTCCTCGACACATGCTGCAGCTGGGGTCAGACAGGCCTTCGGATTACATGATCGAGGTGTTCAACTCTGCGCTGGACGTATTGCGAGAGCAAGGCGCCGAACTTGTGGACCACATCTTCTTGTCCGGTGCAGCGGACTTGGTCAGCAGGAAATATAGCCCGTTTGTCACGGGTCCAGACATGATGGCAGACATACCCCGATATTTTTCGCAGCTCAAGACGAACCCCAACAACATCACTACAATGATTCAACTACGTGACTTTATCCATAAAGATATCCGTGAAGAGTATCCCGAAAAGGGTACCCAGTCTTGGGACAGGGGCATCAGCAGAGGCTACGACAACACCTCGCCAGTGTGGTGGGAGAATTACAGCGCCCAGGCAGAGCTCGCCGGCCCTCAAGGAATTGCCGGTGCAGTGAAGGAACACTCTCTCGATGCCATAGTCCTTCCCACGGAGTATTTGAGCATACTTGCAGCTCCTTTAGGCAATCCTGTCATTTCAGTACCGGTAGGACGAACACCCGACGACGCCCCGTTAGTGAGGAATGAGTTTGGAACCCTGAATCTCAAGGGTCCGAACCAGCCGTTTGGGTTGGGATTTAGCGGCGCGCGGTTCAGCGAGGAGGCGCTCATTGAGATTGCGTATGCGTTTGAGCAGGCGACGATGGTGCGTAAGACGATTGTTCCTTATATTCAGCCAGAGACTGAGCTCGAGGATATTGTGAGCAAGACGGAGCAAACGAATGGGAACTTGGAGTTGTAGATGTGTGAAGGGCACTGGACAAATAGACATGAGAGACTTTGTATTGTGATAGAATGAAATACTCTATAGATAGCCCTTTAGTTGTGTGGTTTAGATGATTCCACGTCTCTAATTCTAACGCCATGAGCGCCAACACCATGTTGATGCCCGCTTGTGCTTTGGGAGCGGTAAAAGTGCATGTGGCCGCCGCAAATCGCATCCGGTACAAGGCAGATTGCGGTTGAAGCATTCACCTTTGAACGTTAGTAACTTACTATCCGGCCTCGGTTCCAGACAACTTTGATGAAATACAGCAACTCCTTTGACAGGCAAGTTACATGTATGTTGGCGTCTGCACATGTACATGTAGGCTATCGTCACGCACTGACCTCGAACAGCCGCCGCCCAATGCATGGCCAGTTCAATCAGGTACCTAGGTACATGTGGCCGCCCGGATTTTAGCTCCGGTTGCCTTGGGTTGCCTTCCCGCACTAGCGGAGGCGCTATGTACATGTACTCGTACGAGGCTGCCAAGGCGTTATTAGAGACGCTACTGTACATGTACATGTCTGCTCGACGCCGTCGGGACGCCAACACAGCATACATGAGGCTGAGTACCAGGCTTTTTCTTCTGTGTGTAAGCAATTTGAAGACCGCTCTCAACTACATGTAGTTTGGCGAATCTTCTGGCGCCGGCCCGTCCCGGCATACTCCACCTCTCGTCAGTAAGACTGGTATTGACCTTCTCACGAGGTGAAACACGTAGTTTGCATGTACATGTATTCAGCCGCATGGCGCAGACTATCCAAGGCAACGAGCCTCATATGTTGAAGCACACCCTCCATACGCGTGAGCGGCTAACTGCGAGGCTGGCCATTCATTCGTCTACATAAAACACCGAGACTCGAGATGCAGAACGCTAAACCAGAAATGTTCACAGCTCCTACACCCATCCGAAATCCTGTAGCTGACATAAGGTCGCCTAGAGCCTCGTCTGTTAAACCCCTCTCTTCCCATGTGTTCCATGTCTTCCCCCCTTTGACTTCGTTGTAAAGGGCTCTCTAATTCTTTGTTATCTTCTCTCTCTTGCCATTCCCCCATCGTCGGACTGAGTGTCGTGGGTTGGTGGTGATTAGAGGATCTCTATTCACTAGCCAACAGCCAGAGAGTATTAGAGAGTCAAGGGACCAGATATAAGTAGGCATCTTGTTTTTTAACGAGGCTTCTAATCAAGAGGTACGATCATCTATGGATAATTATCTATACGCGTCTGACACGACATATAGAAAAGAATATCCTTTCCGACATCTATCTTACCCGCCGCAATAGATCAACAGCATGCAGGCTGAATCGAATCAATCGATACTTTGCGATGTTTTCGAGTCCGCGATTGCGACCGTCCAATACACGTCCACACAATATAAACTAAATATACATCGCCTCAAAGATCTTCCCGGTGAATTTATACAAGTCAATCAGGCCTTCCCAGTTGCGAAAGAGACTCTTGAGTATGCCTGCAAAAATGCGCCCTTGGATGAAAGCTCTACTACGAGGTTTCAACCTTTAGCTGAAAGCCTCAAAACGAAGGCAGAGGGGCTACAAAATATCTTCATACAAGTTGGAAAGGAGATGAAGAATAACTCAAAGTATACATCAGTCTTGGACTGCTATCGCGACACGCTGAGAGCGCTGGATAATTCGCACCGTGTCGAGGTCCTCATGCTCAGTCTCCTAAAGGACTTGGATGCATTGTTTACCGAAGACTTGCTTAAAGCTGAAGACTACATGAAAAAAAAGCTACAAGAAGCCATTGACAAAATGTCGCAGGTGAAGTCATCTGTCTCGGACACTGATGATGAGACCCCTGGGGTCGGTTTTACCCAACATGTTGCCTCTGGAGGAACAGGCAATCAATCTTACTATGGTGGTCACAGTCATCAAATTTTCAATGGTGTTAATAACTTTGGACCGGATTTTGGTAGGAAGCCATAGATGTAATATTCAAATTCTATTCCAAATTAAGCTGACCCTTTTCGTGTAAAGTTACCTTTTATCTTCAAGGTCAAGGCGGTCATGATTCACGCCATGCGGACGCGAATAATACTGTAGGCCGTGATCAGCTACAGATGAGACCCGCTAGCCGGTCAGAAGCTGGAGGTCGGCCGCGTAGCCGTGAAGATTTCCAAATCGCCATCATCTGTGCGCGGCCACTCGAGTACGATGTCGTTTCTTTGCTTTTCGACAAGTTCTGGGACGATGATGAGTCGTACGGCCGCGCCCGCGGAGACATGAACTCTTACACAAACGGCCGCATGGGCCAGTATGACGTTGTGCTGGTACTTCTTCCCAACATGGGCACAGTCGCTGCGGCTGGAGCAGCAGCAAGCTTTCGGTCGAGTTATCCGAACTTGCAGCTTGCTTTCCTAGTTGGAATCTGCGGCGGTGTGCCAAGAAGTGGTGAAAACGAAATTCACTTGGGCGATGTCATTATCAGCAAATCCGCTGTTCAGTATGACCTGGGCAAACAATATCACAAGGCGTTTATGATTAAAGATACCGTCGATGACAGTCTCGGTCGGCCAAATAAGAACATTCGCAATTTGGTTGCAAGTTTTGAGACGGAACATATAAGAGACCAGTTGCAACGAAAGGCGTGCTTATACCTGAAGGATTTACAGAGTGCAGCCGCAAAGAAGCGACGACCACAGAATTATCAGTATCCTGGGATAAACAACGACAAACTCTTCTTCCCAGCATATCGACACAAACATAGAGGCCGACAACCATGCCCCTTCTGTGACAACCCGACCGATACTTTCTGCGAGCAGGCTGCCAAGGCGTCCTGCATTGACCTTGGCTGCGACGAGACACAACTAGTGAAGAGAACGGACCTAGAGATAAGAGGTTCTACTGGAGATCCTGAAATATTCGTTGGACGCATAGCCTCTGGAAACTCGGTGATGAAGTCTGGAGAACATCGAGACAAGATTGCTGAGGAACAAGAGGTAATTGCGCTTGAGAGGGAAGGGGCTGGTGTTTGGGATGAGATTCCTTGTATTATCGTGAAGGGTGTGTGTGATTACGCCGATAGCCACAAAAATGACTTGTGGCAACGGTATGCTGCTGCTACGGCCGTTTCGGTTATGAAGGCTGTACTTGGACGATATACTATGACTGATAGATGAAAACACAATGTTGATGTTACTAGTGCTGTGAGAATAGAGTGGATATCTTTGATCTCCTTATAAGAATCTGTAATTTTACGTACATGCATGTTGTAAACGTCGAACTCAGGCAGACACGCCATAGGCCAATGCATGAAGCAGTTGATATCGACTTATAATGAAGAAGAGCCTCATCATTATGGCCGAAGAAGCTGCTAGACGATTGGACTTCTCCTACATAGCGGAGCCTAAAGCTGGTATTGGGCATCCATTGGGTTCCAAAAGATACAGGCTGTGCCACTCCTGGAGAAAACTTCCCAGCCACCATCTTCCCTGATAGAACCAGGCAGTATGAACTATTGGAGAGGGGTGATCCTTCAGGTAGCCCCACACACTCCCAATAACCCCGACTCCGCTAGATGAATGTAACACGAGTCTTGTACATGTCCATCGGGTGTTGTATTGGGACCTTAGCCGACGCAGCCTCTTCATCCCCGCACCGCATCTATTTAATCCTCTCTCTTCTTTTGTTGTCATATCAGGCATCGGCGTATTTCGTAGGCCACCCGTCTCTTGATTCCCTAAACACAGTCTATACAACTCTTATGTGACAGTGTCATTCCTCCTCATGGAATATTCTACGAGTTTAGGTGGCGGCGGGGAGACGCAGCTCGGAGGCCAAGGATTATCTTGTCGCTCCTCAATGGAACAAGCGTTAGCCCTTACAAAGGCTAAGATGGAACATGACAATGGGAGTCACTTTGCTCAGCGTATTGGCACCAATGCAACAGGCCATCAGCATCACTATAGCGGTCAAGGGCACCAAATTATCAATGGCAGTGGTAACACCATTAATTTTAACGGAACACTTCCTAATCTTGGTATAAAAAAACATTTCTACTGTGTAAATTAAAGGTTCATATTAACGACTAACTGAACATATCAAAATCAGATGACGCTCGAGAGGAACTACTACGGGCCCTTTACACATCACCATATCTACAGGGAAAAGATCGAAATCCTGACCGTGTCCCAGGAACCTGCGAATGGTTTATAAATCATGACGTGTTTCGCCACTGGCGAGACAGTACGTCTTCTTCTATACTCTGGGTATCCGCAAACCCCGGATGTGGAAAGTCAGTCCTGGCTAAATGTCTGGTCGACGAACTCGAAGCCACAGACAAAAGAACCACCTGCTACTTTTTCTTCAAGGATGACTTTGAGGATCAGAGGAGCGCGAAAGGTGCCCTTAGCTGCATATTGCATCAACTCTTTAGGCAAAACAAGAATCTCCTATCTACCGAGATTATAAAGCGGTTCAGGTCTTACAAAGCGCCTCCTGCCAATTCATACTATGAGCTTTGGGAGCTCTGGGATATCTTAACTATGGTCACACGGGAAGAAAACGCGGGCGAGATTGTCTGCATCCTCGATGCATTCGATGAATGTGTAGATCAAGAACGGCAAGATCTTGCAAAAATCCTGCGCGAATTCCATGGCACAAGCGGTGACACCAAAAAGAATGTCAATTTAAAGTTTCTGATAACTAGTCGTCCCTATGACGCAATCCGACGGGACTTGATCACACCTTTCGACAGACAGGAATGCCCTGTGATCCACTTGAATGGCGATGCCGAAGGAGAAAAGATTGCCGCAGAAATCAGCCTCTATATAAAGGACAGCGTCACTCGCATTCAATCAAATCTTCGCCTTACACCAGAGGAGGAGAAGGTCCTTTTACAAGAGCTTGAAGCTATCCCTAATCGGACATATTTATGGGTTCATCTCACACTGAAATGGATTGAAACTGAGATAAGAAACAAGATCAACAAAGCTGAGATTCGCGACGCCATTTCTTTTCTTCCACGAACAGTTGATGAGGCTTACGACAAGATTCTAGCTAAGAGCACAAATGTGAAAGAAACTAGAAAGCTGTTACACATTGTAGTAGCGGCTGAACGGCCTTTGACACTCGCTGAGATGGACCTGGCACTGTTAATTCGGGAGGACCATAAGTCCTACGAAGATCTAGCTCTGAGACCTCCCGATCGCGTGAGCAAGTACATCAGAGACCTCTGCGGCCTCTTCATAAACATCACAGGTGGGAAAATTTATCTCCTACATCAGACAGCGAAAGAATTTTTAGTCCACCGGGACAGTCTTATGGGCCAGGACCTTCGCAATAATCTCACCTGGAAATTCTCATTTGTACCCGTTAGGTCTCATCGCATCATGTGCGAAATTTGCATTTGGCATCTACTTTTCAATATAATCAAACCTCGGTCATCCGCTGAAATATTAACTGACTACGTCCGCGATAATTTATTTCTGGACTATTCCGCAAAAAATTGGGCAAGACATTTCCGAGAGTCTGATATCGAACAAAACGAAATCCTGGAGCAGCTACACCAACTTTGTAATGTCACACCAGACCGTTGTCCAACTTGGTTCGAGATTTATTGGACAAATATACACAGAGACGCCCCCTTAAAGTTTACGAAACTTATGATCGCCTCCAACTTTGGACTTGAGATGATTGTAAGGCAGCTGATCGAATCACCTGATACTGCAATGGATTCTGTCGACGAATCACATCAACGTACGGCACTCTCTTTAGCATCAGAGAACGGATTTGATGAGGTTGTGCAGTTATTAATCAAGGGCCCCAAAGTTCATGCAAAAGAAGCTCTCAAAAAGGCAACGCGTCAAACATTCTCAAAAGGTGTAAAAGCCCATGCGAAAAAAGCTTTCAAAACCGCTATTCGCTTATCGATCTCAAAAGGTGCAAATATCAATATAAAAGACAGATATGGCCGAACAGCATTGTTCTATGCTGCATGGAATGGACATATGACTATCGTCCAGATATTAGTCAAAGCAGGTGCCCGCGTGGACGTGGTGGATAGTATTGGAGGAACGCCAATATCCTACGCTCTTTGCTATGGACATGAGGAAATAACAAACGAGTTAATGAGAGGAGCACAGCCTGATTCGGTAGATAAGATTCGCCGCGAATTAATTTTGTCTGCCATGAAGCACGACCACGACCCCGTTGTCAAGCGACTGCTCGATAGCGGTGCTGATCCAGAAGCGATAGATGACGAAGGCGTCAGTCTTATCGTTTTGGCCACCAAACAGGGGAAAACAAACATTATTACGTTACTGGTAGAGAGGGGAGCTGATATCAACAAGAGCGATCGCTATGGCAGAACCCCTTTAATGTCGGCCGTCGAAGAGGGAAAAACCAATATTATCGAGTTACTGATAGAGAGGGGAGCTGATATCAATAAGGGCGGTCGTTATGGCAGAACCCCTTTAATGTCGGCCGTCGAAAAGGGAAAAACCAATATTATCGAGTTACTGGTAGAGAGAGGAGCTGATATCAACAACAGCGATCGTTATGGCAGAACCCCTTTAATGTTGGCCGTCGAAGAGGGAAAACCCAACATTATCGAGTTACTGATAGAGAGAGGAGCTGACATAAACAAGAGCGATGATGATGGCAAAACCCCTTTGATTTTTGCTATGCAAAGGTTTATTCCTTCGATAGATTCCCATCTGGCCGCGATAGATTCCCGACTGGCCGCGATAGATTCCCATATGGTTGAGATGCTACTGAAAGGCGGAGTGAGAGTGGATTACACTTACAGGGTGAGCAATATACATACATCCGCAATCTAACTAATCGTATTTGATAGTTGACATACCACTCTTCGACGTCCAGAACATATTCCGCACGCCTTGGGGAATTGATCTCTTTCCGCACGAGGTAAGCATACAGAGTCTCCTTACGTTCAGTATTCCGATATTACAGCATTGAAGTTGGTTACCTTCCATTGTACCGAGTAGAGCTATTCTACTATCGTACCTAGATATCGATACAATTAATATAACTAACATTGAGATTATAGCCTGTAAGCGAATGCAATCAAGCTATATATATTGTTGATATATCCATTAGATGTGCTAACCTTCACGAATTGAATAGACTGTGAGTCAATCTTATTGAAGGAAATTCGTGGCAGAGTCATTAACCTTACTTCTAAGACACCACTATTATTCGCCATTAACTGGTCGAACGACAAACTAGCAGACCTACTGCTCATATACGGTGCTGATCCTAACTTTGTAGGTGGATGCAGGTTCGCACCACGGGAAGCTGCTAAGATTAGGAGAGATAATCTAAAGGCAGAGCTTGAGAGGTTGGAAGATGATACGAGGAGTGGATTTGTTCGAAACAAACGTATTGCTCAGTTCATTCAAGGGAACCTTGCGTCGAGCAATGCAATCATTCGGATGTTGGAAGACACTAACAGAATCAGATAGACATGCTGAATATATTTTATATTAAAACCCATTTTTCAACAAGATGAGGTATGGGAAGCAAACGAGATTGCCCAGCCACTATAGTTGTATGAAGGTTTTAGATATCGCATTGCGTCAGTCGCTTCTTATAAGAAACTAGGAAATCCGTGGTATATAATGTATTCGGAATGCTAGTTATAATTGCAGCCATTGATGATATCGTCGGAGATGGGGTGTGCTATCTTATAGTTAATCTAATCAGCACAGGTTTTTTTCACATGGACGAGTCATGTTGTAGATGAAAATGAGGAGGATTGAGGTTATTCATTTAGGTAGGTACCTAGGTTATGTTTGTCGACCTGAGCCACAAATCTTCGATATGAGCGCTATAGAAGGTCAATTTGTGGGTAGCACTCTTGAATAAGAATGATCAACTAGTGAAGGGTGAAGTGTCAAAAGAGACCATCAGGCACCAGGTAATTGACACAGCAACAGTAGAGCAGTTACTCCTTTAAGCATTTAACAGTCACATAAGTATTCTCCACGCATGCTGTCTAGGTAAGATGTTTATGCCTCTGATCTAGATCAACCCCTGCGATCATGATGACGATGAAAAAAAAAATTGTATCTAGAAGAGAACTTCACATAGGAAATTGGGCACTCTTGAGAGAGAGAAATTGGCACTTAATAGTAAGGTGACGGCATGAAAGTAAAAAGATCAGATAGGTACAAGAGATACTAATCTATGTCAAATACAGTGCGGTTTAAGCCTCTGAGCAATACTTGCACTACGCCTCGTTAGGCTGATTGTAAATAAAGCGGGAGTTAAAGGCAACGGCAATGCAAACAAAGGCTATGTTCTCTAAGGCGGATTTCTCCCTCGGCGCTAAGCCGCCTCACTTTGAGTGTGTTAGTGTTCAGCCGCAGCGACAGTCTGCTTGAACATTGTAACTTTATCAACATCACTTTTACCTGCAGACATCAAATACTTGTGATTGACGTGTAGCTGTATCGCAGCTACCACTAGTCATTTTCTCCTACCATGGAAGATCAATTTCGCATGGAAGATGGAAACGATCTTCCACCTCCATACTCGCCGATTGTGAATCCAGCCAGCAGCGCCTCAGTCCAGGTCTCAGACGCAAGGCCTTCGTCCATATTCTCGTCTCACGTAGCCGGTCTCCGAAGCGAAATCAGCACCTCACAAGCTGCTCGAGCATCGGCCAGGGATGATCGCGACAGCTACGTATTATCACTCATCGTGCCCTACATGGAAGATTTCTTGTCCTCGATTTCAGAGATCCATCCGACGCCGAGGCTTGCGGAAGCGACGTTTGTGCCCGATGCAGCGATCGGCGAGAGCTGGAAGTTTAGCGACGAGGATGAAAAGCGCGCGGGCGAATTTAGGACGTTGATTCGCGTGCGCGAGAATACAAAGAAAGGCGACGGCCAAACGAAGAAGAAAGCAGATGGCTACACTCTGTCGTCACGGTCGGAGGGTGATGATGATGAGAGACGTCCCTCACTTTGGTGGGAAAACGAAGACATGGCGCGGCGACTTGCGAAGCATCTGCAACCTCAACGACCCGCCCCTGCTCCCAGAAACACGCAATCGATTAGGGATCGATGCGCCAGTCAAGCCAACAGTAGCAAGAAATCTGGTATTTGGGGTTTGTTCAAGAAATCCGACGAACCAGTCCGGCCAGCAGCCCCCGCGGTTGAGGAGCCCAAAGATGACGTGGTGATGACTGCCAAAGCTGAAGAAGTCACGTTTAGAAAGGAAAACGAGTTTGGGTTATGGGAGACATTGACGGGATTTGGCATCGTGGTGCGTGTGAGAATTAGGATGGCCGGGGATGTTGTCAAGAGATAATAGTGAGGATTTGCGCATTTGTCGAAAGACTTTTGCCTGCAGGCCACTGAATGTGAGTTAAAAGTCTCATTTTGTTCAGGATCAGATACCTACTGTTTCAGATTGGGTTATTTACCAAGTAAGTAGTTCATGTGACTCATAGATAGTGGGAATAGATAGAAAGAAACAGCTTGCATCCCATCAAGGTAGAATAGTCAAATGCTGGGTATTGTATTGAAGAAACTGGAATTCTCACGCTACTTTGTGATTTTCTTCTATTTACTTCGAGCATATTAGACTCACGATCGCAATTCAACATCACCTTCCTTTCAACCCAAACATAATTGACAGCACCCAAAAATTAGAGTCATCATGCTTCATCTCGGCCTAAACGTTTAACATCGCCTTTAACCAGCGTTAGAATCTTCACGTCATCACGGCCTTACGTGACTTGTCTCTCTATGATCCAATCTCCTGATCCGATAACCGGTCTGTCCTTATTACTTCAATTTTCATTATTTCCACATCTGGCCAAGACCAAATTAACGCTCATCCCCATTCTTTGTGAATCAAGCTAAACGCTCATTATTGCTCTAACCACGTCTCTCTTCGCCGTCTTCATTTTTTGCCTCTTCTAGACTAACGTGGCCGGCTTCTCGACTCATTCGCCGCATCCCCTCAACGCACCCCACCACTCTAAATTCTTGGCGACAATATCGGAACAAACGATTTTCAACTTGTGATTTCGTGTGTCAAACATGTATATACGTTGAGTCTAATATTTAATCTGAGAAAATCTCTAGCCTCTCGTTATTTTTCTCTCCTTTTTTCTTTATTAACCGTTATATATTGTAAAGAATAAGCGTGCCAATATGCAGCTTTCTACAGACGCCCAATATGATGTCCTTGTCACAGGCTCCGCCGGACATTTGGGTCATGCCCTCATGATAACTCTTCCATCACTCGGCTTCAAGCCAATTGGAATCGACATCCTCGCTTCTCCAACAACTACTTGCGTCGGCTCAATAACAGACGAGCCCCTCATCGCCGGCATCTTCCAAAAATACCCAATCAAGCACGTCCTCCACACGGCGACTCTCCACAAACCTCACGTCGGATCTCACACCAAAAACGACTTCGTCCAGACAAACATTGCAGGAACTCTCGTACTTCTCGAAGAAGCAGCCAAACTCGGCGATCAAATCAAAAGCTTCGTCTTCTTCAGCACCACCAGCGCTTTTGGCTCGGCGCTCAGCCCCAAACCAGGCTCCCCCGCAGCTTGGATCGACGAGACGGTCGTTCCCATTCCCAAAAACATCTATGGAGTGACAAAAATTGCGGCCGAAGATGTTTGTCAGCTCTTCCACAAGCAGCATAACCTTCCGATACTGGTTCTTCGTGTGAGTCGCTTCTTTCCAGAGGAAGATGACGATGAAGATCGGCGTAATGCGATGAGCGACGACAATCTCAAGGTCTTGGAGATGGCGTACCGTCGTTGTGATATCAAGGACATTGTTTCGGCAACGGTATGCGCCATGGACAAGGCAAGACAAATCGGATGGTCGAAGTATATTATTAGTGCGCCGCCGCCATTCTCAAATGATCCAGAGACGCTGGCTGCCCTGGACAGAAATCCAGGAGAAGTGTTTGACAAAGTAGTTCCCGCAGCTGCAGCAGTGTTTCGTGAGAAAGGATGGAGCTACTTGGATCGCATGGATAGGGTGTACGACTCGGGAAAAGCTGTCCGAGAACTCGGCTGGGAACCCGAATACACGTTTGCAGGGATTATTGAGAAGTTGGCTCGCGGTGAGGATTGGCGCAGCGAGTTGGTCGAGATAGTTGGAAAGAAGGGATATCACGCCGTCAGCCATGGCGTGTATACCAAGTAGGTCGCAGTGTCGACCCTACTCCTGTAGTCTATATATCTGTTGATAGATAATGGATGTAATAACAACCTTGTATAAGTCTCCCAATTCAGACGTGATACAGTAATATTCGCAATGCCACCCTTCCGCTTTTCCTATTTTACACTATACGATTTACATTCATTACAAAAACGCATCTCTTCCTTGCTCTTTTAATACATCGTGGACCGCCTGTAGTACTCTATCATGGGCTGCTACCGGCGCAGCCACAAATCCAAAGTTGGCACTCAGCTTTCTTCCAGCCGACAAGTCAATATCTTTGCCATGCACGTCTGTAATCTTGCCACCCGTCTCTTCAAAGAGAAGCATTGCACCTGAATGGTCCCAGGATTTCGCAAATCTGTCTCGGCGCTTATACACCCAGACAGTCGTGTTGCCGATACCAAGAGCCATGGCAGCCCAGCGAAGGACCCAGGGCACAAGATCGCTTCCTGGAAAAGCGACTCCCAGACGCTCCGCAACCACTTCGTGAACACCGTCCAAGGCTGAATCGACGAGACCGGTGCATGTGACGAAGCTGAGGTCCTGTGTTGCGGGCTGCTTAGGTAGCTGCTTGACATCTTGAGATCCACTTTGCAAAGACCTCGCAAAGGCGCCATGGCCCTTGATGGCATATACAATGCAGCCTTTGCCCTCAGGATCAATATCGCTATTGCGAAGGGGTCCCTTGTGATGTAATGACAGATTGGGACATCCGATAACCCCCAGAGTCTGCTTGCCGTCGATAATCAGACCGATGTTGATGGCGTACAGCTCGCCCCTCAGATATGTCTTGGTGCCGTCAATGGGATCAAACACCCAAACCCTGCCAGATCCCGCCCCCCCTGGATGGCTCATGCCCGCCTGGTCGATCAGATCACACATCTGGTCCTTAGTCTGGGGTAGCCTGCAGGCGCCCCTCTGAGTGTCTTCATCCTGGGCAATGGTGTTGAGAAGGTCCCAGACACGGTTCATTAATGCCTCGTTGGCTCGCAAATCGGCAGCATCCTCTTCTCCTACAAAGGTGTCTTCGGGAAATGCATCTTTAAAGGTGGAAATCAGGAGAGCCTGGATGGCAAAGTCCGCAATGGTGACGGGGCTAAAGTCGTCCTTTGTGATGGTGCCTTTATCCTGAGAGGAGATGATGAGCTGGCTTAATTTGGAGGCCTGGAGGAGGGCCCCAAACGCTGTTTCCAGCTCCTTTTGGAATATTTCTGGGTGACTCATGGCGCTGAAGCCGTCTCTTTGCTGGATAAAAAGGATTAGGGTAATGATCCCAAGATAGTAGTATCATCAACACTGAGTTTCATTGCTCCTTCATTTTCGGTGGAGATGGTAGGAATGCCCCGATTGAGACAAACTCGGATAGATGCATTATCGTGCTTTTAGCTACGGAGCCGTCGCCCTTGGGTTGGTTGGGTGGCACGTTGCACTACGGATTTTTAATTTACACTCTGGATCGTGAATTTACGAGTCTATACAGGCCTCGAGAATGCCTTTCGCAACCTGCGGCGGCAAATAAACCTCGGGCTTCTCCTCTGCAAAGATGCCACAGCGCAAAAGTGGTGTGAAACCATGGCTCGCCTCAATCCTGCCGCCATAACAACTGCTCCCAGCCAGGAGCCATTCACGCTTCAGCCACTGATTAGGCAGATGCTCAGCACTCGCCGCTGCATATCAGGCTCCATCTTCATTGTCGAGGGCATCGATGTGATTCCAGTGCCGGCTGCGACGCCCGAAGACGATGACTCTCACGCTGTCAGATTGGTGCTGGGGGACGGCGAGCTGTGCATCCAGGCCCTGCTGCACCCCGACATGTTTGACCTAGTGGAAAAGAAAGATGTATTTGTCGGATGCTGCGTGAGAGTGGGGGACTTTGTTATGCGGTTCGAGGAGCCTGAGGCCGATGGGCAGAATCTCTTTGACCAAGGGGAGGAGGAAGACGAGGAGGAAGACGAGAGGGAAAAGAGAGAGAAGGATGACGAAAAGGGCATGGTGTATCTGATTGTCAACGAGCTGGAGACGGCTGGATGGAACGAGTCATATATGGCAATGTGGCGTCGGCATGAAAAGGGCAAAGGCGCCGCAGATGCTGAGGATGCTGGGGATGCTCAACAGCCAGCCGTGGTCACAGGCAAGGTGAGCACAGACGAGCAACTCGCACGAGAGAGCCAGGGGACGGCATCGGAAGAGGCACAGACGACGACGCCAAAGGCATCCAGGCCAAGACGAGGCGTTGTCCGATTCGCAGACCCGCAAGCCTCGCCCTCAGTCCAGACTCCCACCAAGGCCAGATTCCAAGACAAAGGCAAGGCCCAGACCCCGAGACCCCTGGACGACGACGACGAGGACGACGACGAGGACGACCTGGAGAACGCGTTCGAGGCCTTTGAAGCCCGCACATTTCCAGCGCGGAAAACGACGCCCAAGAAGCCGGCTGCATCCAGCAACGCAAGGGAGACGACGACGGCAGCGGCAGCGGCCAGCGAAAAGTCGCAACAGCAACAGCAGCAGCAGCAGCAGCCAATTGCCTTGGCCAAGGACTGGCACGACCGCCAGGCGCCCCTCAAGCTCACGACGCTGCGGCTGATCCCGCATCTCCCCTACGCGCAGAACTGGTCGGTCAACGTGCTGGCGATTGTCGCCTCGCTGTCGCCCGTGGAGCCGTCGCACCTGGCGCCGGGCAGGCAGCGCACGGCACGCATCGCCGACCCGTCGACGGCCAAGCAGGTGCACCTGACGGTGTTTCTGGACCCGGACGGGTTCACGCCGCGGGTGGGCAGCGCCGTGCTGCTGGTGGGCGTCAAGAACCACCGGTTCGACGGGGGCAGCCTCAAGAAGTACGCCAGCGACGGCGGCAACAACAACAACAACGGCGGCAACAACAACAACAACGGCGGCAACAACAACAACAACGGCGGCAACAACAACAACAACGGCGGCAACAACAACAACAACGGCGGCAACAACAACAACAACGGCGGCAACAACAACAACAACGGCGGCAACAACAACAACAACGGCGGCGACAGGGACAGGCGGTGGTGGTTTGAGGACCCGTGGGACATGTCGTGGCTGGACGTGGCAGGGATCAAGAGCTGGTGGCAGGGCGTGGAGGAGTATTACCGGACGGGTGGTTGATGAGCGAGCGAATCACGGCTGGGGGAGGCGTGGAGATCGTACGATTTTCAGTCTTTTGGTCGTTTCTTTTCGTCATTCTTCCTTTGGGTTCTACGAGTACATACTCTGTACTCTCTCGCTCTCTCTGTCTTCTACGACTACTACGCGGCATTTAGGCGGGACTACTGTATGTACTGGGGCTGGCATTGTTTAATTGCCTGGGCTGCATGTCTTGGACGATGGGAGGGGAGAGAGGGCGTCTTTCTGCATCCGAGATGGATGGTCGAGGTTTGCACAATGCCGGCATAAATTCGAGATGGCCACTGCAGCTGTATTTGTTTGTGTCATGACTAGCGGACGAACTATTGCCAACATCTCAATCAATCTATTATTACTAGGGATCAGCCGTAGCGGTAACACAAAACCCGGGGTAAGTCAGATCAATACTACATATGAGCGTGCGGCTCTTCAGCTCCATCCATCCATCACCACCAGCTAGTGAAATGCCAATAGAGGCGCCAAATATTGGCACCGCTCATCACAGCCAAAAGTGAAGCCAGCTTCATTCCAGACGCGGACGATCCCGAACCCCCCGTAAGGCAGCTGTGCCGATCACAGCTACAACTGTACTGTACTGTAAGCCCGCCAACGACTGTCCGCACCGCATCCCACAGTAGAAGCATCGTGAGAGGGAAAAAAGTGGAGGAAGACGCAAGGGCGCGCAGCTTATCTGATCTTGGCAGGGATCCAGCCCGTGGCAGTGGAACCACGTATCAAAGAATGGATGGATTTGACGCTGCTTTGCCTTTGCTTTGCTTTGAAGCCTCTTTCTTACAGTGCAGTTCAGCGCAGGACATCCAATGTAATTGATCCATCCAATGGGTTGATGCATGGTATGGATTCCAATGATATCAATTTGTCTGCCCGGGTGGATTACTTGCTGCATCTCAGGCTGTTATAGGCGTGTCTTGCGCTGTACTTGGGGCCATTGGGCGAGGACTTGCATAACATGGATATTGAAGGCTTGTACCCCTCTTCGACCGGACCCTGTTCCCGCCCAAAGCCAAGCAAAAAGCCAAGTTCGGTGAGCAGATGTAAAGGCCTGTGCCTGTCGAGCGAACTATTAATTAATATTAATATTACTACTCTCAATACTGATGCTATTAGTAACTAATTTTTGTTGATTAATTCATCCACTCTCTCTTCTCTTCTCTTGTCTTCTTCTCTCATCTCCTCTTCTACCGTTTGCGTTCTGTTGGTTTGCAGCAAAAAAGGCCACAGCGAGTACAGCACCCGCTAACGCATCGTACGGTACCGATACCCACACGTGACACTCTCCCGCACCGCATCGGCCTCTCGCGCCCACCACTTCCGTCGGTACTGCGCATGTACTCCTACTGCGCTGCTCAGTCTCAACTTCGGCAGGCGGCTTAACGAGGCTTCTCAGCTCATCCATCATTTTTCCCTTTTCCTTCTTTTTCTCATTTTTCTTATTTTTTCCCCCCTCTACCATCTTCTGTCCCGTCTTTGTGCTTACTTGTCTCAAACATTTCCTCTGCCTCTTCATTTTGCCCAATTTCCGTGGCGGGGGATTGGTTCTGTTCCCTTGCTGCTGTTTAATTTCATTTTGACTCAGCTTCCGACACCCTACTTTGACTCTCTCTGTGTCTCTCTCTTTATTGTGACCCCGGAGTATCATGATGCAATAACCATGACTTCTCTTCCGCCTTCGCCTTCGCCTTCGTCCCCGTCCTCTTCGCCGTCTCCCTCTCCGTCATCTTCGCCGTCTTCCTTCTTACCCCTGGCAGACACGCAGCAGCTCAAGCTCAAGCAGAACCAGTCAAAGCACCGCTTCGTAGTGCCGAGCTCCAAGCCTAGCCGCCGGAGAGAGTCGCTCGACGTCTTTCTCGACAGCCTCTCGCCCTGGGACCTGCTCTACATCCGGAACCGCTTCCGCGACGGCCACGTCAAGATGGAGGGCTTCGCCGGCCTGAGAGAACTGCCGCCAGAGGTCTTTGCCTCCATTGTGCCTCATCTGCGGCTGCAGGACGTGCTCAACTGCTTCTTGGTCAGCAAGGACTGGCGCGAGGCCTGGACGCAGGGGGTCGTTTCGACGTTTTTGTGCCGGCGCTTCTTCCCCGGCCTCTTGGAGCTCTACGGCGGCGACGTGCCAGATCGTCACGAACTGTTTCTGGCCTCGGCCAAGCGCTATCTGCGGAAGCACTTCATTAGCCGCAGCAAGCGATCATTTGTCTCGTGGGATGTGGGCTGGAGCTCTGATTACTTCATCAGCAGCGAAGAGGCGCCGCCGAGCCGTCAGCTTGGTGACTTGCGCAAGGTCGACTTTGGCTTCGCGCCTCTGACCATCTGCTACTCTAATGGCAAGATGGCCTGGCAGCCGGACAACTGTCACCTCTTTGTCGACGACTTGTACACCCGGGAGAGGGCTCGCTTCAGCTTCGGTGTCGACTTCGTCTCGGGAAGGCCGCTGCAGCTACAGGCCGTCACCGACAGCCTCGTCATCCTGGCATCAAGTGCACCTTCGTACCGGGACAGAAACTTACCGGACAACGGACAAACCATGTACGTTACACGCACCTCTTCTCATTTTTGAGGTTCAACTTTCATCTACTAACATTTGGCTGCTAGAACTGTCTTTCACCTGGAGAACCGGCTTTCTAAAAACGTCGTCCTCCCCGGCAAGTTTGCGCAGTGCTACGCCCAGGGGGACATGGTGGCGTTTGTGACCAAGCAGGGACATGTTGTCATATGGGGCTGGAGTGACACTGCCTATGAACTAGAGATTGACCACGGCGAGCACTTTCATCAGCCCAATGGCTGGGAAAAGGACCTGGGAGGCGTGCCCGGCGTCATGTTTCATCCAACGGACACAGACATTGTCTTTGCAGGATGGCTAAACTCGCCTCCACTGCCAGGTAAGTGTAAGGTGTTGTTAGTTGGCTCATGTGCCTCAAGTGCTAACCATGTGCTGCCATTCTGTAGACTCCCGCATCCACACCATCGTCATCATCAAGTTTGACCGCGGCGTTCCTGTGGCTCGATTCGAGACTTCACTCTCCCTGCCAGGCTACCGGCGACACCCCGACAGTCGGCACTCGTGTCCGGCCATGCGCCTAACGCTTTCATGCCATAAGATTGATAATTACGGTGGCTACGCCATTGGGATTGTCCAATTTGTGCTCCTCAAAGAAGGCGCCCCCTGGGAAGAAGAGGATAACAAAAAGAATCCCGAATGGCTCTGCATCTGCTTCAATGTCCTCACCGAGTCGTTTGCACAAAACAAGTATGAGAGTCGCCGGAGGCCGTACCCACCAACGGTGAAACACTTTGACTTGTGTGTATGGGAAGATCAGTTCGTCATTACCTGGTTCGACGAGTACCTGGTCAGCAGACACTACTCGTACGGTATGCAGTGGCTGGTGGCCAGCCCCTCTAATGAGCACGGATGCCCACGCATTAGTGAGCTCGATGCTGCAAGTCTACGCCATCGGTCGGATATCGCAGGCTACATGTTTGAGATTGGCTTTGCGCGGAGAATCTTTGTGGACAATGATTTCCTCATCATCACAACCGGCCAGGGATACATGCTGCTCACATGCAACGACGAAATCGATCTTCCCGGTATAGTAAGCACGGATGAGGATGGCGTGCCTGAGTACTCCAAGAATCCGCCCTGGCCCATCCAGGGAGAGCGGATTGAACCGCCGAGGCTGCTCGGCTCGTGGGATACAAGAAAGGTTACAAGCCTGGAGAAGATTTCGTGGGACACTGATGCGGCATGAAATGCTGCTCATAAACGAGGGGCAAATGACGACATGTAATTGAGACTATGTGGCATGAATGATTGGACTTGGCATATTTTGCACGGAGCAGGTTGGGAAAAAATCTTGAATCAAGCTTGGAAGCAAGGGACATTTAGTATTGCGTGCGTACGGGAGTATCATGGCGAAACGGTCATATTGGAGGATTTCTGCGGGCATTTAAAAAAGACAGATGCTGGGATTATTTTAGGTGGAAAATGTGTTTCTTTTTGTTTGTGTTTCTTAAGATTTAATCTTGGCTTTCCTGTTTTATACCTCGGCTCTTCTATGATGTACATTTACATATAATTGAGGTCATCCTTTGATGTCGCCATAATGTTCAGGTGATGGATGGCTGCATTACTGTCCATGCCCATGATCATCCCCTTATCAGCTAGGGACCCGCACCCGCTGTAGCATCAGCCAGATCCGCTGGAGCAAAGCCCCTGACAGCCTCGAGGCCCCACCGCTGGAGACGCTACGGGGCCCGCGGTGTGCCACTCCAGGGCCCATGACCCCAGACTTTCAGCACTCACTTCCGAACCGCGCTATCGCCGATAAGAGCTATCTCACCTAGCTATGACTCTTCTATGATTCCTATCGCCACCCTTTGTCCTCTCCATCTCTTTTCCCTGCTATCCGATCGTCACTCTTCCTCTTCCGCTCTTCTATTTGCGGCCCCCTTTTCCTTCTTTTCTTCTTCTTCTTCTTTCATTCACTCCTCATCTGTTCTTTAGCTTCAGTTCAAGGATGCGAAACAATTAATTATCCCCCATTCAATCCTACTGAATCAATTCCCTCTTGCTGCTGTCGTGGCCCTCCTCCCCATCCATCACGCGCAATGCCGACCTCGGCTACCTCCGATCACCAGCGCTTCATCTATCCGACTGCTCCTACGGCCCTTGACGATGATGACCGCTCTTCCGTCCTTACCAGCGACGATGAGGGCGATGAATCGTCGGGCATTTCCGACCCTGCGCTTCGGCGCCGCCAGATAAGATCGAAGCAGATTGTTCGCTTCATCTCTCTTATCGCGGCCACCATTGCGGCCCTATGCGCAGGCTCCATCGTCGTCTTCTCGCTCTACGCTCCAAAGTTCCTCTCGCGATTGCACTACACGCAGTTCCAGGTCAATGGCGTCGCCATCGGTAGCTCCCTGGCCCTGTATCTGCCCATCTCCATCATGGGCTACGTCTGCGACCGAGTCGGCGTTGCGCCGCTGGCCCTGCTGTCGGCATTCCTGTTTGGAGGCGGATACGGGCTTGCAGCGGGCATCTACAAGAAGCTGGACTACGAGTACAACACGCTGGGAAAGTCTCATGGCGCCGAGAATGGCTGGTCATATCCGCTCATGGTGCTCGCCTTCATCATGATTGGCGCCGGCACGTGCGCCATGTACATCAGCTCCGTGTCGACGTGTGCCAAGAACTTTGGAAAGGGAAAATACCGAGGATTGGCGCTGGCTATGCCCATCACCGGCTTTGGCCTGAGCGGCATGTGGTTGAGCCAGTTTGGCAGCCGATTCCTGTACGAGAAGAACCCTGATGGGTCCAAGGGCGATGTCGACGTGTTTCGCTTCTTCGTCTTCCTAGCGGTGTTGCTGTTTGTCGTTGGAATTCTCAGCGTGTTTACCCTCAAGGTTGTCGACGAGCAGGACCTCATTGAGGAGGCCATCGAAGAGCTGGAGCAGAGCGGCCTTCTCGATGGAAGCTCTCTCCTTGCGCGATCTGAAAGCCGACGGTCCAACGCTGGCTATGGTGCGATTCCTGCGAATGCTGCAGATGATGATACAGAGGGCGATGATGATGACGATGCGAAATGGAAGAAGAACTGGGTTCTCAACGCCGAGACACGCCGCTTCTTGACTGACCACACAATGTGGCCATTCGCCTTGGCTTTCCTCCTCATGATTGGACCCGGGGAAGCCTTTATCAACAACCTAGGCACCGTTATTGGGACTCTCACCCCGCCCATCACCGAAGACCTCAACAACAAGACTTCGGCGGCTACTCACGTTTCCGTCTTTGGCATCACCAGCACCATTGCTCGGCTCATGATTGGCACTTTGACCGATATCCTGGCTCCGGCACCAGAGACGCAACACATTCAAGTCGCTCCCTCGCGCCCTTCATCCCCACTGAAGCGCTTTGCCATTTCTCGTGTTGTCTTTATGCTCATTTTTGCCATTCTTCTCGCTATTGGTCTTTTGTTCCTTGCTAGTGGCGCGGCCCAGAACCATGCTGACAGATTCTGGATTGTCTCGGGCCTTGTCGGTGCCGGATACGGTGCCATCTTTAGTTTGACACCGCTCATTGTGACTATTATCTGGGGCGTTGAAAACTTTGCTACCAATTTCGGCATCATTGCCATGCTACCTGCTTTTGGGTCTACTTTCTGGGGTCTTGTTTACTCGGCAGTCTACGAAGCTGGGGCACGTCGCACGACCACTCCGTCACTCTTTGGTGACGACAATGGCGACGGCGGTAATGATGGGTCGGACGATTCTGTTTGCTACGGAAAGCATTGTTACGCAGCCACTTTCTGGGCCGAGGGGCTTTGCGTTATTGCGGCGTGCTTTATGCTCTTGTGGGCTTGGAAGGGCAAGGGAGGCTGGAGCCAGCGCGGTATTGTGATATAGACGGCTCGCCTTTTAATCTTGGGCGTTTATAATTGTTCAATTTTTTTTCTTTTGTTCATGTTTGGGTTTTATCTTCTCCTCTTTGGATGGATCATGTTTACTTTTTGAAAGAATGTGAGATTGACACGGGGTTCGCACCCGCATTCTTGGTACTTTTGGGTTGCATTACTGTGAGAATTTGGGATTATACTTGAGATTGAAACATTTACTAGCGAAACACGCATCCGGTGTTGGTGGCGTTGGGAAATGCTTATCTCTATTTGCTTCGCTATTCAAGCTTCACATGTCAGTTTGCTTTGTGATTGACCTGCTTCCAGGCTACTGCGCAATGCATCTCACGAGCCATGTTCTAGACTATCGCTGCCTAATTGCACCATTAAGGCAGATATGCATGTAATTTACAGCTCTCCAATGTCTCCCTGCAGCTGGCAAGTCGGGCGTCTCTTAATGGACCTGCCCGCGTTTTCTCGGGTTACACAAGGACTGGCGGTGTGACGAAACGGAACGGCATGCAGAGCGTGAAGTTTTTCGTTTAGATAGTGAGAAGAGAGATGGCGGCCAATGGAGAGGGTGGGAGGTGCATGGATGGTGGCGAGGTGCTCGGATGTCGCTGGCTTTGTGGATTTAGGGGGGGGTGGGGGTTGCATATGAGTGTGTGCGACCACTTTGACGGGGAGTTTTTATGTTGGTGTTTGTGTTTGTGGGGGTTTTGGGGGGGCATAATTGTGAATGGATGGATGATTGTGCTGTGCTTGTGAGTTGTGAGTTGTGTGATGGATTGGTTGATGATGGTGAAGGTGAAGGTGTTGCACAATGTACGGTGTACAATGCTTGTATAGCAGACAAAAGGGATGACATCCTACAATAACTATGGCTTCATAGCACAGTAGATGCCAGCTATATGGTTTGCGTATACTCACTCTTCATCATTAGAATCCTCCTCTTCATCAGATTCAATAGATGCACCACCCTCAGTCTCATTCTCCAATGCAACGCCCTGTCTCAACACCCTCATGATATGCTTCACCCACTCAGTATCCAGCAAACTCTCCCACGCAAAGCAGTAAAAATCAAGATCCCTTTCACTCTGTTGCCCCTCCCCTAAAAGCCCCAACAGCTGCAATCTCCGTTTATCCCAAAACGCCAGCCCAAACGGCCGATACCTCTCGAATCGCGCCTCTGTAATCGGCAGACCGTATCTCCCCTCTCTGAAATGTCGGAGCTGGATTATTGCAGGTGCTTCGCTTTCGAGGCTGGCTCTCGTCTGGCCTCGGAGAGACGCTGAGCTGAGCTGCGGGCTCTTTGCGAGTTTTCGGGCTTCGCGCGTGGGAGGGAATTTGATGGTTTTGTGGCCGTAGTTGAACCAGATGCCGATGCCGCCCCAGGTTGCTTCGCAGGGGTCTGGGAGGGGTGTTACTGGGTTGACGGGTTTGGCATCTGCGGGGAGTTTGGGAAGTTTGTAGAAGGGTTGGCTTTTTGTTTGGAGGCCGAGTTTTTCTAGGTATTCTATCGCAGACCGTATCTCTTCACCTGTGTTAATCATGGAGCCGTCGTGGAGGAAGCTGTCGGCCCATGTTGGGAATGTCGAGTTGATGTCATCGTAGGACCAGCCTGATGTGCTAAAGTTGAAGAATACGAAGGAGCGTACATCTCCTACTAATTGGATGAGCCACATGGCGCGTGTTGCACGCATTTCTTCTACCCAGCTTGGTGGTCCTGCATTAACCACTGTGTAAGGCGTTCCAACGAATACTTGGTGCCAAGCTGGGGTTTTGTCGTTCTCGGGAGGATTGGAGCCTCTTATTTTGTATAGAGGTAGTGGAGTTTGTGCATGTTGCGGTGCGAAAATACTCGGGTTGTAGACTTGTCCGAGGTAGAATGATAGACAAGCATGCGTAAGAGCTGATATGTGGTGCGCCGTTGCAACGACGGATCGAAGAATTGACACAGGTATATCCGCGGCTATTAAACGATCGGGACCAAAAGAGATGCATGTCTTGTCCTTGATTGTACGCATAGGTACTTTGTGGTGTATAAACTGGTAGCGTAACTCATCGCGACTCTTGAACGGAAGAGCACCGGCTCGCGTGAGAATGACAGCGCGGATGATTTCCTGGATTTTCGGCGGCAGAATGGAATTCGGGCTGGAGAAGATGTTTTCAATGATGATGAGTGCTTGGGCGTTGAAGAGGCGGAGGGAGCGAGGTGATGCGGTGAGAAGGTTCCAGAGGGTGTCAAGGCCGGGGAGATGGGCGATGATTTGGAGGAGGATTTTCTCGGGGATGTGCTCTATGTTTGGGAGGGTTTCTGGGTCGTGGTTTGATGATGGTTCTGGGGTGGGATTTGGTGATGATTCTGAGTCGGGGTTTAATTTGCGGCGTTTGATGCGTTCTGACATGGCGAGGTGGTTCAATCAGAGGGGGGCGACGTGTATTTTGTTGTATTCACGAATTTCGTGTGATGGTGAGTTTGGAGGTGTTCAAGATAGCAGCTCTTATGGTGTCGTGGGGATGAAGCGTCATAAAAATGATGACGCAGCTTCGCAAATTGGAGACAAATTAAACCCAGAATTTTTACGATTCTAAGAGGAAATGATCGCCGTGTAATTGTGTTCTCGTAAACGTTCTGAACAGCACAAAGCCGTACGCATGAAGTTTATATCGTCATCTTATGTGGGCCAACCTAACCTTCAATCCCCTGACTAAAGACTCTAGGCAGCAGGTAGTGAGATCCATAGCGAATGCTCCGCGTAAGAACTATGCTTATTTCAGCTGTGAAAGACAGCTAAAACTGCTTGATTCTGCGTTACCCGGGAATATGGGCCAGCACGTTGGCGTTAGTTAATTAGACAAATCCACATTTAACTGCTCCCGATCTCCGAGGTCATATTTAGAGAGGGACTAGCTGGAAGGAGTGGATGTGAGAATGGAGATATTTAAATAACTTAGGGGCATATTATACTGGCGGGTTGTGTATCGTCGATTTGCTAAATCTGTTGCTCATGTAAGTGGGTGGTCATTTCCACCAAATCTCTCCATGTACAGAGAGGTTCAGCGTGGGGGACCGCAGCTGGTTGAACCATGCAGTGAACCGACTGTGACAATGCTGTAGTTAAATTAATAGAGAGTTCTCATAGCACGCGGCTTCGAAAAAAAACGACGAGTTGATGAAACCACTTGGTTTCAATACAGGTTAACAGACATCTAGGCTCTTCCAATGAAGGAGCCTCTCTCAGATCCTGTTTATGCTTCCGTTACGTTTCAACTTCACAATCAACTTATCTGAAGGATTCATTTGCCATATTAAACCACAAGCCATTCCTAGCATTTTTACAAGCATTATGCAGCGTGCATATGCATCCATAGCACGATCCGCGGTTCTCAGCTTCACTATTGGCAGCCTCGTCATTTATTTGAGACTCTGGCTGCCTATCTGAACGCCGCAATCAAGAAGCGGCCCTTCTAGAGTCCAAATCGTGGACGATTTTCATAAACGTGGTTCGTTTTGACCAGGATGGGCTGCACTGATGCAGCATCCGCTCGTTGGGGGAAGCGAGCGATGCTTGACCGGTGAGTAAAGACGTGAATCCTCCAAACAACCCCGCTTCTCTCTTTCACAGTTCATTTGTTAGAGCAAAATTCAAACCACATGTAATGATCAGGGCTTCACAGACCTTAGTCACAACAAAGTCACATGTAGCGCTACAAGTATAAAGGTGCACACATGTTTCCATCTCACCCCCTTCTATTCTGATTCTACTCTGCAGCTACCTATCTAACTATAGAAGAGTTCAAAAGAACGACGACATGATATGATATGACGCAGATCAAAATATATTGAGTGACTTTCAGAAGGCTACCGGAGGAAGACGGGTAACACCCTCTAACATAGCTTCTTCATTTCTTGGTGGACGGGCGATATGATGAGGATGGGACGGACGAGTTCAGGCCGATTTCTCGTATTTTTGATGTTTTATCGCTATCGCGATTGTCCGCAGTGGAGTTAAACGAATGTATAATGGAAATGGAAAATTGAGGATGCGAGAAGAGAGTCGGGCTGGGTTGGGAAGGTGGGCGTGTCGATGGATTTATAGTGCCCTGGTTTCGGGCTATTGAGCGTCATGGAAGGTGGATTCACACTAGCCAATTGTGTGATGGTGTAATTTCTTTTGTCAGAACATTAGGGCTGTATGAATGGAATATAATGTGTTGGAGATGCATGGTGCTGAGTCTGGATGTATATGTAGTTTTGGTGCTGTGCCACCCGAGTTTCCTTTTTCTGTTTTCGGAAATGCGTTGTTAGACTCTCTCATGTTAGCTGTTGCCTGGCTTGCCATAAGCTCTAGTTTCTTAGAAACTGTTTACTGTCATTGATGTAATTATGCATACATGTAATTGGCCGCTACACGTACAAAGTAAATAAGCAGGTATTGTTCTATCCAGTATATCTACAACACTACCGACTGACGAAACCTCCCCTCCATTCCTTCAATCTATGTGACGCTACTACTCTGTCCGTTAATCCTAATCCAGGCCGTCTTTATAAAGGCCAGCCACCCCGCCGTTGATCTCTCGGCCCCGCATCTTTCCATGACATTTCCTAGTCAAGGCACTTATAACGCCTAGTGCGCTGGCATTAGACATCAACATCTGCATGGCTCGCACCAGGATTCTTCAGTCGAAAATCCGAGCAATGAACAGACGGACAACTTGGACTCGATTCCATCTGCCGCGATGGCAGGGCTGGCCAAAATGGTCGACGGGAAGCTCTGTCCTCGGACCGCTTGCAGAAGTGACGGGTTATGACAAGGTCTGGCTAGGGAGGCAGGTTGATGACCCGGAGCAGGCTGCCATCATCATTCGTAAGTATTCAGCAAAGAATTTCATGGACTCAGTATTAACATTGATACGCAACAACAACAGTATGGGCTTCTGCAGAAGCCCTCTGGAATTTCCAAGATTCTCCAGCATGTGCCGAGTTTCTGAAGGACCTGCCTGACAGCGGTATCGTGTCCGGTGGGTTATTCCAGCGTCTGTCCCTGAATGATGCAGAAAACATGGGTAGCACAATGTCACCAACAGCATCACGATTCCCCAGCCTCCACTGGCATTATAGCGACAGAAAAGAACTCGAGGTAGAGGGCCGTGTGACGCTTACGGCCTTCTTGGTACCGTATACAGGCGGCCCTGACCTCGAGCAAATACGTTTCAGTATCGTCAAAGCATTCAAAGGCTTCGTTCCCGCAGACTGTGAGGATCTACGGCCACCGCCGCCACTCTCGCGAGACTCAATTCCATTTGGAGGACAGTGGCCAGGCCTGGTGGCTTTTCTTCCAAAGCCAGATGGCTTAGTGTGGGCTTGGACAGACACAGGAGATAATGAACAGTGGAAGCCGCCAGGACAACCGGTGGCGGCGGAAGAAAATGGAAGTGGCCAGATGGTTGTATGCCAATTTCGCCTATGGAATGGCCTTTACGGTGCCACCCGTCAGCGTGAAGAGGCATCGGCGAAAGATCCCCTAGCAAAGGAGTCTTGGGAAACCGTTGTGTCAAACGTGATACCCCCGGTTACGGCTTGGGAGCAAGAGCGTTGGGATATCCAGGTGGCGCCATCCTACCTCTCCCCTCTGATAGATGAAGAAGATGAAGAAGAGATATTTTAACTCAGATATCTGTCTCTTGTCAAGGAAGCATGATCAAAGTTCTGATTCTAAGATAAATCATCCAAAGTACTTAGACGACTCTACAGATGTCCTCCTCCTTGACCATCAGCATACACCCCATGGACGCCTTCACCCTCGTACCTAGTTAAGGAGCTTTCGCCCCAAACTTCTTATCTCCATTCGCTTCTTCAATAATCTCAAAGTCCCAATTCTTGGATATGCCTTGGCTCGCTGTGCCATACAAGTAGAACATGTGCGCAGCGAAGAATACGTAGTTCTCAGGGTTTTTGCGCGCCCCATTTACGGCGTTTACGTTAGCCCAGCTGATGCACGTCATGAGATTATCTGCCCATGCCGAGTCAGTATCGTAAACACTTGCATACATAAAAAACAGAACACCTACATTCCTCTCCAGTCTGTAGAAATCCATATTGTCCAGTTGTCCCAAACAGGTTATGGAAAGACTCGTGGAGGAGCGTTGCGCTCTTGGGTAACACGGTGTCAAGGCCGGTGCCTGCGGAGATCAGTGCATCACCAGCCGTGAAAGAGTCTGGTGCCGAGGTTGTAAAGCTCGAAGGACAGATAATGATGTCTTCGACCTGTCGACGTCCCTTGAGTGTTCCGGTCTTGGTATTTACCTCTAGTTCTTGGATAAATGAGGTGAGACCGAGACTTTTTGGATTGCTGCAGTAATCTGCGCCGGTTGGTGAGAAGTAGTATCCGTTAAAGGGTGCGTATTGACCAGACCACCAGATCTTATTGCCGGCCTTTGTGCCGATGGCCGTTTTGTAACCGGGTATTGATTCAATGGGGACGAGGTTGCCGTTTTTGTCTATAATGCCATTACCTTGATAGTCTTTGGCCGTGTCGTCTTGCGTTTGCTCTATAAGCCAAGTACTGTCGCAAAAGATATAGCGTGAGTTATCTATGGGATACCAAGGAGTACCATCATCATTCAACGCGAACGAGAAGAAATTGTAGACCCATTGGAAGATTTCTAGCCTCAAGGTCAACCCAATGAAGACACAAGAAATAAGAAAGATGAACATACTACGAATATTTGTGACACCCGTTGTGGCTTTTGCAGCCTCTTTGACTCCGAAGAAGGTTGTAAACGCCGCTCTGACTTTTGGTTCCGTTTCATACTTATCAATGGCCGCAAGAGTCGTTTGGAGGGCATAGTTGATTTCAATCAGCCAGTTATTCATGGTTGCGGTATAGGCATCGCAGCCACCGTTAGCTGTTCCGCTCTGAATTATAAACAACTGATCAAGCGTCGGGGCAGCGCCTAATACAGTGTATACTAGGACACTGAATAGGACTGGGAATAGTCCCAGATGAAAGAAGAGCTTCGCCATGGCCTTTGAGAGATCAGGATAGACCAAAGGTGAAGAGTTGTTGACCTTGATGTCAGTTCTACATGCAACGACCAAAGGAAATAAGGGCGAAAAAGTCCATGTGGTAAGGAGTAATCAATCTCCTGATGGACGGAATAACTAGCCTATTGGCACACAAGTGTCTGATCATATGCAAGAAACCCGTTTCTCGTCCAAAAGGCCAAGTGTGACGTTGTAATCTCAGAATAGGCAAAATGTCTCTTGATAGCCAGAGACTGCTGACCCTGGACGGAGTGAGAGCTGCAAAAACTGACTTTGTTCTCATTCATGCAGACTCATCCTATGGCTACTACATGTGGCTTCTCTTATGAGATATGACTGACCGTTGGGGAGATGGTGTGATGCAACGACCGATTATGTTGGAACATTGGACCACTAACTATCGAATTCCTCCAGGAAAAAGTCATTGTAACCCTTCTGCTCTGTTGAGCATAACTATCGTATACTCATTGCTTTGCTATAAGGATATAAGATAGTGGGGGCCAAACACGCGTCGCCAGATGATGGATGATGTCTAAGAGGTGCGCTTCTGCGGATATTGGTAGAAGACTATACCATATGTAGGTTGCACCGATGGCTGAGACATACTCATAACTGCATATTTGGAGATATATGGGAGAGGTGGAGGGGTAGGGGGTTGACGGCTTCTACAAGCTTGATGATGTACCACTTAACTATGAGATGTTTCTCGGTAATCAGTGGTGAGATATTTCGTCAGCAAACTCTTCATCCTTCAGGTTTTAATTACAACTATACACTAAAGGAAGCGAGTTTACAGATTAAAGCGGAGTCTCTGAGTTGCCGTTACAGCCGTAGTTGAACAAAAAGTTCCCAGGTTGCCATGTGGTGTAGTGTGTAATCAACTACGAGTAGGCCAAGAATAGTTTAGCAGCAGGAACATTAGCAATCGACTAGTATTATATCGGAGCTACTAACATAGCTTCTTTTTACCATCTCACAAAGAAAGTAAGCGAATCCAACTAAACAGCAGAGATGCAAGGCAGATTATTACTTGAAAGGGAAATTAGCCTGTATATAACATGTAGCAATGTTGCCAAAAACAATCCTTCCGGGGAGCAGCAGCAATCCTTCCAGACCACGGCAATCCTTTAGAGTAGCAACAATCCTTTAAGTGTAAATACAACCCTACGCGGCTGTAAGCTCGTGAATGTAATTTCCGCCAGATTCCTGCAACTCTTGTCTTGGCGACTCGATTCTCCGATTTGTACGTTATGCCAATTCTAGCAAGTTATGTTTCCTTGTAGGTTTACTGAGTAGAGTAGGCTCACTCAATATGTTACAAAAACAAGATCTCAGTTACAGTGGTTGCAGCTTTCAAGCTTAAGCATAGTTATAGTCTTTAACCTTGCCATTCTCTTCACTTACCCCGCAGCTTCCCGAAGACTCCGTTACTCGTATAAATAAATCTGCACGACGATGCTAGCGCTGGGCTGTTGACAGGGGTTCTGCGGGGCCAAGGAGAAAACGGCAATTATATGCCGATCAGATCAGGGGCCGGGACGAAGCCACAACTCCACTGCGGAAGCCAGCTTCCCGGCTTTTCCCTAAATAGGACTTGTTCGATTTGTTGGAGTTGCTGTCCATTCATGATCGACAGCTCAATCAGTGTTGGGTGGCTCATCACTTTCTATGGAGAGAGAGTCTATGCTTAACATGTCACCAATTACCGGTCAACTGAGTGAGGCAAATGTGCACCCAGCAGAGATGGGAAATGGTGAAATTAATAGCAAGCTTGAGACTGAATAGAAGAGCAAACTTTCTCCTCCACTCCCTGGTTTAATATACTGCGCGATGTTATGACCTTCTAACACACTGAATTATACTTGTATCACAACAGAAGAGAAATCACTCAAGTGTCTGCAAGGCACAAACATATATGATCAATAAGGAGAGTACGATGAAACTAATTAGGTTGCAGTGTTGTCAATTTAACTAATTAGTCTACAGGATTCCCTCTTAACATAATTGCAAGTATGCTTTAGCTATGAATGCTATGAAGAGGAAACCCCAATCCCATACTCAGGCCCTAAGCCCCTGTCGTCACAATCTTAATAAGAATACCCTCAGGCGTGTACCCAGTAGGGTAAGTCGAGGCCGAGTATGCCGGGTTGGAAGCGTTGTAGACAACACCGAGCGAGCCGCCATCAGTACCGCAGCCGATGAGAGCAGCAGCTTGCTGAGCAGCGGTAGCGCCGGTTCCACCGTCAATGGTATTGGCGATATCAGCATAGAGAACGCTGCTGTCAACAGTGTCGTCAATGTGCTTGGCGATGACCTGGACGGTGCCGTGGGAATAGACGGTCCACTCGGCGCAGTCAGGGGCGTCAGCTGCAGACATTGAGTACAGGCGTCCGGCCTTGGTTTGCGCTCCGTATGCGCGGAGATATGCCGCGACATAGGATACATCAGCAACCGCGACGTCTTGCGGAGTGTTGTCAGGAGCAGTGTAGCAGAGGAGGTCGCCCGTCTCAGTGTCGTCGCAGATCTGCGCAGAACGCGGAGACACGAGAGACTTTGGGGCAGCAATGGCAGTGCCGACGAGCGCCAGGGAGATGATTTGGAAGAGTGTTTGGGAGAGCATCTTGAATGGAGTGATAATTGAGTGCTTGTAGCGATTGTATGAAAGAGATCAGATAACCTTGATGAATGAAGCAATGGAAGCGAAGAGACTTTGAAAGCCTTGCTTTGTTTTATAACAGTTCGGAACACAATATGAAGAGCAGATTATATGACGATTTTACTTCGTCAAATTGTCTCAAAACTCGAGGGTCGGCCTGTCGCTGCTGTTACCCCCGAAACACCCTGCCGAGTTGGATCGATTCTCGGGAATGACTGAAGACGGTTAAATGCAGGGGAGCCGATGTAATCCTACACCGATGCAATGCGACACAGATGCGATCCTACGCTGATGGATCCTACACGATGAATCCCGCCTTGATGCAATAACATGGTCAGACAATCCTGCACTAACACAATCCTATAATTATGCGATGGTATGTATTCTTGGATAGGTCTTCCATGTTATGGATATAGCGATGAGAAATGCAACCCTACAACTGGCAATCCTGATCGGATACACAGATACAATCCGACACTGCATCGTTACGAAATTCACAAGCCTAATTCGCGTGAATGGAATGAAGGTGGCATCATCATAGCAAAAATAGTTCGACAACATCAGGCAACAAGAAGGGACTTGTGTAATACGTTTGTTCATGCGTCTTAAGGATTGCATTCTTTAGGATTTGGTTTAGCCTAAGTTGAGAGGTAACCTGACTATTGTAAGATCGGTTATGCAGCACACGGCAGAGCTGTTCCGCGGCCGTATTTGGGTCCATAACATCAATATCATGGCAGATGTCCTTCCCCAGGTCTCATTTTCCATTCCCTTTCCCCATGCAATGGACTCGTGTCAGGCTTCTATAGCAACATGACTGGTCCTTTGCCTCTGTTTCTAACTCTGCTGGCCGCACAAGTGAGTCTTGTGCGGTCAGCCACGCCACCACATCTTCCCGCAAACGTAACTGCGCTCCCATATGATCCAAGAGTAAGTTATTGATGTGTTTTGCAACCTTCTTGTGTTAAGTTGGGGATGATGCTAACATCTAATGGCAGCCAGCACCATCGTACATGGTGGATAACCAGCACAACTATTACCACACAGCTCCTGACAAGGGGAAGCAGAATGGCCCAGTATGGCGTTACTCAGGCAGTCTAGAAAAGTTCATGACGAACCTTGGCAAAGGAACTGTGATTCGTGGCGGTTATAAAGGCTTCAATGGGACTAAGAAAACCAATTTCAAGGCACCCAAGAAACGGCAGTCTTCAGATGATTACTGGCTGACAACTCTTGGGCCTTTGGGAGCTGTAAGTTCAATGTTTCCATCTTTTTGTGATAATGGATATTAATGCGCAATGAAAGCAACCTTTGGCTGGAGGAAACGATTACCAATTCTTCCGCAATGTTGTCGATGACTTTGGAGCCGACAACTCTGGAGATACAGACACAACCGAAGCCCTCAACGCAGCCGTAGCCAGCTGGAACAAGAATTCAGTTGGGGGCAACCAGACACGATGCGGCGAGGAGTGTGGCAACACCTTCTCACAGGGTGCCATTGTCTACTTTCCGCCAGGCACGTACAAAATCTGCTCCCCTGTGATCCAGTACTATTATACGCAATTCATTGGAGATCCCAATGACATGCCTATAATCAAAGGCTGTGACACTTTTGCGGGTATCGCACTATTTGATACGGATCCGTATATTCCTCTTGAATCAGGAGCGCAGTGGTACGTGAACCAGAACCAGTTCTTCCGCCAGATCCGCAACTTCGAGTTCGACCTTACCGATATGCCGGAATCAACGGCGGATCAAGGACAAGATCTGGTACCAACGGGCATTCACTGGCAAGTAGCCCAGGCTACCTCGCTGCAAAATCTCATCTTCAGCATGCCAACGACGAGTACTACAACCGCCGTTGGTATCTTTTCTGAGAATGGCAGTGGTGGTTTCGTGTCTAACCTCATTTTTGACGGCGGTAACATTGGTTGGCGTGCAGGTTCGCAGCAATACACGGCTCGCAACTTGCAGTTCAACTTTTGTAACACTGCCATCCAGATGGTTTGGGACTGGGGTTGGACTTGGCAGCAGATTGACATTAATGGCGGTTCTATTGCCTTTAACATCTCGGGTATTGGAGGAGACACGGGCCAGGGAACTGGTAGTGTGTCCATTATTGATACTATCATCAGCGGAACAAAGGTCGGCATCTTGACCAACAACGCTGGAACGTCTCCCAATATCGTGTTGGACAACACCGTCTTTGATGGAGTCACTAGTCCTGTCTTGATCGATGGTGGTAGCACGCTACTATCGAGCAACTCTAACTTGTGGGCAACCGGCAAGCGATACAACGGATCAGCCGGTTCATCACAGACCGGCGACGTGACGGCACCAGCAAAGGCCAAGGGACTATTAGATTCCAAAGGCTTCCTCTATGTGCGTGAGCGCCCCCAGTACGAGGATCAAAGCGCCGGCTCCTTCTTGGTGGCCACCACAGACGGAGGTTGCAAGAATGATGGCTCTGGTGACCAGCAGTCCTGTATCAATTCTTTCTTACAAAAGGCCGTGAGTGGTGGCAAGATTGCCTACTTCCCGGCTGGCATCTACACGGTTGGCGGCACAATTGTCATCCCGACAGGCTCAAAAGTCCAAGGCTCTTCATGGTCACAAATCCAGGGGTCTGGCTTCTACTTCAGCGACATGCACGACCCCAAGGTCATGATACAGGTTGGCAACGAGGGTGACATCGGCACCATGGAAATTGTCGAGATGCTGTTCTCAGTCAAAGGCAACACGGCTGGCGCCATCCTAATGGAATGGAATACAGCAGCATCTGATCAAGGAGCTGCAGGAATGTGGGATTCCCACTTCCGCGTCGGAGGTGCCCTGGGATCGGATCTAGATCTCGCCACATGTCCCAAGTTTAGTGAGAATCCTGAGTGTATCGCAGCATCGCTCATGTTTCACGTTACGCCTCAAGCCAACGGTTACTTTGAGAACGTATGGGCCTGGGTTGCGGACCACGACAATGACCAGTCCATCTTCAACCAGCCAGACTCAACCATCACGCAAGTTGCCATCTTTGGAGCCCGTGGTATGCTCATCGAGTCTCAGGGCCCGTCGTGGTTCTATGGCAGCGGCTCTGAACACTCGGTGCTGTACAACTACCTGCTCAGTGGTGCCAAGAACGTCTACATGGGTCATATCCAAACAGAATCGCCTTATTTCCAACCAGTTCCTGGTGCTCCAGCTCCCTTTGATGCTGCTGCGAGCTTTCCAAATGATCCCGACTTTAGCCACTGCAACTTCACGGCGGATACGGATAATGAGCAGTGCCGCTACTCCTGGGGCCTGCAGATTATCGACTCAACCGATGTCACCATCCACGGTGCTGGGCTATACAGTTTCTTCAACGCCTTTTACAAAGATTGTGAAGACACAAGAAACTGCCAAGAGAGCATCCTGGAGGTTAAGGGCTCAACCGGTGTCGTCATCTATAACCTGTTTACTGTGGCTGCCGTCGACATTGCCAACGGTATTGACGGCACCAAGATCCTACAGAGTGATGGAAATCAGCGCGGCTACACAACTGAAGTCAGCGTATGGCTACCGCTTCCTGGGGCTGATAACGTCAACATCGTGTGGGTTGGCACCGACATATGGCAAACGCCGACGGTGTCCTGCTCGTCGGCGCCTTGCATGTTGATCCTACCTACAAGCTCGCTGGCTTCAAATACTACAATCTCGCCGAGCCAATATGTTACCTCGTTTGAATACGGTGGAATCGGGCCCACGTCTATTGCCGGCATTGGCACTACCAGTGTCTTCAAGACGACCACTACCACAGTCACCATCACAATCCCGACCATTGTCACCGGCGGCATCCCCTACTCCAACGTCAATGTAACGGGTACGGGACCAACGCCCATCACCATCTATCCCAGCGTCAACATCCCGCCTGTCAACGTTCCGTTGCCCGATGGCAGCGGTGGCACTACCACACGCAAGGTCACGCTCCCACCGTGGCCAGAAGTCAATGGCGGGCCTGGCTCAGAGATCTTTACAGACCCGGGAACGGAACCTGGACAGAGCTCTGGCACTTCTGGTAGTTCCGGTGGCAGCTCAGGCAGCGGCACAACTTATTATACTCCGCTCGGTTTCCCCGTCACGATACCCAAAGCCACTGTTACGACGGTGACATTCCCAGCTTCGACAGGAGCCATCACAATCTCATGTCCAGCTACAACATCTGTTGTGTTCAAGACGCCAGCCATTGCTGTTGGGACCACATGTACCAACTCTAACCCCTTGACACTGTACTTTGCCTGCCCAACCACAAAGGTCTTCACATTCCTTGCAGCTACTACGGCTGAAGCTTCAGTGGACTGCTCTCTAGTCACATCATGGAGCACTGGACAAGCCGACTCTACGACGCCGTTGCCCGTCTTTGCCACATGGCCGCCCTTCGGCCAAATTGTCCCCGTCACAACAAGCGTCAGCAAGCCCCAGCCCACCGACGATGGCGTGGTTGTGCCCTGTACCGCGTGGTTCTTCTTCATCTGCATCTCCTGGGGTGAGCTTCACATTGGTGGCTGGCACTGGATCTTGCCGCCAGGCATCTACGGACCTGGTCCTCCACCCGTCGGCCTGATCAGATGGCCTCCTGGCGTTACTATCAAAGGAAATTTGCCAGATTGGCCCAAAATCACTATTGGTGAAGACAACCAGCTCACAACGGATGATGAGCCTGAGTGTCAGACAGAGACAGCTGAGGCATGCATCACCACGACGTTTGTCTCGGCTTCTACAACGCTCTCGTCAGCTTCAACGTGTGAGACCATCTCAGGCTGTTCCATCACTGTCTCCGACTCTTCCACTACTGAAGTCGTTGGCACACAAACGCCCGCACCTATTGGTACCTGGTACGATGAGGTCTGGTCTACTGATGACTTGGGCCAAGCTTACACCAACTCTGTTCTCTCAGTCTTGAGCGCCAGCCTCGCCGCCGCCAGAGCCAGTTCTGGAGGAACAACCATCAGCTTCACTTCAGGCCCCACGGCCGGACCAACATGCAAGGGCGGCACAACGGCTTGCGGGGGAACAATATGCTCTGGATACTGGTGTACTCCCAGTCCTACAGGTTATCCGCCAGGCTATCAGGACCCCAAGGATCCCAGCTCGGGAGGTTACTCAGCGCCGACAACAAGCATTGGCTCAAGTACCTCATCAAAGCCAATCCAGAGCAGCAGCACCCGCTCGTGTACAGCCACTGATGTGTGTAACTGCAATGAAGATGGATGCGACGAGTGCTCGCCTGCTTGTTGTGCCAACGGCACTTGTCCAACATCGAGCTCGAAGCCCCCTCCGGCGTCTTCGAGTGCCGATCCTTGCGCCAACTTTGACTGTCGGGCGTGTGGATCTCCCTTTGATGATCCGTGCTGTATGTCTTCTCATTGTCAGGATAGGGTAGTGTTCACACTTGCCGGTGGGAGGGTAACGACGGTGGCATCAGTGTCGGCGTCAAAGACGTCTTCTTCAGCTAAAAGGGTTCCTTCAACTAAGCGATAGAAGACATGTAGAGTTTGTCAAGTTGATCACAAAGCAAATAGTACACAATATTTCGTTTGTTCGATGCCACTGCATCTTGTAGAAAAGAACGGTTCGAATTGTCTTAAGCTTCTCACAAGAGTAGCCCTCCATAGTACGCGTATGCTGGATGGTGTGACGCACTATGCTAGCAAAGGACCCATGAGGACGATTAGGCTGGGTAAGACTTGATCTTTTGTACTCCGTAATAATTGGTGTTCAATAAACGTGAACACATATTCCTAAAAAGTGGCGCTCTTAGACAAAGACAGGGGGGGACAAAGAAGTAGTCGACCGTGTAAGACAAAGAGGGAACAAAGATCACAAGACTCATTTTTAGCCTATAGCAAGCCAAGAAAACAAGGGGCACTTGTCAAATGTAACTCCTACTAGAGTTCGTGCATTCGCAAGTATTCCATATCAATATATCTAAGTACGGCCTACTTCCTAGTACCTGTGTTTTGACTGATTCAATAACCAGTGGCTGTCAAGGCCGGGGAAGGAAGAAGAGCCAACGTCTTATGAAACGAGGGGTATTTATTTATAACTACACACGCAAAAAGCATATGGCTACATCAAGATGTATATAAGAACGACGTGAACCTCTGCCTGTTTCTTCCAATTGTGCCTAGCATTTCCGAACAACTTGATCCAAGATTAAAACACGCCAGTATGTCACTATCAGCCCAAGGTAACGTGACCCTTGATCCATTCTATCCGTGACGCAAAAGGGTCAGCTCTAAGATCGTTTGATATAGAGAAACGCCTGCTCGACTTGGTCAAAAGTGACGATATCGACGGGGTTGAAGCCATCCTAAAGGAAAAAGTTCATCCATATTTCAAAGATGAGCTCGGTGTAACGCCTCTAGAAATCTCGTCCATGAGAGGGAACGTCAAGATGTCCAAGCTACTCCTCGAATATGGAGGCGATCAAAATCCGAAAGATAAATCTGATTCAACACCTCTCCCTGATGCTGCCGGAGGAGGCCATGTCGACATAAAAGAACTGCTTCTGCGTTACTTGGCTGAGTCACAAGTCAAGGTGGTCGTTTTGCTACCCTAATAGGTATGTGTTTAAGAGAAACACACTTGTGTTCAAGCTTTAATCTAATGAAGGGAAATCAGTTTTCGCTGTAGCTACGGCTTTCGTGCATATATAAGAAAATGAGGTTCTTCCACCACGTTATCCTCATCGCGAACGCCAGCCTCCACAGCTTTCATGGGGCTTACACGGTAGATGCAACCCTTGCCCCCTACGAATATGGACGCCCTGGTAGTAGAGAAATACACTAGGTAGCTATAGTAATAGATACGAGAAAAATATAGCTATATTAACAGATACGAGAGAAATATAGCTATAGTAGTTGATACTTAAGGAACTGCTTTTTTTGCAACATATCTTATAAATTTCTGTACTTAAACAGCCTTTCTTTGCATCAGGTGCCTACCTTGAAATTTACGTAAACGTTGTGGTGCTGGACAGCTCCTCCCTACTATTACGGGCTTGGGAACTTATGTCGGCGGATCGCTTGGGGCACTATTATTTTTCTATCCACAACCTGGGGCCGGTTTGTATTCCTTTTCCCCTTATTGTTCGACACTTTCTACTTGAAGAGATCTTCTCGTCTACTACTATTTTTGACGGGCAAGGCCTCCGTGAGTATAAGGGTTTTGTTACGTGGGATGTTGAGATCGGGTTCATGGAATTAAAAATTATGCTTATTTTGAGAATGAGAGGACTTTCTCAAAAGAAGCCTATGCTACATTGTTAATTCATTCCGAACTCCTATGCATAGCGGAAGATGACCTTCTTCTCCTTGTGTCGGGAGGATCTCAGTCAGGTGAGTGACAGAGACACGGGGTAACTTGAGGCCTTAATTACAGTACCGGACTGGGAATCATAAGGCTATCAGAATTTAATCTGTGATATTAGTACATATATGGTATATTCTATGCATTGTACATGATAAGTACAGATGTATAAGAGAAACATATAGCAGTTATATATTCAGGTTTCCATCTTATAAAGAGAACACAATATTCGCGGTAACTACGGCTTTCGTGCATATATAAACAGTTGGGCTTCCTCTACCACGTCATCCTCATCACAAATGCCGGCTTCCACAGCTTTTGGTATAAAATTCTCCACCTCGGAGAATTCTATAACAAAGCCCACCTGCTTCAAGGCCGTAACGTAATTCTCCTCCGACATTGAAGTCAATAGCGCTCTCTTGCCCAGCCATTTCGCTGACGCAAGTTCGAGATCAACTGGAACTGTTCCCAGAATAAAGAATCCACCAGGTTTCAGCCAATTGAAAATCTTTTGTATCGTCTCTCGTATCTCATCATGTGAAATATCCATAAGCAGAGCAAAATACGACGTCACAGCATCATAGCTCGCTTCTTCTGCCTCGAATTTGCGGGCGTCAATCAGCTGAAAAGTCGCCGAGGGAACCGATTGGCGAGCGACAGAGAGCATTGTTTCCGAAGCGTCGATGCCATGCACATGGTGATTGTGAGGAGCAGAAGATAGGACCTGGGCTACAGGACAGCCGGTTCCGCAGCCAATGTCGAGAATTTTGCAACCTGTGCGGGGAAGACGAGAGAGGAGCCACTCAAGAGACTTTTGTCGGGCTGGCATATCAGCAAATGCCTTTTCATACTTTACACCCATCGCATCATACAAAGATGCGATGGTGTGTGTAACTTCAGCTTCAGAAGATGCCATGATCGTAGAGTTGGAGTGGGTGTAAATTGTGTTGATGATCTCAACTATCATTCTATTCAGAGTGCAGACAATACACGTTATATATGTAGACGATATTGAAGGATGGAAGCTAATTCGGCACTAAAACTCATTATATACGCAAATATTAAAATACCCGGAGATCAAAAGCGTATTCGCCAACCCCGCCTCTAATTACACGCAGGAATGTGAGCGTATATGATGAGTCAAGCGGTGTGACTCAAGCTGACTGTGATGTCAACAATGGAGATCAGCCATCTTCAGGCGCATAAACGATTAGCACATGTTCATGATATAGTTATAAAGTGGTCATTTTGGGTCAAAAGCATCAATGTCAGTAGGTAAACGTGTTTTCTATTAAAAAACTTCCCCTCTTTCGAAAATCTCATGTGTCCATCCCAAGAACCCAATCTCAACTTTGGCACGGAAGATCCGCCACGAAAATGCTAACAGACATGTAAGCAAAATAAAGTATTCTTCAGGACATACCAGCAATATTAATTGCCTTTTGCGGTCATTGGATTGAAGCCACCAGAAGATGCTGTCAGCCTCACACGGCGTCAGATCAAACGTATCACAAGGTGAACTATATATAAGACTTCAAACTGCTATTCACTCGACACATGTCAATAGTCTTATAATCCTCCAAATCAATGAGCATGTCTATTTCGATAGTCGCTCTAACTCTAGCTATAAACATATACCTTTATGCGCTAATTGGCTAGTTTTTCGCATGTTGCATCAGCCTTGACTCTGGGTGACCCAAAACAATACCGGAGTCTATATTTGTTAATAAAACATCATAGATCTAATACCAGAAAGACGTACCAATCGCAATTTGTTGGCCAGTCATGGAGCTATTCTTAGCCGCTGTGATGAAAAGATCGGCGCAATCGTCAAGATCAGTCTATAAAGTCAGTGAATGCTTTGAGCTTGTGTGGGAAGGGCTTCTGCTCGTACCTCGCGCCTTAATGTAGATACCGATTTTATCATTTCTATGTTCGCTCCTCCGAATGCTTGCCCCTGTCAAAAAGTGATGAGCGTATGCCATTAAAACAAGCCAAAAGACACATGAGGACAAACCCATTCAGTCAACAGCAGACCAGGAAGGATAGCATTGATTCGAATCTTGGGCCCTTGCGTGTATGCGAGGTTCTTCATGAGATGTAGACCAGCAGCCTTGGTGACTGAGTAGGCCATGCTGCTACCGGCTTGTGTGGTACCCTGTATTCACGTCAATTGGGTTCAAACTTCAAAGTTCCATTCCATAGCCGTCTTGGCACGTTTCCCTACCGCAACAGAAGAAGTAATCAAGTAAACACCACCCTCGGGATTGGCGTTGAAGATGGGCGCGGCTTCTTGAACCAATTGCAGGTGAGACATGACGTTGACAGCCCAGCACTAGAAGCCTGGTTAGCCGCTGTACGTTCACATCTTGCTCTGGTGCAGTCAGGTTACCTTGTTCCATTCTTCATCATTCAGGGCATGGATATCGCTAAATTTAGACATCTTGGTCCAGCCGGCATTCGCAATGATAATGTCGAGTCCGCCCAGGTTCTTGACGGTTTCTTGGACGAGACGAACATTGTCTTCCCTCTTTCCAGCATCCTATTACGCATAGTGTGAGCCCTTCCTCGGGTTCATGGCGCATATCTGATGGCTGTGACAGACTTACGCCTTGAATGACAAATGTCTTGACGGGATATTCCTTCAAGGAATCGGCCACTTTCTGAGCAGCATCCGCATTGGAGACATAGTTGATAGCGACATTGGCTCCCTCCTCGGCGAACTTCTTGCAGATGAGAGCTCCAAGGCCTCTTTGCTGTGGTCAATACACGAGACACCTTCATGAACTGGATTTTGCCTACCTAGAGCCACCCGTCACCAAGACGTTTCTTCCCTTGAGCGAATAAGGCATTTTGATTGTTAGAAGTTGAATTGAGGATGAAAAAGTACTGGAGGGGGTTGCGTTGCATTAAAGTATTATATCTCTCTGTGTTCTATCTGACCCCGCATATGAATCAGGCTCGGCCCCGCAGGACGCACCGCTGCCGGGGCAAATAATAGGCCAGCCATGATTCCGTGCTGTTGTTTTTATGGTTGTAATCAATCTGGCGCCGCGGCAAAAGATGTACATTCAAGATTCCAATCAAGGACCGCATGTGTATAATTCTGTGCCGTATTTGTTGTTTGCCATGATTGACGCCAGCCTAGATTACTTACCATATGAGATGGCTATAATTGGTGAGCAAGCACAATTGCCGAGGATGTAATAAAACCAAGAGTCCAAGTCATGATTGGAGTATATTGATGTGACGCAGCGGGTACTATATCTTTACAACTATTTGTGCAATCTCTCAAAAACAACTCCTGTTACCACCACTCTGCCGAATCGGGATAACATTGAAATCCGCACACACGATGGAAGCGATAGTGCTTACATTTCCACGGGTTCCAAATATCCAATGGTAATAATCTCTTCCTCTGGATTCTGCCACTCAAGCTTCTTCACCTCTCGCGTCTGGTCGAAGTGAGTCGATCCATACCGCAGATACGCAGCAAACGACCCTTCCACATTATCTTTGTTAGAATTCTCCTCAGCATCCCATAGATCAGCGAGCATGTTAATCTTTAATCCACCGTTGCCTGGTCCATGGGGAAGCTTCACCATGGACGTATTTGCCAGCAAAGATGTCACGAGAGCCTCTGCCTCATGCCACGACTTGTCCACAACTGCGTCGTCTCCGGAACGCGGTAGCAAGAAGAGACGGAATTGGAGCTGTGCATCCCAGTCGGTGAGAGTCTGAACCTGAAACATTTCGTCTTTGGCATCAAACAAGAGCATATGCTTCTCATACCACTCCGCACCGTTGAAGCCGTCGTTGGGGTCGATGAGCTTTCGAAGACGCTCGGCACACATGTAATGAGCTACATAGTCGGAAAATTTCTCGTAGTCCATTTTTATGTTTTTCAAGGCGGGTGAATTCACCTGAGGGCGGAATATAGGCAAATGCCGTAGCAATGGATGTTTGTGGAAGCCCGTTGCGTTGGTGACTCCCTCAGTCCAGAGCGCAACATAAATATCGTGCCACCTCTTGATGAAAGGGTTGTTGCGTTTTGTGGCCAAAAATCCATTGAGCGGAGTATAAGTGTCTGGCAAGTGCATCAAAGCCAGTGCACTGAGTTCATAAGGCGAGTCGGGATCCTCGATTCGCTTCCAACAGATATCATCAATGTGACGCAAGAGGATGAGGCCAACGTCCATCCACACGCCTCCGTATTTCCATAGCAGCGGTAGACGAACCAGGTCTCCCATATGAGCTTTGTGGCCATCCATGGTACCGTCAATAAACGTCTTGGGGAAGAAAGACTCTTCAGCATAGTGAAAGACGTTCGTTTCTGAGCCATCGACTCGATCCACTATGTGAACATTCCAATCGGGGCCCAACCGACGGACCCAATTAATCACATTTCGTTGTGCCCAAGGTCTCATCTGCGCAAAGCCCGTATGCCAGAAACCCCATATGTTCTTGTCCGAGGTAACAAGATGGCGTTTCTGCAGGGAAGCGGCGATCTCCTCATCTGTGCGATGGTCAATCTTGTCAGGGGATATGTGTGTAATTCCATTTGGCAGGTGTGACTTTTGGACTTGTACTGGTATGGCGACATTTGCCAACCGAGAAGTTGTTTTATCGTCATACATGATTACTTTTGTTTTGATAATTCCGTGGCAGTGTAGTAGATGTAGTCCAAGTGTCCACTCTGAGATGGGCTGCTGCTTGACATCTCCCACTTATACGAAGCGCAAACTTTTCACCCCCTCGAACCTCTCATCTCGTTGCTACGTTTACTCCAATATGCAAGATGCAAAGCACACATATGGGACGAGCATCCTACGAAATCGGTAACGTTACAACAGAGTACAGATCTATATATATCCGCTGAGGAGCAACAGTTTGCGTAATTGGGGCGATACGTGTGATCTCGATCTGGTCACGGAGAAATGAATGGCCTCTACATTACGTGGAGAGCCGAGAGATAGTATTCAGTAAGTGTTCCGTATAGTCTTACGGGGTCTCAGAAATCACGCATAAGTGCCCCCATTGCTAATACTACGAGGATTACATTTGATTGGCCAAGAACAATATATTCCATTCGTATCCTGCATGCATTGGCCGAATCCGGAAAATAATGTATCAATCCAGTATATGCTGGTCCTAGGGTTACCGTCTGACTTTCCGCAATTGACTTAATGCCAATACTATCGTTGTCGCAGCCTTCGGTTACACGGGTGGGCGGGATCCCAATGCAAGTAAGATGCGATGTTGTGGCCATCATATGAAACGAGACACGGTATCATGAGGGGTTGCATTGCGCTTCAAGTTTGCATGTGCTTTGGCTGGGGAGGATAAAGCACACAATATCTTGATTTATTGTCATTGGTCTAAAATGGCGATTACTTGATTAAATCCGATTCTGTATGCAATGAGGTTTATATTACACGCATGGGTATCATGCTACTCGAGATGAAAAAGGAAATACGTGTACATGGCCTGTGGATCCTAATGCCTAAACGATTTATATATAAACAGCTTCCAGATCCAGCTCATGCTTACTCGCATTCCTCTCTCGTTCAGTAAGTGCATGCAGTTTCTCTACTGGCACCCGACAATCTTGTTTGTTCAATTAGAGCCGATGACTTTGAGCTTGATGATCGCCACCATGCCCGCCACCCCACAACAAAACGACAATTCATCAGAAGATACAACTATGAGATATCTACTCTATTTTACCTCGGATAAGGAATTTCATCTATCTCAAAGGTAATCGATTCTCCCAGGATTTAAAAGTGTCAGGTATTCCTTCACTCTGCTCATTACATCCCATTTTGCACAAAATCCCTCACGGACGTGGTAGACTAGCTACATGGAATTGCAATATTTATTGCAGCTTTGACGGCGTAGTATCTGGTGATAATACTCCTTATGGATGATGCTTTTGGTGTGGTAAGCCATCGGACTCAAAGCTCACTCCGCGGTTCAAGTCATGATGCGAAATAATACGCAACCAAGGGGGCGTTCCTGGATGTTCACCTTCATAAGTAGAAGGGGGGAAATACAAGCACCTACTCCGTAGTGAAGACTCGTTCAACTGGGCAATGTTAGCTAATTGACTCCGAGCTGGCAAGGGTCTTCCGCTTATAAATTCGGTGCCAGCCCCATTGGTTAACGATGCTCTCAATTCATCGCCAAACTGAGGTGCTACTCCTATTGGTGCAACGAAGTTTAGGTGGCGTCCATTTAACTTGATGACAACAATTAAGCATGTCGAATAAGAATGTCCAAGACACTTTACATAATCATCCTTGTCCGAGTATGGCCTCATTCCGGCGACTTGCATCGGCTCAAATAACGCCATTGACCCGCATCCGAGGTGCTGCATTCAAACCCGCATCGAAGTTCCGCCTTTGAAGTTTCCGCATTCAAAGTCCCGCATTTGTCAGCTACATTTATTTGTAGAGCCTGTTCCCTCCCATGGGGCATCGATAAAGCCCGTGTGTTGTTTCTAGCAAGTGGGTACTCCGTACATGATTAGTGAACAGCATTAAGAAGACTTCCCCAGAGTAACACGCGATTGGACCGAACCAATGTACAAGGCAATCAAAAAGCGAAGAGAATAATTGTCGATTTATAATCAAAAGGCGTGGATCTCGTGAAAAGGCATGTATATAAGTCAATTGATGGGAATGGCCTTTTTGAAAATGAAGAGCCAGAATCAAGTCACAAGTGATAGGTTTCATAAAGGCATTGAAAGTCAAGTTGTTGAATACAGCAACAAAAGTGGTCTATAACTAACCAATTGTCAAAATGACGAAATCACCAATCGAGATTGTCTTGGGAGTAGCCAACGTAAGTCACTACCACGGTCACAATGCTATAAATACATGTTAAATTACATGTGCTATCAGGTTGGCGACACGTCCATCGATCCAACGGCCAAGTTTGACTCTCCCGCAGAAGTCGAAGAATTTCTCAAACCCTTTTATGAAAGAGGTTATCGTCAAATCGACACCGCCAGAGGTTATTCACCACACGCGCCGCTATCCTGCGAGCCTCGACTCGGTGCAGCAAATGTTGGCGATAAATTCATCATCAGCACTAAAGTTGTTTCTCGTCCAGATGGCGCTCATTCCAGAGACAAAATTGCTCAGAGCATTGATGATTCTCTAGAGGCGTTAAAGGTCTCCCAGGTTGACATTATGTACTTGCATCAGCCTAACCGAACCGTTCCTTTTGAGGAGACGGCAGAGGCCATGGATAAGGCTTACCGAGAGGGCAAGTTCAAGCGGTTTGGACTGTCCAACTACACGGCCGCTGAGGTCGAGCAGTTTCTCAAGATATCCGAGGAACGAGGTTTTGTAAAGCCGACTGTTTATCAGGGACAGTACAACCCGGTTGTTAGAACGGGAGAAAAGGAACTGTTTCCCTTGCTTCACAAGCACAACATTGCATTTTATGCATGGAGGTACGCGCCATCACAGTTCATCCGAAGAAGTTGTCCCATGACTGACTCAATTGCAAATAGTCCTGCCGCTGCGGGTCTCTTCAACGGAAACCACAAGAACGTTCAAGCTGGAGGCCGCTACGACACCTCGGTAAGTCATCATGTATACATGGGTTGTGATCTCAAGATATTGACAATCTTCAGCACTACCTGGGCAAATTCTATGCCTCAAAGTATATCAAGCCAAGCATCGAGGCTGCCACCGACCGAGTGCGAGAAATCGCTGCCAAGCACAACATCTCTGGCCACGCAGCTGCACTGAGATGGACTGCGCACCACAGTGCTCTTTCCGCCGAGTATGGCGATGGAATCATTATTGGTGCTTCGAGCATTGAGCAGTTGAAGCAGAATTTGGATATTTTTGAGCAGGGACCTCTTCCTCAGGAAGTTGTCGATGCGATTGATGCCGTTTTTGCAGAGATTGGAGACGATGCGGTTGCGTATCATAACTAAGATGGCCTATATACTTTTATGTATGTGTAGCGATGATTGAGAATACTAGGCTGGATGATTTAGAGATGAGTTCCGTAGAGAGTCACAGACACGATAAATGTACAAAGTTGGCTTATAGGCTGTTGCGTTCCCATGAGTTTGCCATATCCACGTAAAATGTTGCATCCTTACAATTCGTGACAACACTTTTTAGGATAATCTTAACAGAATGTCTTGTAAAAGGAAACGAAATGACTAGGTATCTTTATTTGATTTGGCACAGTCCCGTTAAATTTCATGAATTCTCATTCTTCTCTAGGGTAGCTCCTCTTTAAGCCCTCGGGACACTTTAAAGAGCTGCACGTGACTTCGTATCATGTCGCGTTAATGCCTGGAAGCATCGCGTCTCCCACCGTGAATTTCCAGACTGCAGACGCCGCATCGCCCATCACGGGATTCGAATTCAGCCTTGTTCTTTTCTTTTCGCCTGTTTATCGATGGAATTCTAATTCCAGACATTATTTACCCGGGAATATCCGATTGGCAATACAATATGCCCGAGTTTCCTGGTAAGCTCTGGCTGAGATCAAGCTGTGCTGTGCAGCTTCATAAACTGCCCCGCTTACAATCTGGCAGAGGCAGACACGATTCGCATCTTGGTGGCGACGGACAATCATGTCGGATACGAAGAGCGAGATGCCATCCGCAAAGATGACAGCTGGCGGACCTTTGACGAGATCATGACGCTGGCCCGCACAGAAGATGTTTGTTGAGCCCGGTAACCATCTGTTTGTCTCCAAGCTCACCCATCGCAGGTCGACATGGTGCTGCTCGCCGGCGATCTATTCCACGACAACAAACCCTCTCGAAAATCCCTCTACCAGGTTATGCGAACCCTACGAAAGAACTGCCTGGGCATGAAACCTTGTCAACTCGAATTTCTGTCAGACGCCGCCGATGTCTTCGAAGGAGCCTTTCCACATGTCAACTACGAAGATCCCGATATCAACATCTCAATTCCCGTCTTCTCCATCCACGGCAACCACGACGATCCTTCCGGAGATGGAAACTACTGTTCCCTGGACTTGTTGCAGGCAGCTGGCCTTCTCAACTACTACGGCAGAGTGGCAGAGGCGGATAACATTGAGGCAAAGCCAATCCTCCTGCAAAAGGGCGACACAAAGCTTGCCTTGTATGGGTTGAGCAACGTTCGTGATGAGCGCATGTTCAGAACGTTTAGAGATCACAAGGTCAAGTGGTTTCGTCCCGGCACCCAAACAGGCGAGTGGTTCAATCTGCTTGCTGTCCACCAGAATCACCATGCCCATACGGCCACATCATATTTGCCAGAGAATGTGCTTCCGGATTGGCTCGACTTGGTGGTCTGGGGACACGAACACGAGTGCTTAATCGACCCGTCAAAAAATCCAGAGACGGGATTCCATGTCATGCAGCCAGGATCATCAGTAGCGACATCGCTAGTTCCCGGAGAAGCTGTGCAGAAGCACGTTGCCGTGGTAAGTGTCAATGACAAAGACTTTAAAGTTGACAAGATTCCTCTCAAATCTGTCCGGCCGTTTGTCACGAGAGACATCTCTCTCGCCCAAGAAAAAAGGTTCAAAGGATTGGACAAGAAAAAGGACAACAGACATGAGGTCACGTTGCGGCTGATGGAGATTGTCGAGGAGATGATTGCAGAGGCAAACGCAGATTGGGAGGCTATTCAGACGGATGAAGAGGTCTTGGAAGATCGGCCATTGCCACTTATTCGCCTAAAAGTCGAGTACACCGCACCGGAAGGTGGCCAGTTTGAATGTGAGAATCCACAACGTTTTTCGAATCGGTTTGTGGGCAAAGTAGCCAACACCAATGATGTGGTGTATTTTCACCGAAAAAAGGTGGTCCAGCGTGAGTCTCTCATCTCCCCGTGTTGCGCTCCGGCTTTGTGCTTACAGCCCGATAGGCAAAACGGAAGCTCTGGACCCAACAGAGTTTATCGAATCTCTGGGCGATGGCTCTGAAGTGGTCAAAGTGGAAAACCTTGTCAATCAATTGCTTGCCAAGCAATCCCTCAAGGTCCTCCCTCAAGGCCCTTTTGGCGAGGCGGTTAATCAATTTGTTTCCAAGGACGACAAGCATGCGATGGAGCTTTTTGTGTCGGAGCACTTGTCTGGTCAGGTTAAACAAATGCTAGGCCTTCAGGATGATGATGATCTGAATAATGCCATGGAACTTTACAAGCAGAGAATGGAGGAAAGGATGGCTACTGCTGGCAGCGTGAGCAAAACGGCACAGGCTGAGAGAAAGAGAGTTTTGAGGCCCAAGCCGGATTCATGGGACTCGGATTTTGATGGCAACTGGGAGGACGCTCCCGATGCGTGGACATATGAAGAGAATGAGGATCAACCGCTGCCAGCGGCGACAAAGAAAGCCACGACACGCACGGCAAAGGCGGCCCCAGCTAAGAAGGCCCCTGCAACCAAGAAGGCGCCAGCTCGGCGTGGTCGTAAGGCTTTCGAGGACAGTGAAGAAGAAGTGGAGCCACCGGAGGAAGACGTGATAATGGAATCAGACGAAGAGGTGGCACCGCCACCACCAAAACCAGCTACACGAACCACCAGACGTGGCCAGAATGCGAAGAGCACGGCTGCTGCTAGCAAACCTGCGCCGGCGAAGAAAGCGGCTACAAGGGGAGCTGCTGCGGCAAAGACTAAGCAGACGAAGCTCAGTTTCTCACAGGGAGCGACGCAGGACAAAGCAGTTGAGATTAGCGATGATGAGATTTCGGATGACGATGCATTTGAGCCTGCGCCGGTGGCAAGTAGGACGAGAAAAAGGTGATGCTGAAGAAACGGCATTGAGATGTAATTAATGATATCAATGAGTGGTGATGCATGTATTCGGACGAATCATGAGTGGACATGACTGCAAAAAGTACAACGCCGTCCATAGCAACAGGTATCGCAAGAGTTTTTGAACTCTCGTATCACCCATCATTACTATTTATTCTCGCAGATGGGAATCATCAAACAGGCAAAAAAAGAGTTCACAGTTTGGAACTGCTGGCGGTCTCTCCCGCCGGGAATTGAACCCGGGTCTCAAGCGTGACAAGCTTGCATACTGACCACTATACTACGGAAGATGTAAACCTGCGCTTTAGCGCTGGTGTAGCGGATCAGATCCAGTTGTTGGAATCGGGTCACACTATTATTTATTATAAAGCCTTTAGTCAAGCCACTTCACTTTCAACCCCCAAACGACTTACAGCCACCATCTCTTGATGGCCACCAAGTCGGCCATGTCATTTATGTCGGACTCCCAAGGCCTTTTATTAAATGGAAACTTTCGATACAGTCTTTAAATTTGTCTTATTGTTTCCCCGCTTAATTGTGATTGGCGATGCTGAGGTACTGCACACCCTACCGCGTCTTCCTGCAGGATGCATGGCTCAGCCTGATCAAGGTGTTACGAATCGTAACCAATAATCATAGTCAGTTAGGCGCCGTGAGGGGCTTATCATAGGTAATACTAAACTCTGCCTGTGTGAACTACGTCGCGGTGCTTCTGTCTCGTCGTAATAAAACGCCCATGAGCCTCTTTTGCGCGTCTCCCGATGTAAGATCTCATTGGCCCCTGGGATGCACTTTGCCGCCCGTAATTAGTGCCCAAACTCTATGAGATATGTAGCTCTTATTATCCAGGTCTCTGCTGCTGAGAAATCTAACCCTGCACAGCCCATTATCACAGTTTCTATCTGACCTTGGACTCGACACATCTTACTCGACACACTCACGACTTCCTGTAATTATATACACCCGCAATTTGTTGGCCTCAATGATGAACTGGTCTATCATGCAGTGGGTTCCTATACCACGCATGCTAACTTCGCGAGAAGCTATCACGACGTTTCTTTTCCTGCTGCCTTTGTTAACCTCCCTGCTGTACCGCCTCTACGCAAAGATTCGAAGACGAGATGGCCGCTCAGTGGGCCTTCAGATCCTCTCCGATGAGTCTAATAATGACCTTATCAAATATGAGTATGCCACATCTCTCCATTAATTTGGTGCGCAATAGCTCACTGTCTAGGATCATTGCTGTACATGGCCTTGGGGCCAGCCCTGAGCACACCTGGACTTGCAGACCCAGCTCAAAGTCCAGAGTCAGCGAAAATAAAAAAACCGTTCATTTGCTCAAAGATTTACTCATGAAAGACGAGAGATTTTCCGATGCGCGAATTCTCCATTTTGCGTACAATTCGGACTGGCTTGTTGACGCTTGCTTTGAGTCGGCTCGAGACATTGGACTTCGTCTCATAGAATCCCTCATTGAACACAGAAAGGCTCATCCTGTAAGGACTGAACAATGAAATCTATTATGATAACCGCTAACACAATATTTAGCGCCTGCCTTTAATCTTCGTAGGACATAGCTTTGGCGGAATTGTCATTAAAGAGGTATGTTGATCGCCCATGATACTGTCCTCTTTTGCATGGCAATTTATACGTTTCAGTTTCTTATGATCTTCCATAGGCACTCTCTAGCGATTTAGAAGATACTCAACGCATAGTAGAGGACACATGCGGTATCATCTTCTTGGGTACGCCTCATTTAGGCAGCCCAATCGCTGGCCTTGGAGCCACACTCGCCTACTTGACTGGCTTCTTAGGCTCAAACACCGGCTTGCTACTCTTACTTCGAAGCAATGGTGAAATGCTTGTGAATTTGAGTATAGCATTCCAAAGTTGTTTAGAAACAAAATACCAAGACCTGGATAAGAAGACTAAAATTGTTTCAATCTGCGAACAGAAGCCCACATATTTGCTGAATTGGCTTTACGCAGGCTTGGTTAGTCTATTTACTGAATTATTTTTTTTGCAAATATCTGATGCATTGCAGATTGTCCCATTAGCTTCGGCAACATTCGGTACTAATTTTATGGAAGTATTCAAGGTCGACAAAGACCACTCTGGACTAAATAAGTGTCTCAACTCAGAAGATCCTCTGTACAAAGTGCTCACAACACAACTACACAGGATACGCCCGTAAGTGCAATAACCAGAGGAAAATGTTACGTTCGACTAAAAACCGCAGTACTGCTCCTCCTAAAATTAATACGCTTCAACAAGCTGTCCTCGACCGTTTGGCATCCGTTACCGCCGCTGATGCAGAGTTTCACCCTGGACTCGACGAATACGGAAGACGTCACTCAGAGTGCCTCCCTCAGACAAGAGAAGAGATACTGAAAGATATTTGCGACTGGCTCGATGGCAATACTTCGCCGCAAAAATATCTCTACTGGCTTCAAGGCAAAGCCGGCACGGGGAAATCTACCATTGCACGCACTATAGTCAGCAGGATGGCCAGACAGAACCGCATCGCTGCCAATTTTTTCTTCAAAAGAGGCGAAGGTGATCGGGCTAAACTCAAGCGATTTTTTACGACTCTGGTAGCTCAGATTGTGAGGCAATGGCCTAGCTTCGCTAAAGCTATCCAAGACGCTTTAGAGTCAGACCCATCGCTTCCTGAACAAGACCCAAGGATTCAATTCAAGAAATTTATTCAGGAACCTTTGCAGAAGCAAGAACGCAATAAGTCTAAGGTTATAATCATTATCGTTGACGCTCACGACGAATGTGATTCTAGCGAAGATCTAACTGGCCTGGTTCAGCAACTCACGCAATCACAAGATGGTCACTCCACTCAACTTCTAGTCAAGTGTTTTCTGACTAGCCGCTTTGATCATCACTCGCAATCTAGTTTTAATAGCATCTCTGAGGAAATATGTGAGAAGAAGGAGCTTGAAAAAGCCACATCAGCGACTATCAAGCAAGACATTGAGCGTTACTTGCGGGCTGAGTTGGAAAAGATCGATGGCCTTCTTGATCCGCTTCCAGTGGGTGGCCTATGGTCCAATCCCTCTGATGTAAAAAATCTCATGAAACTTACAGAACGAGCCTGTCCGTTATTTGAGTTTGCTGCTTTTTCCACTCGTTTTATCAAACAAAAGAATGTGCCAGGAGGGCCGCAGGGCCGCCTTCGTTACATATTGGAAACTCAAATTTTCGGTGACCTCAACAAGTTATATGGCTTCATCATAGATCGGAGATTCAGCGGCCTCGATCGTCAATGCCGTGATAGAGCAGAAGCAAATTTTCAAAAGATTATTGGTTCAATCATTTTTCTAGCGGATGCTGTAACAGTCAGATGTCTAGCCGAGCTTCTCAAGCTGTCTGAGGCAGAAATTCGCGAAGAACTGCAGCTTTTTGAATCAGTCCTCGTAGTTCCAGAGAAACAAGACGATCAGTCACCCATCACATTGTTTCATGAATCCTTCAGAGATTTTCTCTCCGGGTCTGGAACTAAAAAGAAGCTGAAAATTGATCATACAAGAGTCCAGACTATGTTGGCATCTCGCTGCCGCCAGCTCTTATGTGGTTCGTTGCGGGAAAACATGTGCAAATTGAAAACACCTGGAACGCATCGAAGTGAGGTTGCAGATGAAACTGTCAATGAATCTATACCGCAAGAAGTGCAATACGCATGCCGATTTTGGATTTTCCACGTCAAAAGGAGTGAATCGAGCGTTAAAGATGGCGATGATTCGCATTTATTCCTACTATCCCATCTCCTCCACTGGCTTGAAGCAATGAGTTTTCTGGGAAGAACTTCAGAAAGCGCGTCACTGGTCAAAGAGCTGAAAGTTGCCGTACATGTGAGTACCCCAAGTCTCATTCCGCTAGCATATGCTGACTGAAACAGCCTTCCGATGGAGTACAAGTCAAGGCATTTTTAGAAGATGCTGAACGACTTATTCTCTCTTTCCGACACGTCATTGATGTTGCACCATTGCAACTCTATAGCTCCGTTTTAACATTTTCTCCATCTAAAAGCCTAGTCCGAGAAAGATTTGACGCATATCGCGCTAAATGGATCTCTCATATATCAAATGTTGATTCCCAGTGGAGTCCATGTTTACAAACATTTGAAGGCCACGTTAAATCGATTGGCTGTGTTAATTTTTCTCCCGATGGTATCTTAGCATCTGCAGATGAAGGTAACATAATCAAAGTATGGGATCCTATAGCTGGTACTTGCCTGCAGACCTTCTCTATGCATGGTCAATGGAAACGTGGGGGCATAGCGATGGCGTTTTCCAAAGCCGGTAGGCTTGCTTGCATGGCAGCTGGAAGCCTCTCTGTGTGGGACATACGTCGAGATGTTTGTTTACAAACCTTAGATTTGATGCAATTCGTTCAGCGAGATTCTTGGCATTCCCCGGGTTCCGTGGTCTTTGAGGACGAGCAAAGACTTCTTTTGGCGGGTGCTGGACTGCGCAACGTTCTCAAATTACAATTGGGACATGAGTGCGAGGAAGAAACCAATCTTCCGTTTCACAACGTACCGACGATTCTGTCGCCTGACGGTCAATGGGTCGCATATGCAATTCAAGGCGAAATAAGGGTTCTTAACATGAATTCCAAAACCGCCCGTTTGGCCAAAACGTTAGAAGGAGTCATATCTTACTTGTCGGGATTGGAAGCATGTTTCTCACAAGATAATCGGTATTTTGCATCTGCGCAAGACCACGGAGATGCTATGATCTGGGACGTTTCATCGGCTACGTGCTTGCAGTTTTTAAGTGAAATCGCTCCTATCACTTCATTGACATTTTCACAAGATAGTCGCTTGTTAGGAATTGGCCTTTTAGGAGGAAGCATAATCATCTGGGATTGGGAAAAACACTCTCGCCTTCAGGCATGTACAGGACATCAGCTATCTGTCACCTCCTTATCATTTTCACTAGACGGAACATGGCTTGCTTCAGCTTCCAATGACTGCACAGTTAAAATATGGGATACTACAATACAAGATCACGAGGAGAAAAACGCATCCCCTTTCAGCACCAACGCTATCGCAATGGCTACGGGTGGCCAACGACTTGCTACGATATCGGCTGAAACATCTGGAATCCAGTTGTTGGACGATTCTGGAAGAGAATGCATTACACAACCATTTAAAAAAGCTTACAGCAGAATAGCAGTTTCTTCGAACGGTAGCATTTTTGCAGCAGTTTTAGACGATGAATATGGTATTGAAATATGGGACGCGGAGTCGGGGAACTTTTTACCTTCCCACAATCGCTGTTCTTCCTCTATATTCTCGATAGCCCTCTCGGCAAATGGTGAAAGATTCATCATAGGCCTGAAGAATGGGACGGCTGAGGTTTGGGAGTCTCGCACAGGCCGACTGCTGAAAGAGCTGAAGCAAGGACGAATACATTCGCAGGGCCTTGCTCGGGTGGCTATATCTTGTGATGGTGAGCAATTTGCTTGGACACGCTGTGGCGATGGGGACAAAAGAAGCTTTTACACTGAGAAGTTGCATTTGAGTATTCCTCGTGAATGCCAAGATCAATTCAAATGGCGTATTAGGTTAGCTTTCTCCCCAAATGGAAAGCGGCTTGCAGCTGTTAGTGATTGGCGAGGGGCGTTTTGGGATGTGGCAACAGGTACCTGTTTGAGGGCGTTTAAACACGCATATACGTCGACCTGGTTACTGGACACAAGCTTCATCAACTTTGATTTCAGCACGGCCGTCAAATCACAGGAGTTCAAGAAATGTAAGGACTATTTGACCGAGTATTACATCAGTCCCGATGGTGCTTGGATCATGAGGAATCGTGAGAAACTGCTATGGATATTGCCGGAATATCGGCCAAGAGACGCGATTGTCTCTGGATCAAAATTTGCAATTGAGCGTGCATCAGGCCCCCCAATTGTTATAAAGCTTTCAGATGAGGGCCTTTAACTGATAATTTATCAATTGATAAACACTTGGCTACTTCGACGATGAGGCACGGAACTAGTTGAAAATACTTAGAGTCATGGTAATACTGGTTTCAGGTGATTGGCAACTGTATTAGAATGAGGTTGTCTATCACGAGCTGGTATTATGATCAGCATGAAAAGACATTAACAAACTCCATTCAACGCTAATGTTATGCAATCCACTTCCTCCGCCCAGTCGCCAAGCATCTAGACTCAAACCCCTCCACCAAGCCGCAAACATCCAAACCATGAATTATGCCGCACATGCCGCACGCAACTCATCGGCCGACTTCGGGATCTTTTAAAACACTCAAATTCACTCTTTGATACAAATTTTCTCAATTTCTTTTATTTTACATACTAACGGTGGAGTAAAACAAGTACGTAAAAGTCTCGAGATGCTCGGGCGACATTTCCCAAAGGAGGCAAGGGAATGGTACCATGACGATCCCAGAATGGAAATAAGTGAGGAGAGCAAAAACAGCTGGAAGCGGCAAAAGGCGGTAGTTGGGTTACTAAGGATGATGTCGATGAGCTGAGCTTACATGGCGCAAAGCTTAAAGTCTTGTTTCTGTTTGGAGAAAAGAAGTGCGGGCACAAGCAAGCTGTTGCATACATCTCCTCATTTTCCCATTATTGTGTCTTGTGTCTTGTAGTTTATCCAACCTTTCAACATCATCTCCATCCAAGAATCCCCTCCTCCTGTGATATACATCCCCCTCTTCAAACCATGGCCATCCGTGTGGGAACAGCCTCGCCCAATACCCAGGCCACAACCCCCCTCACCCTCGCCCACCTCCACGACATCGTCTCCCGCGCCGCCGCCCAGCGCATCGACATCCTCGTCCTGCCAGAAGCCTTCATCGGCGGCTACCCGCGCGGCACATCCTTTGGCTGCGTCGTCGGCAGTCGAACCGCCGAGGGCCGGGAATCCTTCGCCCAATACTTTGACAAGGCAATCGATCTCGGCGACACCGTTGGCGATGGAAGTGCCGGCGCGGGCGTGAAGTGGGTGAGGAGGGAGTTGCCTGGCTATGAGCTCGGCGGGAGCGGTCGAGGTGATGGCTCGCGAGAGGAATTGGAAAGGATTGCGCGCGATACGGGTGTCTTTTTTGTGACAGGGTGCATTGAGAAGGCGGGTGGCAGCTTGTATTGTGCGGCGGTTTATGTGTGTCCGAAGGAGGGCATCATAGGCAAGCGTCGCAAGGTGATGCCGGTAAGCTCTCAACTCAACTCAACTCCATCACGATACTACGTCTTTATATAAGTCCATCCGGCTAATATGCATCTTATAAGACGGGCACCGAGCGTCTCATGTGGGCCCAGGGCCATCCATCAACTCTCCGCGCCGTCACGACCTTCATCCGCGGCCAACGCATCAACCTCGCCGCCGCAATCTGCTGGGAAAACTACATGCCCCTCCTCCGCCAGAGTCTCTACGCCCAAAACATCAACCTCTACCTCGCCCCCACCGCCGACGGCCGCGAAGGCTGGCTCAGCCTCATGCGCACAATCGGCATCGAGGGCCGCTGCTTCGTCGTCAGCAGCAACATGTGCGTCCGGGGCGAGCCGGACTCCGCCGACGCGGGAGACCGGGATGTCGTCCCGGTGACCGGGGGCTCGAGGCGGAGCGGCCGGAAGAGCAGCTCCGCCGTCGTTGCGGACGATGGCTTCGAGTTTGCGGTGCCGCCGCCCAAAGTGAGGCACGGACGAAGGAAGAGCGTGTTTGACGAGGATGGCAACGAGATTGTTCTGTCTTGTCCGGCGGATAACGGCGAGAAGCAGGGAGAAGAGCAGTCACGAAAGTCAGATGAGCAGCAGAGGATGCAGCAGCTTCAGAATTATCAACTCCCCAAAGTACAAGAAGACGAACCAGTTCAGCAACAAAACCAAACTACTCAGCCCGCAGCCGCTCCCAAAGCTCCGCACTTCCTCTCTCGCGGAGGCTCTTCCATCGTCTCTCCCTTTGGCGATGTCCTTGCTGGTCCGCAGTGGGAAGACGAAGATGGCATCATTTTCGCCGACATTGACCTGCGTGACTGCATCCGCGGCAGACTCGATCTGGATGCGGCGGGAAGCTACTCAAGAAATGACGCATTCAAGCTGACGGTTGACGGATTGGATTTGGATCCTCTGCCGTATTGAGGAGACGCACGAATATTGAGTCACTTCAAGTCTATGTGAGTGTAAACTAATGAGATGATTTGATCGAGATTGATGTAGTACCTGATAATAGTACCTATGTAAACAATATGATATGATATGATGAGCAAGTAATCTCCTCAGTCTTCATCCGCAGCGCAATGATTCCGTCTAAATTCACAACTCGGGGCAATGCCCCGTTCCAACACGCTCCCAAGTGACAAATAATAAATCCAAAGCAACTGCTTTGATCCCCACTGCCATTATAACGCCAACTGATGCAAATGCTTCTTCACCCTTCCTTTTTGACCTCACAAATTGCGGTCATTGTTCGGCTGCGGTCTCTGGCACGGCCGCCAGCCTTTCTCCGCATTACACTCCTCAACCTCTTCCTTCCTTTGTCTGTCCAGCGCCGCCTGCGCCAAAATCTCTCGTCGACTGAGTCCTGCGCTGCTCAGTTTGTTACCGCCTAGGACAAACTCGCCACCAGTCCAGCCGCCGTCGTCCTCGTGAACATCCTCTTCGTCCTGGCCTGAGATGTGATATCGTGATGTCTCGCCGATTGTCCGGCCGTTAGACTTCCAGTCGGCAGCGTCTACCTCGCGCTCAATTTGGTGGCAAAGATCCCAAAACTGTCGGTCATGAGGGCCATGAACGTTGTGAGTGAGCTCGTGACAGAGTGTCTTGCGGATCGTCTTGTAGTCACGATAGCCGTCATGGGCGTCAGTTCGTAGTCGCAGCTCAATCACCTCACCCTGGTTGCGGTTGAGACCCAAAATGCGCGATGTTCCTTCGTGTGTTGTTTCCGTGTGCGCCAGCGGCTCCATCTCCGTCAGAAGAGCGACGGTAAACTTGTGCTTTCGCATAGCTGCTCTGATACCCGGGTCCTCTTTAAGCCGGTTCAATAGTTTGAGGCTGCGCTCGGGATGCGGTAATCCGGAGAGCGGTCGAACCTGCAAGAAAGTGTATTTGGAGTCTTCTGCAGCTTGCAGTCCGCGACGCCGAGCCGGACCTTTAGCCTTTGCCTTGGAGCGCTGGGCTTCCCGTGCCGCCTTCATCTTGCTGAGCTTCTGGCACATGGCCTGGACGGCCTGAACATCGGCAGAGGTCGAGCCCATGACGGTGACAGTCTTTCCAGCGAGGTTCTTGACCTGATACTCGGGATCCTTGAAGGGCGCCTTGAGGAAGGGGCCCTTGGGTACCATGACCTTGATGTTCTCAAAAGGAATCTCTAGAACATTCTCGATCTCGTGGAACAAGTCGGTGACGGTGAGATCGGCCTCGATCTCAAAGGGAAACTTGTGGCCTCGATGCGACACGGTGATGCTGACAGTCTCCCGATCGGCGGCATTCTCACTCTCACCCTCGCTGTCACTGTTGATTTCGTCGTGATGCTCCTGGTCCGTCTCCATGTCCGGCGCTGACGCTGACGGTGCTGACGGGGCCGCGTCTACTTGCATGTCGCCGGTGGCTTCTGCGCCGATCGCTTCATTGTTGTCGATGTGGCTGTTTGTTGATGACGGCATCTGCTTCTGTTGCTGTGAAGCTGCGTCGTTATTGTTATTGCTGTCGATGTTGTTGTCGTGATCTAGAGTCGGGTGGTTGTTTGGAGGCAATGCGACATCAGTCATGTTGTTGAGTGCCGTCGTGCCTGTATTAGGTTGTATTAGGTTGAAAGCAGGATGGAAATAAAGCTTTAAGTTTGTGACGTCAAGCGTAATAAATATTTACAAACACCTGGCGGCACCTATATATATTTCCTTTGTCTTTATTGAGTTGTTTTAAGGGAGAGATTGCTGATGACAAATCTAACAGGTGATGCCCCCCGGAGATGCGACAGGCAGAGGCGTCGCTATATATATTTAGCCGTGCTAGGGCCGTTTAATAAGGCAAGAGGGATGCGTACGTATACCAATATTGGTGCTAGCATAAGAAACTCCGTATTTACGCGTATAATCGCGAGGAAAGAAAGTTACAGTAAGGTGCTAGCTATAATTATTAAACGGCGTTGAAAGGAAGGAGCAGCACAGAAGCTGCCAGCTCGGGATTACTCATTACTCATGGCCACTTCCCACAGTGCAATACGAATGCGATGCGCTCCAGCGATGCGGCAAGTGCGACCTGCTGCTCCTCCCCTGTCGGTGATTCGGGCACCTTCGGCAGGTGCTTGGTAATACGTCACGGCGGCCTCTGCCTACCCCCCTTTTCATACCGTCTTTGGACTAGCGCCATCGACGGCCCCTCCTTTGGGCTCGATGCCCGAGCGCCGGAGAGACAGCTGCGCCACAGAATGCACCGCCTCAGCTATGGAATACTTGTCCCGATGTTCTGCCGTAGGGCTGGTGGCTAATGGCTGGGGCGTAGCAACGTGGCTAGTGGGCGATGACGAGTGGCGGAGAATTGTCGGGCGCTGTCGGGCCCCTGCATTTCCCCGAGATGGAATTGGGGTAAGCAGATGAAAAAGTTGACACATTCCAGTGTGATTAACTAAGCCTCTGTGTCCAATTGTTAATGCCAGTTGTTACGAGAAGTGTGTAGGCTTTTTACATTGCCTCGGTTCAGCAAAGTTGGCCGGTTATTACCAGATTATTACCAGATGGCTATTTACCATTTACAAAGTTAGCCCTACTGTAGTTACCGGTATTACACAAGCTCTTTCCCCTGCTTAATCAACATTGAACCCTGGAATTACCGGCTTTTGGCCCTGTTACTCGATTTGGCTCCCGCTCAGCCTGCCGAGCCGGATCACCGGGTCCCCGATCGATGATCCCGCCGCCGCACGCCTCGCTAATGCAGAGTCCCTGTCTCGTGTCCTCCTTTTCCCCTCGAGCAGCTCTAGCTAGCAGAAAAAACAGGTGCCCTGCATGACTCTTGATTTGAATTAAAGCAGCTGCCAGGAACCATCATGTGATGCCGGGTGATCCACCGGAGCTCGATAGCCCTACATACAGCCGCAGAATTGGCCACGATGACGTCGTTGCCGCCCAGCAATGCTTTTTGGATGTGGTTGCTAGAAGCAGCTGGCGATGGTAGAAGGCGAAATATTTCCACACCTTTTTCTTCTTCTCATTTTGCAACTTATACTATGGAAAGATTCCCTCATCGAGACATGTCGGCAGGCTCGTCCAGTCCAAAGCTGTGCTGCAAGAGAGCTCTCCAGACGCAGCGTTGAAAGCACGCCAGTTCCCACCAACCAATCCTCTAAATGAGGCCGTCACCGACACATACCGGACAATCTCCGTTGATGTCTGGATCCGGAGCAACTCTTCGTCCTTCTTGCTCTTGCGATGCGTTGAAATGCCTCACGACTAGCTCGCGCGCGTTTACCTAGAGGTGTTCGCCACCGTTGTTATTGCGCAGAGCGGTGCACTGGATTGCTAGGTCCCAGGCGCAGTCGATGTTGCTACCAGTTCTCTGAATGCTGTCGCAAATCTGTATCTACGATGGCTTTCTCTAGTAGTTGTCTTTGCTGCTCCGGGCTCAGACGGTCGACTCTACCTCCACTCCAACCGACCACTCCCTCTACGAACTCTACCGGCAAGTGAAGCCATGATTTCCGCAACACATCTGTGAAGGGTGCCCAAAGACAGACATTTCTTGCACCCAATCTCAGCTCTTTGCCCCTCTGCGTATTGCGTCGTATGCATAGCCACCCAACTTGAAGCTCTCCACCTATGTTCATGCACCTCGGACTCACTCATGTCGCCGACTGCCCCCCTTCGCTCGCTGCACACTCATGAGTCTGGAGTCTAGAATCCAGCCGGAGAGTGTGATTCCAGGTCATGAGTCCACGTGTTCACTCGAAATGAGTCAAGTTGACATGTTTGACTTCTCACATCAGGATGTTGATCATTCGGGCCGCTCGTGGCCGAATCGCCGAATGGCATAATCGCCGAATGGCATCCTCACTTGGCGCTCGGCCTCGCACACTTGCAGCCCGCCAATTATGAGGATCTTTTTGTCTCTGTAACTCGGTCACGTAGCTCCCCACGAATTGGTAAGCTGCAATAATCGTGCGGAGTTGATCAAGGGCGGAGCCCTTCTCCGGATTCTCCCCCGCAACATAGACCGCCACATACATGCAGCCCAACATCACTCTTCCTTTGCACCACACCTCCTCGAGAGCCGGCAGCTTCAAGTCCGTTATATGCGCTGCGGCGTAGAACTCACCGAACTTTCCAATTCATTCTGCGCCGCCAAATGTCCTTTTCCTGCAGAAGCAGCACCTTTGTGGCCTTCCTTTGCGGCGCATCTTGATATCCGTTGATCTTGTGACAGGCTCTGTACATATTCACTATCAACGTATCCTCGTCTCTGATATGGAGCCAGTCCTCCCGAATACAACCGCAATATCTTGCCAAATCTTTCTCGAAAGATTTCCGTCTAGTCGTTTGGTCACCTGTGATATGCATGAGATCCTCGTAGCGGCTGAGCCGGCGGAATATCGCAAGGCGGTGGTGGCTGTGACGGAGATGTTATCAGTAAGAGACACTGACGGTAATGATGGCTGAATAACGAGAACCTCTTCAAATTGCATATAGTTCTTTATCTGAAAATTTTGACAACCTGGCTCCTTATATTTTCAGTGTTAGGTTAGGTGACGGACTACCACATCCGACTTCCTCAAACCGCAACAATCAATCGGCACGTCAATCACCCGTCATGCCAACAATGGCAGTATCAATCAACTAACGTCCGTATTGTATAAATCTATATATTAGTATATCCTTTGTTAGTCAAAATGATAATGGACACTCCGGCCTTTGGTCGTTTTTCTATGCTCGATATGTGATTGTATAAGATGACTGCCGATCTCATGAGTGGGTTCCAAAAACAAAGTCTATTCAATCTATTCAATCTGGAGCATTCGTGCTTCTCAAAAACACAAAAACACATTTATCAAGCTGCATGACGGTACATCTACTCAGCCACCTTGATGATAATCTTTCCAACGTGGCGGCCAGCAATCATGTGGTCAAAAGCCTCCTTGGTCTCATCAAGGGTAAACACACGATCCAGCAGCGGCGCAAGGCTAATCTTTCGCTTCTCCAAATGAGCATTCAATTCCTCGAAATCGCGCTTCGAGCCGACAGCAATACCCCTATACTCATATTAGCCATGAACCATCAAGACTTGTCATCTCTTTATATATATTGTCAAATGGCAAAACTTACTGGAGATTGGCACGCTTCCACAAGAGTTGGAGGATTTTACTTGGATTCCAATCCCCGGTGAATCCTCCGAGGAAGCCCACAATCTTGACTGAACCATACGTGGCAAGAGAATCAATGTTTGATGGAATGGATGCTGGGCCAATGTTGTTGAGAACAATCTTGGCTCCCCTGCCGTTGGTGATGCGCTGGACCTCTGCGGCAATGTCGGTGGTGGTCTTGTAGTTGATGCCGATGACGAGGGGGCTCAATTTCTTGAGCTGGGCGAGTTTGGCGTCCGAGGATGAGGTGATGATGGTCTTGATGCCGGCGTCGACGAGGAGGAGGAGGGAAAAGATGCTGACACCGCCAGTGCCTATTGAAAGAGCATTTGGTCAATACGATGATACGTAATAGGGATATTAGCAGTACTGGTGAGCAAAGCTTTACCTTCCAGAAGGGCATAGTCCTTCTCTGGCGACAGATTCTTCAACCCATCAACACTAGACCATGCAGTAACACCAGCACAAGCGATGGTAGATGCCTGCATACAATCCAGTTAGCCAAGCCACTTGAATCAATAACAAATAAACTGGCAAACAAATTGACGCCTCACCTCATCCCAAGATAGATACTCCGGCAGTCCCACAAGAAGATTCTCGTCAAAAACCCTATACTCAGCCAAAACACCGTCAACATCTCCTCCCAAACCCTGCACCGGCTCCTCCTCCTCGCCCGTGAGGAAATTTACGAAAAAGTTGGGCGAGACGCGGTCCCCGACCTTGAACTTTTGCACGGCCGACCCGACGGCGGCGACTTCGGCGGCGGCGTCAGAGGCCGGGATGCCCTTCTCTACGACGTTGGCCGGGTACACGCCGCTGAGCATGGCGACGTCGCGGTAGTTGAGGGAGACGGAGTGGATTTTGATGAGGACATCCTTGGGGCCGAGGTTCTTGGGGGTGGTTTCGGTGGTTGGGACGATGGTTAGGGGGTGGGCGCCGGTGGTGCGGCGGTAGGCTTTGAAGGTCTCTGGGATAGCCATTGTTGATTTATTGAGTTGTTGTGTAAGTTGTGAAGGTTGTTATGGAAAGATAAGATGATCAGATGTGTTGATGTCTTGAACTACTGTTGTTGATGCTGTTTCAAAACTTCATTCTTGGCGATGGCGTCCTACGTCTATTATACTCTTCTCAACCATCTTCAACCCACCCTCGCGTCAATATGAAATGCGATGTAGCAAGGTCCTTCAGCCACATTTCGTATCGCGTACAACTGACGATCCACAACAAACGAATCACGAAGCCTTCCTTGGCCAGATTTACAATCTTGATAGATTATTAATTCTAATCGACAATCCTTCTGGAAATCATCGGGCATAACCAACTATGAAAAGAGACAGGGCGTCGGAGTTTAGGTTAGCTTGTAAATCCCAACTTGAGAAGGGCGGAAGTATGATCAGATTTTGAGTCTGCCCATTTCCTTCAAGGTTACAATACGGACATAGAGAGCTAGAGAATAGTCTGGAACTATTCTTGTTTCCGCCCTTCATGTCGTACTCTTTTTGGATGGTCAATCATTGTTCTGGGGCGTAAAGCTTGGGCTGACAAATGCGGAATTACACCGCTTGTGCTATGTGAAGGCTAAAGCAGAAATAATTACCCAAAAGGGAAATCTCGAGGGGATCGAAAATTTGGCGGGGCATCGCTCAGGAGTGGATACATGAAGACAGCATCAAGAGAGTTTGCATTGAGAGGCTATTCAACTAGCTGAGAAATAGGAGTTGACAAAGGTTATATTTTCTCTCTCAATTTGTCTAGGCTTGTCTAAGCTGAGGTAGTTGTCAAAGAATTTTTTCGGAATCGGATAACAAGTTGGACCATTAAACCCGATGGTAATTAATAACAACAAGACTCTAAATACTGAAATATTCCCACCTATATCAAGTAAAACTATTAAAGAAAAGAAACCTTTATAAATGACATTGCCACATTGCTTTATCAATACAAAGTCATAATTCCGTCTCAACAAACATAAAATCACTCAGTCCCTTCTTCATCTCATTATTCCGCACAGCTATCGCTATACGACTCAGACTATCTACAGGCGTATTCAACTCCGCTATCTGCAGTGTCCGCTCTCGTATCCACATCACATCCGTGTCCGCCTCCGTGCCGCTTCAATATCCGCTCCGAGCTCATTGGTTGATCCGTCTTTCTATTTCTCCAAAGACTCGCTTTTCCCCCGTTCAATTTGGTCCTCCAACTACAAACAGACTCTCTTTCCAAGTCCCCTTCTGCAAAACTTCCTTCTTGACAAACGCATATCCCACGTTGCTAAACTTGCCGGCAGCATGTTCCTTCAGTATCATCAGACATTGGTTCCTTGGGTTAATCATCATCCCGAATGCTCCATTATTGTACTGTTCCCACTGACCGATCAGGACAGCCGTATGCGACCCGCTCCCCTACGGAGCAATTTCCCAGGTGCCCGTTGTATCAGAGTTAAACACGGACGCAGACGTCGTTTCCTCGTTGCTCTCTTTCACAGAAGTTGACAATGCGCTGAATCGGAAATATCCATCGTTTCTTATCATCCCCTTAGGCGTGTTTGCAAGTCTCCAGCCGCTGTCCATGACATCCCCAATATCCTTCATCCCGTCCTTGGTCTCTAGAATGGGTCTCCGTGCGGCATCCACCTGAGGAAAAACCGGCAACGTCGACAACTTTGGATTCGGCAACGTTTTCGTCGCAATCGCCAACCACTCGGCATGTTCTCCCCTCGCCAAAATTCCCTGCATCAAAGCAATCGTCGCACCCAACCGATCCTCATTCTTGAATTTGCTCGTATCAAGCGTCACCCCCATGATACCCATGACGCTAAACACCGTATCGACAGGGTATTTCGCCGCTCTCATAAACGAGGACCGCCAGATGGCAGTAAACATGCCCGTCTTGCCTTTCATGTCCATTGCATCGATCAGTTCCCTAACACGAGGTCGATCTCGAGCCATGTCGCCGAAAATGCTAATCTTGAAGTCTTCAGATGACAACTCCATCTTTTTTCCCTGGCGGTCGTGCATACTCACGCCGCTCCCCTTCATGGCCATTTCCAGTGTAGATTTTAGCGGCGCAATGGCTGCAACGCCCTTCTCAATCTCCTTCACTTCCACAAACATGTTCGATTGAATATAGCAGTCGCCACGGTCCCATGCAAACAAGCAGTGCACTGAAGGCGGCGCAATTGCTTCCTGTAGAGTCCACGCTCGACTTGCCCACGAAGTTTCCTCCGTGAGAGAAACGAGTCTCTGAAGACCGCCAGGAGCAACGATGCACTCCTGACAAGAGCGGTAAATGTCATACATGCGCTGAATCTGCCACGCCTTGTCATCTTCATTCGCCTGAAGAATGCACAAAGCATCTAGCCAAACTAAGTTACACCCATGCTGTTCCGCAGCCAGAGCAACGAGTCTCAGAACGTCCACAGATATCGGATCCGCGCCTTCGGCACCTGTAACGTGAATATTCGGAAGCGAAGATTTCTCATCAGGATGAGTAGAGAGGCCTCTCCAGACGTATGAGATGACGGCATAAGGAACTGAGGGAAGATCTTCGTATTCTAAGACGCGGAGTGTTGACTTATGAGCGAGAGCATCACCGTCGAGAAAGCGGTATCGGTGTGGTGTAGCTCCGGTGAGGGACAGCGGCTGGTCGGTGATGTCGCCGAAGTTGATGTGTAGAATCGGTTTACCCTCTGAGTCCGCCATTTCTACGGCAAATAATCAAGATATATAAGATCAAATTATCGATAAGAGAAGAAAAAGAATTCAAGGACAAGAATATCAGAGCGGGGGCAGTTTATATGTTCGCAAATATAGACCAATATTGGGCATCGCGGGATAATTGGCGGGGCAGCAGCATCAGGCCAATCAGTGAAGCTACAAGTAGCATCTCGAGGCGAATATTGGCCTGGCGGGTCCCAGAATTTGGCAGTTTAGAGGCTGTGGAAGGGACGAGAACGGCTAGACTTTGTGGTGATCCTCAGCTGAATCAATAGCTTGGCTCACATGCATGGCCCCCATGTAGTAATGCCCTTGAATTGTATCGCCACTTCATCCGAAAAGAAGGTGAATATTCACAGCAAGTCGCTCGTGATTATATGAATATGTAAAGAAAATTTATCTACTCATATGCATAATCACTCGCAAATGGCCAAGTAAACCCTCTCTCACTCAATTGAATAGAATAGAACCTCATCCTATCTTTATCCCTCCCCATAGCCCTCCATCAAATCTCACCCCGTGTTGTATAAAAAAATGTAGACATATATATATATATATATATATATGGAGTCCGTCTCTTACATGTATCCCTCGCACGCCCATCGTCATCGCATCAATTCGGCTCATGCTCATGTCATGTCTGCCATGCAAGGTTCATAGTTCTCACGCCATCGTACAAAGAAAACGCCAACTCCCCGCAGTCGTTTCCCCTCAAAAGTATATAAAATATCATATCAATGTCTTTAATGCCTGTTTCTCACTCATTAATGCCTATAATTCTTTTTGCCTCCCCCTTAATCCTATGACCGGCTCACGCCAAGCGTCTCTAGCCTTTGGCATGCGGGCATCTTGTATGCATCCGCTGCGGCCATCTTCTCCGGATCCTGGTAGAACCACCCCATAGCATTCTCCCTCAATTGCCTCTTGTGCATGACTTCGTTTTCACACTCGTACCGCAGTTGCCGCACAAGGTTGATTTCGGCTGTACGGTCCAGTTGAGTCAACTTGGACTTGCTATATGAGGCGACGTCGGAGGGTATGACAAAGTATTTGACATTGAGGTTTGGTGTTGTGCGGCCCTCGGTGAAGGGCGCCTTGGGGTCGTCGAAAACCATGCGAGGAGTGGCGGGTGTGGAGGAGCCGCCAGAGAAGATGGAGGTAACGAGAGGGATAATGAAGAAGAGGAGGATGGGGAGAAGACCCAGCAGCGTCTGGAGTCCAAACTGTTCTTGTTGAGGGCCGTCACCCTGGGCCTGTCGCGGTCTCGCTCGGGGCACGCCGCCGCCGAATTGGTGTACTCGAATGCCGGGGCCACCGCCAAAGTTGAAGACGAACTGGGGACCTGTATCAAACGCTTAATCGTCAGCATCTTTCGGTAATACTGTAACCATTGCTCCAATGCTCATAGCAATTACTCACCTCCAAAGCCTCCGCCAAAGGGACCGCCGCCGCCGCCAAAGAAACGCGCAAACATCTCCTCGGGCGTCATCTCATCCTCTCCCCAGCCACCACCTCCTGCCGCTGCAGCTTGCCGTGACCCAAAGCCTGAGAAAGGATTCTGCTGTCTGGCGCTCTCAAACCGGCTGTCGGGGTCTGTTCCGAACTTATCGAATTTCTCTCGCTTCTCTTTGTCGCCCAAGATGCCAAAGGCGCGGCTGACCATCTTGAAGGCCTCATCGGCGTGCTCGTGGCCATTCTTGTCGGGGTGTGTCAGCAGCGACTGTTTCCTGTACGCCTTCTTGATATCCGAGTCGGAGCACGAGGTGCGGACGGTCTCGAGGCCCAGAATGTCGTAAAAGGCGGTGGGCTTGCATTTCCGGATTCGCAGGACGGCGGCCTTTTGCTCGACGGTGTAGGAGCGGCCTTGATTGCCCTGGTTGTGTTCGCGAGAACGAGCAGCGCCGCCCGTGTCGGCACCGGAGGCCGTTGCTTCGGGCATTGGATGGATTTGTGACGAGGAAACGAGGCGAGAAGTCGAGAGTCGAGGGACGGAATTCGAAACGAGCAGAGCAAAGAGCGAAGAACGACGTCGATGGCGTTGAGGGCGTTGATTGAAGCGAGCTGGTGATGGATTTCCGATTCTTTTTTTTTTCTTTCTCCCCCCAGTGACAAGCTGGCTTCTTCCAAAAATGGGATTCCCGCAAACGAAAGTCCGCAAAAGAAGCAGCCCAAACGAACAAAGCGATAAGACTCGACAAAGCAACCGACCACCGAAAAATAAGCACAGGCTGGCAAATGCCGTCGAGACGTGCAAATCAATGCAGCGCTACAGACCCGCTGCTGTTGGAAGGTCTGAGAGCTGGTTCGTCGACTCTTCGCAACTTTTTGTGACTTGTCTAGATAGTAATCAATCAATCGGTTTAATGAGGGTCTTGGGCGAGATAGCGCTGCACCACGTGATGCCTTGGCTACCCTACAGCCAGAGTGGCGAAATTGGGGGCCAAAGGTACCTCCGGGTGAAGATAAGGTGATAAGGTACTTGTTTACCTTTCTATTCACTCACTCCGACATTTATTGTTCGAGATGGTCATACTCAGATATCATCTGTGCATTGTATTAATGTTTTTCCTATTCTTTTTAATATCGGTGTTTCGATATCCGGTACACGCAACTTTATGGCCTGTAGGGTACTGAAAGTCTAAATGAGATGTAACAAACAAGGACATCTCACATCTGTTCTGCCTGTGGCTATCTAGAACTCAACACCAATGCCATTCGCTATATGTGTTAGTGATGCGCCTGACTCCGAGTGGAATTGATACAGAAAAGATACATACCTTCCGCCATGAGCATCATGCCAAACTCGTCTGCTTCTGCCAGCCACAGCTCGCTTCTAGCATCCAAAGCATCACTCTCCTTGCTACCATTGACTCGAAACAGTTCCGTCATCTTGTAACTCCCCCCATCAGCCCACTGCTTTAGCCATTCTTTGTAAAGGCGCTGCCACTCCTCTTCCCCGTCACTCTGCCAAAGACATCTCGCAGCGGGTGCAGGGAACGGTCCCAGCTCAAAGCACGTGAGGATTGGATATCCGAATCGAAGCGACCACGCAAACTCGAGGTGATGGAGCCCGACGATTGTGCGGCGCTTGGCGGAGACGATTGCCCATTCTTTCCAGAATGGCATTGTATGATTCGACTCTTGCTCTAGGAACAAGCCCGTGCTAGCCAACTTGTGTTTGACGTTCCACATGTCAACCAACAGTTGTGCATCAATTGGATGAGCCAATGCTGGGGAGGGTCCGATCCCAAAAAAGAGGATGATGAGGAGAATGAGCATCGACTGTGCGGCTGCAAGAAGTTCCATCGCATTGTACTCATCATACTAATGTGAACATGTCGTGTTAGCTGTATCAATCAATTGGTAGAAAGCTTTAGGCCACGACTCACGTCTCTAAGTAGCCTTCGGACTTCATTGTGTACTGTTCTTTGCACCAAGTCACGGCTCTCCTCCGAGTGCATAATCCACATCTTGGCCAACGTGCAACAGTTGGCCAGAGGGATCGGTATGCCATCTGCTAACTGGAGCCTGTGGATCATGGGCGGGAGCTGGCTTGTGAGATGTGAGCCCATCATTCGAGGCCAAGATTTCAGTACGCGGATCACGAAATGCATCGTGTGTCTGGCGACGGGGTCGGTATTCGGAGTGAGTCGTGCTTCGTTGAGTAGCAACCGACGTCTGTAGTTGGATACAACTAACTCAGGCGCAATCGGTTCCGGATTGCCAATTTCGCTATTCTCCAATACCTCATGTCCAATTTCGGATTCTGTAGTCACGGAACCTACCGTGCCATCCCGATCTGATGCAGTATCCTGTGAGTTGTCCGCTTGGGAGCGAGGTGTGGATTCTGGTCCGTAGTCAATCGTAGAGAGAGCATCGTCGCTTTCTGCTAGCCGATTTTTGCCAATCGACTTTGTAGATGATGCATTTTTCCGTGTTGAGTGAATATTAGACTTTTCCGCCGTTGATACCACTATTGTCGTGCCATCTCTCGACAAATATTCACATGTGAGACTGCGCTCTTCACATCGACTACAACTCGGTCGCTGCAGATCACAGCGCAGCTTTGCACGTGCACAAGCTCGGCACGATTTCCGTCTTGATGGGCCCTTGATATCCTGGAGACAGCGCTTGCAGTGTCTTGTTAATGAAGATGCTGCAAGCTACTCGGTTAGCCTTGCTCTCCTTTACTTTATCACATCAATACGAACGGAAACCCACCTCTTGTAAAACGACGAGAGCAGCGTGGACACGTGAGTGAATTTCGTAACAAAGGCATATAGGAGAGTTGAAGGTGAGATTCTCCTATTGGTACTCCGACTCATGCATGGGATTCAATGTCAAGAAGAGGGCAAGGGTTCGGACTTCCGAATGCCTGGGAAGAGGTGGGCTACTTAATAAAACAGACACGCCTTGTGGCGTCCAATCCTACGGAGGTGGCTATTCAGAATAGGTACTACTAGATGAACTAGCATCTCTTGGCTGAGTGGGCTCTCCCGGACTTCCGGGTGTCATTCATATAGCGCAATATGCTCAGCTTAGGCGCAGAGTAGATACGGCATTAAATCTATTTATCAGCTAGAACATGAGTTGTGCGGACAAATACTGTTAACGGGCCACCGTATACGAGCTGCTTCGGTGAAATGACTGGCGATGATCACAGCGAAAATTTCACGAGCACTACGGATGCCGCGCTATCAATGCCAAGCCTTGAATGCCCCTGAAAAAAAGCACGGTGTAAGTCGACAAAATAAAACACACAATTTATTGGCTTCAGATCCCCCTCAAAAGATTGAGTCTATGAGGAGAAGATATATGGCGAAGTTAGTTGCCTTTTTTGTACACAGTATCCACGAAATCACGTATAGTGTCATCAACGCTGATGAAACCAGGTCGGCCAAGCTCCTTGAGCACCTCTTCAGCTCGCTTCACAACTTCATCCGCGGTCGACAAGTCTCTGCCCACAACGTCGGAATCTTCCCCCTTTACAAGCTCCGGGCGGTCAGGATAGAGCTGACGAACCTTGGCGCGCATTTCGTTCCAAGTGGCCTGCTTGTAATAGGCAAAGATACGCTCGTTTGCAATCGAAGACAGCACGGCGGCAGCGACCATCAGGAGAGCACAGTCCTCGACATTAATAATCCAAGCTAATACTCACCGTTAGCATATTGACAAGAATACATTCATCGTTCGCGGCAAGATCCATGTATAAGAGAGTGGGTACGAACCAAGAGTCATCACTCGGCTCCAGTCGCCGTCTAAGACGCGCTTCAGCATTCCCACAGAGGTGCCATTGGGTTGTTCTGCATCCAGCACGCGCCCAAAGTTTCCATCAGGAACAACACAGTTGGCGACAAAGGGAGGATTGTTCTCTTTCACCCAGGACCAGAAAGCCAGTTCTGCAGCAGCCCTGCTTGCTCCGTACACAGCCATGGCTCTCTCTACCGTAGGAACTGTAGGCTCTTCACGGGCCTTGCGAAGATCTTCATGGTTGTATGTGTCTACCGATATCTTGTGTGGCACGTTGTAGACGGCTGCCTCGACGGCTTTAGAGCTGGATAGATATACATAACGCTGTACCTTGGCTTGAGCGGCGGCTTTGAGCGTGTTGATGGTGCCATTGACGACGGGATCTATCACCTGGCTCGGGTCTGGACCAAATATGGTGGGAGTCGAGACGTAGACGACTACGGCGGCACCTAAATGTTTACACAAATCAGCCGGCTTGGCTCACTACCCACCCAACAGGTACGAGAGTGGCTTCCATACCCTTGAATGCTTCATCAAACGCCCCGTCGGTCTCAAAGTCAACGACTTGCACTAGCTCGAATTTTCCGGGATATTTCTTGTCGAAAATCCCGTGCATCCAAGCCCGATGCTGCTCAACGCTGCGGACTGTGCCGCGAACCCGGTATCCTGCTTCAAGGAACTTGTCACAGGTCTCAGCGCCAATGTAGCCATTGGCCCCAATGATGACGACTGTGGAGTCGAAAGGAACAGCTGGATTTTGGATCTTCATTGTGACGATGAATAAGAGTCTAATGGTGAACAAGTCGTTTGATAGTTTTCTAAATTTCTCAAAGTTATCATGTCAAAAATGAGAGTATCTTCAGTATCATATATAGGTAGATCCCGTTCAAACGTATAACACTTAGAACACAGCACAAGTTGTTCATATTAATTTGAATCTTACAAATTCTCCACTGACAAATGTTGTTTAGTCGCAATGCATCTCCGAGAAAAGAACATTGGTAATGATGGGCTTGTCTCAACACTGCACCCGGAACTCCGAGTGCATCAAACATAGAGGCTCAAAAGTGGACCATAGTCCATAATTTTAAAGATGATAAAGATTTTTGAAGCAGCCACGATGAATGGAGACTTGGGCATTTATGCAGTCTATCACTCAAGATGTGAGACCCAGGAGGGTATATTTGGGACAATCCTAGTCTAAGAACTCAATTCTGTGTCAAAACCACTTACCAACACCTCTCAACGCTCAAACACAACTACAGACAGACACCTCGACACGATGTCCGATTTCATGATCTACGGGGCCACGGGCTATACCGGTCGCCTGGCAAGCGAATACTCGAAAAGCATCAGCCTCAATCCTGTGCTAGCTGGAAGAAGCACTGACCGCGTTAAGCAACTCGCTGATTCGCTTGGGTTTGCGTACCGCACATTCGATGTCAATGATCGCCAAGCTGTAGACAATGGTTTGCGAGGCATTCATGTGTTACTCAGTTGTGCCGGGCCATTTGCACGTACCGCCGAGCCTCTAATGGATGCCTGCATAAGATCCGGAGTACACTATCTCGACGTATCTGCTGAACTGATCAGCTACCAGTTGGCAGAACAGAAGAACGACGAGGCAAAAACCGCAGATGTTATGCTTTTGCCAGGGTGTGGCGGCAGCGTGGCAATGCTTGGCTGCTTAGCTGGACATGCCATCAAAACTCTCAATAAGGTGGCCAGTATTGATGTTGCTCTGTTCGTCGCCGGAACAATTTCGCGTGGCTCAGCAATCAGCACAGCGGAAGGCGTAACAGCTGAGTGTCTAAAGAGACAAGATGGTCAATTGATCGAGCAGAATGTCCAAGATACGGCTGAGTTTGACTTTGACGACGGGAAGGGCTCAGTCAGCTGCTTTCCAGTGACACTTCCAGACCTGCTCACCATATGGAAGTCGACCAATAGTCCCAACATCAAGACTTTTGTCCATGTGTCTGGAGGTGCTTTTCCGACAGGAGATTTAGCAGCTCTGCCAGACGGTCCAATGGAGGAGCAGAGGAAAGAAAACCGATACCATGCTGCTGTGGTTGCCAAGGGGGATGATGGGACCATCAAGAGGGCGGTTCTTCACACGCCCAATGGATACGATTTTACATCTGTGGCTTGTATCGAGGCTGCGAGAAGGGTCTTGGAGGGGAAGGCTAAGGGAGGATTTCAGACGCCAGCCATTACTTTTGGCAGCGACTTTGTAACCACTATTCTAGGATCTACGTTGAAAGATGTGTAAAATCGTAAAGAAATGTTGGTTAGAGTGTAGAAATTTTATATAACGAGTTGGATTTTAATGAAGAAAAAGTTGTATGTCTAGAGTATGACACCGTAATGTGAAGCAATAGACCGCGTTGTCTGCCACCAGTCCATTAACACTTTCACGTATCTTGCTGTATACCTGAATGCTTCCTGTTCATGCGCTAACGTTTTTTGAAACAGTTCTTTATTGTACTTCATAAATGAAATCATATTCATTATAATCTCATTAATTCATGGGCATTAGTAAGTGGTATTATGGTTGGAGTTGTCCGTACTCGGAGTTCCGAATTAGCCAAGGCGCATGCATTTCGCAGCTCTATCGCAGTTAATCAACTCTCTCATTTGTCATTGAATTAAATCATTAATTCAGTTGGAATTCAGTAACTCCGCTAGTATCATTGAATGAGAATCCGTGATTTTACAGTGAAGACGATACATATATATTCAGGAACGGATGCGTCTGATGGATGGACTGTTCATGTCTCACATCCCCTAACCAGCACAATACGTTGAATAGCAACCAATTACTCTAATCAATATGCCGAGCTATCTTGTGACTGGAGCAAGCAGAGGACTTGGTGTATGTTGCTTGGATAATCGCATCAATCGCAATGCTAACTCGAATACGATAGTATGGCATGATCAAGGTTCTGGCATCAGATCCCGTCAACAAAGTTATCGGACTTGTTCGAGACGCAGCCGCTACTCGAGCTCGCCTAAGCGCCGACAACGTATCCAATGTGCATATTGTAGCTGCAGACATCACTGATGACAAAGCCTTGAGAGAGGCTGCAGAGGAAGCGAAGAGCTTCCTTGGAGACGCAGGATTAGATGTCCTGATCAACAACGCCGCGTACGTGAGCAAAGCCACAGAACTGAAAAACTTTAAAGACTTGTAAGGCATACAATGGACGATATCGTCTTCTAGATTGATGGCTAATGGCGTTGGAATCAGCGAACATGATGTGCCGGCCGTCTTGCAAGATGCACAGCAGAGCTTCGAGATTAACGTTGTGGGAGTTCTCAAAACCATCTATGCTTTCCTTCCACTGGTCCGAGAAGGCAAATTGAAGAAGATTGTAGCAATATCGAGTGGTATGGGAGATATCGGTAAGTCTGCTAATTATATTATCGCACAAGATTTCCGGCGATGCATAAGAAGATTGAGTTAGTGCTAATCTTATCCCAGAATTCATAAACAGCCTCAAACTCGCCAACGCAGCTCCTTACGCCGTAAGCAAAGCCGCCTTGACCACCATGTTTGCAAAATTCAACGCTGCGTATCAAGATGAAGGGCTCTTGTTCTTTACCATATGCCCTGGTCTCGTCGACACCGCAGAGGGTGATGCCACTTGTATGATTCAATCTCGGACGGCCCAATTATTCGACAGCCTACTGACTGATAGTAGTATCAAGCGATGACTCGTTACGTTTACAGGCAATCATGGCTAAATTTAATGATTATGCGCCGGGCTTTAAGGCGATGGACCCAGTTACTGCTGCGGAGAGCTCCTTGGCGGCAGTTGCTCGCTCGTCATTAGAGACGGGGCATGGAGGTTCATTTCTCAGCCATAACGGGACTAGGAGATGGATGTAAACGAATATCTGAGGCTCAACACCAATTGTCTCTAGTCAATAGGTTTGGGATTTAGGGACTTTGTTTGACGCTTTCGACACACCAGGGTGTTGATATCAGCTTGAGAGTTACGCTACCATTTTGTTACGACACAATAGAGTCTTATACCTGCAAAATAAATGAATTCGATCCGATTTCTACTGCAACGTAACTCAAGCTCCTATTTTACTACCTTTCTTCCCAACATCTAGTAATATTGCCTACCTACCTGAGGTACACATGATGATGCGCTGCTACCCTACACCGCGGTGATGAGATTCGGAGCAAAGTACATGAGCTCCATGAGTAAGGGTGACGTGAAGTAGATATGAGATGATAAGCTAGCTCATATTGAGTTATTTCGTCCATATCGTAAATTAAATAATTGATTGAATCATTTATTCGAGGGCCCTTCCTTCGATATCGTGACTTCATTCACCCTAGATATGTAGTACAACTTCCGCTGCTGTAGATCTATTTGTCTGTTTCACAGGGCCGTAGGAAAGTAAATATTAAATAAATTTACCCATGGGAAAGAATGGTCGCAAGAATCACGGATGGAGACGTTTAATGAATGGACCAAGAATGTAAACAAATGCTCTGCAGGTATGAATTGGTTGCCTATGCATTAAAGTCTTCTTGCTCCTATCAGAGCGATCGATCCCCCACTCCACCAAGGTGGGAGGCCGACAATGACGATTGATCACAATTCCATTGGAGCAAAGTGCATCTGTATTGTTACATGCTCCTGCAGATATCCGTAATCGAGAAAAAAATAATTTTCTGATCAAATCATTAATTAACGCATCATGTCCTGCCATGCTTGTGATTGTATTCGGAGGCCTGCATTCACTCATCCTACCCGGGACTGTAGGCCTTCCACAGCTGCAAATTGCCTGACGACATTAACTAGCGAATGTTTTGATGCGTCATTCCTTTCCTGTTGGCTTCACAGTTGAATATCTCGAAGCATAAATAGCAGCCACATGCCCCAGAATTATGATGCCGACTCTTAGATCTTCACACATCTACGCACCATTTGCATGGTAGGGTATCAACCCATCGTACCCACTCGTCTACAAGCCTCGTAACTGCCAACAAGCATGGATAACAAGTATGAGAGGTTTGTTAAAGAGATTGCCCGCCATGATGGTTGCATTTAATGCTGACTCTGGGATTAGCATTCTGGCCTCTAAGCCATTCAAATTCGTTGTCGGGCCTAAGAAGAAGCAATTCATCATGCACGAAGCTGCGATAACAAGACTTTCTAAGACACTTGACAAACTCTTGAATGGGGGCATGAAAGAGTCGAAAGAGCATTGCGTTTGCTGGGAAGACATTGATGAGAAAACCTTCCTCCGCTTTGGTGAATGGGCTTATACGGGAGATTACAAACCTGAAGAACCGGAAATCCTTTTAGATGCCTCTCAAATTGCGACTTCTAAAACGGGTGCGAAAAAATTAAAAATCATCAAACTACTATCTCCTGCCGCCACATCTCTCGCATCATTTAAGACACAGGACGAGACCTGGCACCATTGCGCGCTGGTAGAGACTTACAACCAGAATGTGACGTGCCAGTCTTGCAGAAATGTCTACTTTAACACTCAGTGCTGCTCTAACTGTGACGCAAGGCAGTACACGACTTGCTCTCAATGTCGAGCCGGATCTATCAAGCCAGCGAAAAAACAAACCATGATTGAGAAATTCAATAAAAATTCTGCATATGCATCTCCAACTACCCCCTTCACGCCTCGCAAGAACAAAGAGAGCTGTGAGGACTACAGCGAAGTCTTCCTTTCCCACGCTCGGCTCTACGTCTTGGCGGACAAATACGACATCAAAGAGCTGCGTGATCTCTCTGCTCATAAGATCTGGGTTACTTTGAAGGAGTTTACACTCTATCCGGAACGCATGGGAGACATTATTGGCCTGGTGAGATACTCGTTCCAGAATACGCTGGAGAAGGACAAGCTGCGTACTCTGTTGAAGGATTTCTGTGCTTGCACTGTAGAGGACTTGTGTAAGGGCGAAGGCTTTCAGGATCTGATCTGTGAAACACCAGAATTTGCGTGTGAGTTGATCATGGAAATGAGCACGCGACTGGCCTAAGAGCTGAGAGGATGGATATCATTCTCTTGTTAGTTGGCATAGGGAATTGGATGGCAGTAAGTTAGTTAGATTGATACCTGGAGCCGCTAATAAAGCGCTGAGATTCCGCGCCAGATTGGACATGTGGACCCAGCACATGTCACCACTTCCTATCACGTGATCCAATTGCTCTTGAAGATTTCGAGATCATCACCACCAATAGCCATCCAGCTGCGATATCCCAGATCGCAATACAGCCAAAATGCTGCCCACTCGAGCGCTTCTCAAGCGCTCCGTTTGGAAAGGTAACATTCATTCTCCCCAAGTATCCAAAATCTTCAACAATCACTAACTCCAATTTCCTCCAGGCCCAAACCTCGTCCCGTAAGAACCGCCCCTCCAAAGCAATCAAGAAGCCACCCACTCACGCATTCTATTACTTCTACAGCCTTTCCATCGTCTTCCCCAAGGGACCCAACGATAAAGTCCCTCCCGTCCGAACACAGGCCCGCTCAGCGACCATCCTGCCCAACTTTGTCGGCCTCAACTTTGAGATTCACAATGGCAAGGATTACCACCAGGTGACGATAACGGAGGACATGGTGGGGCACAAGCTGGGAGAATTTGCGCCGTGAGTAAATTGGATTACCATGTTGTTTTTCTGGCGGTTATGCATAGATGGCTAATTGGAGGCATAGCACACGGAAACCGAATATTTGGGACAGGAAATAGACGAGGAACGGAGGGAATGGGGAAGAGAGGATGAAAATGTACAGTTACTTGTATCAACGCCATAATGCCACGACTTATTGCATGCTTTGAATCATTGGCACAATAAAAATTGAAAAAAGAAGAAAAGAAATAAAGCAGCTCGTATTGTGTTGGACCAACGAAACTAAAGACCTAGTAGGCCTGCCCTGATAAAACCCGTTTCCAACGCCATTATCCCCCCAACGCCATATGTAAAACATTGTCGATATAATCTTTAAGCCGCAATCATTTATACCCCATGTATCCCTCCCCTCATCGGTAAAACTCGCTCCTCTTGACATTGACGCCATACTCGCCAACCGCCATTCCCAGGTCCTCCATTGTCAACACCGTCCTATTCTGGCTTCCTCCCTGGCCACCACCTCCAAAACCCGGTCGTTGAATACCCAAAGGTCCGCCCTTGCCCTGATCCTTGGTGCCCGGCTGCCCGGACTGCTGACCAGGGATGGGAAATCCAGCTGCGGCGCCGAGGGTGCCCATGGGGTTGTTTGTGTTGCTGGACGCGCGGATGCGGCTGTACTGATACGCGTCGGCCGCGACGTCGGCGATGAACTTTTGCGTGGCGAGCGCGAGAAGGCGGGCGAGACGAGGATCTGTCTGGGGAGGAGGAGGAAGACCGGCTTTGGTCATGTAGTAGTGCGTCACTGCATCGGGAATCTATGACGGGCAGAAAAACAGAGGTTAGCAACACACAATCCATCTAGAAGCAATCAATCTCAATATGCGCAACAAAAGAGAGGACGTACGATGGGCGCATAATCGTCAATCTTATTGAGAAACTCTCGCAGGGAAACGTCCTTTCGCGTGGGCAGTTTGCTCAGGTCCTGGCCGGCGGGCGCTATGGGATCGGGCACGGCGTCGCTGGGCCCGTTTTCGGGGGCAATCTGCTTCTCGACGTTTTCCGGCGCGTCGCTGTCCATGGTGAAGTAGGATCCCGAGTTTAAATGACGCAGGGAGAGGAGTGAATGTGCTGGGGATGAGAGCGTGAAAGTTGACGCTTGAAAGATGGCGAGGTTGATGATGAATGACTATCACGTGATGGGCATGACCTCTGAACCGCGAAACTTAAATCGCCTCATCAAATGTATTTTTTTTGGCAGCATTTCAGGTATCTAAATATTAGATACATTCTAGCTTCATGATAATTGTGTTAATAAATTGAATTCTTTTTTTTGAACGTGCCCTCATCTTTTATTGTGGCTCTATTCAATACTGGATGCGCATAACCGCATGCATCACATACATAGCTCATACCTTGCCCCCCCCCCCCGTTCCAGATTCAAACACATTCAATTGATTGCCCTCTAATTTTTTCGTCCACAACGTACATGGCCCAAACTCACGAAATCCTCATATTAAGAGATGACGCCCTTTCCCTTACTGCCTCAAACCGAGCATACCATCAAACGCCGCCGATGCAATCATTCTCTCCCCGTAAAACTAATTTCATCCCGTGCATTGTCGTAGCCGTAGAGCTCCCTTGTTTGCGGTGACTAACAAGTCCTCACAACGGTCTGCCGTGAAGTTTTCATCACCTTGAACAGACCCCAGAGTGATGACCTGTTCCAATCCCTGTCGCAGGGCAATAGCGTCACCTCCTTTTTTTGTAAAGCACCCAGCAAAAGCCCTTTGTCCCTTAAACAGGCAGCTTAAACTTCTTGCCCTTGAGAACCTTGTTGTAGTAGATGTAGAAAAAGTCGCTGTAGAGAACCGTCTGGATCAGGCCGGCGACAATGGCAATCCAATCCACCTTATGGTTGGGCTCTGCGATGTAGCGGTAGATCCAGTTGGGGATGTAGAGGGCGCGGTAGAGTCCGAGGGCGAAGAGGTAGTGAGTCGTGATGGTTTCTGCCTCGCCAGTGCGCTGCAACATAAACAGCTGCGGGAGGATGGCCACAGACTCGAGCCAGATGGAAAAGGCCCACATGATCTCGGCGGGCGTGTAATAGTAGGGGAAGGCGACGGCGAGGATAGCGGCACCGCCGAGGAGGTACTGCACTCGGAAGGTATCGACGTTGACATCGTTGGTGGGCTTGTAGGCGTTGGTCATGAGGTAGATGATGTAGCCCTGGGAGCCGATGAAGAGGACCTTGAAGACGAAGTTGTAGATGCTGTTGGTCGAAAAGAGATCTGCCCTATGTTAGCTAGGTCGAATTCGAATCTGTGTTGCCATTGGACCTTGTTTATGGCTGGTGAGAGGCGTACCGAGGTATCTAGTGAGGTAGACGAGCAGATACAGGCCTTGCGACTTGAAGGAGATGCCCGAACAGCTCTACAAGGCGAGGCGCCGAGTTAGTCAAGCTTCGAGAGAGGTGAAGGGAAAGGGCCGGCAGCATGGGAGAGACGCACCTTGAGCTGTACCATCTTGTGCAGCAAGATGAGGATACTCGCCAGATGCGAGAAATCCGCTGTTCCTGCGTTAGCGCATCTGCATCTATCCATCTCGGCTCGTCGCCCTGATCCGAGGTCGAGGGACGTCTACGGACTCACCAGCAATGCGAAAGACGTTGAGCACCATGGCGGCGGATTGGGTGCCCCGGGATCCGGAAAGTGAGCGGTCAGAAGGAAAAAAAAGAAGAGAAAGAGAAAAGATAAGAGAAAAGAAGAACGAGATGCGGAGATTGCGCGATCCGGCGTCGAGATAAGAAAGGATTGATCAAAAGATGGACGGTAGTTGAAGAGAAGCGAAGGGGCGATAAGATTGGATGATGCAGCAAAAAGGACACGAACGCGACTGGCATGTCATTGGACAGAAATGCAAGCAAGCTCCAAGGGCGACGTACAGTATTTACGTGAATTTTACACGGTGTGCAATGCAAAGCATAGCTTGTTGCCGCTTCTTAAAATAGCATGGAAGAGCCTGTTTCGATCTGTGCTTTACTCTGGGCAAATTTTTACTGTGCTATTTCAGACTTGATCGTGCCTTGTGTGCAACGTGTTACAATCGAGGATGAGCCCAACACAGTTTGTACACGCTCGGGTACCTCATTCTGTACAGCTTCAGAGTTTATGCTACCTGACTTACCTAATCTCCAGGATGACATCATCGTGTCTCGACAGGGCCAGAGACGACAGCTTCATTCATACCAATTGAGAAAGCGAAAACGAAGCCGAAAATGTATTGATAGAACAAAACTTCAACGCGTGATTCAGCTGTTGGGATTTAGCTGCATGTATTACAAGCCAATCACACATTCAATATCATCCCCCAGCTATCTGATCTGTTCCATGGACCCTAAACTAGACTCTTCTTAGCTAAAAGAATCAACCATAAACAAGCGCTTTACAACTTAAGCTCAATACAGTCACAAAATCTTGGCCTAACCATATCCAAGCGGATAAGCCAGACCATGTATGTCATTTTCTGACCAACCAGCGGAGAATCACTCAATGTTCCTTCCACTATGGATCATTAACTCAGGTTCGACTGTAGGAGTAACAAAGCCCAAGACTAAATCCTTCTACGAGAACTATTTAGTCCCCTTGAGCCCATGCTAGAAATCGTGACAGCGCCTTTCTCACAGAATATTTTTGAGAGAGTACCGTATTCGGTGATACCAGATCGTACTTGTTCCATCCCAGCTCTCATCAAGGTGAGACATTCAATCAATATCATGCAAGCACTCTGCCTAACTGACGTCCCATTCATAGCGTTTACTGCAGGTTCTCCAATATGAACGCAACACAACTCGTCGAGAAGCACTTCCAGACCCTCAAGGTCGACCAACAGGCATGGCTCAGCTTATACGCCCCCGATGCCGTCGTGGAAATGCCAAACTCGCCTCATCCCCACCCTACCAAAGTAGAGGGACTCGAGGCCATTGGCGCTTCAGTAGCGGGCTTCGTCGGCAGTATGGGCGATGACTTTAACGTCCAAGTCAAAAAGGTTTATCCCATCGATGGCGAGGATGCTGCTTTTGTCGAATTCACCATGACTGGAACGGTGACGATGACGGGGAAAAAGTACGAGCAGAATTATGTGTCATATTTCCGCGCTAAGAATGGCAAGATTGTTCTGTATCGGGAGTACTTTGACAGTTCACGGATAGCTGCGGCTTTTGTGCCTGATAAATAGAGTATTTTGACGGGATTATGTCTTATAGAAGCGTGGTGCTAGCATAACTACAACCGCAATGGCTTTCCTTACTGCCTCTTATTGTATAACGTCTTGATTTAGAGGAGACCAGGGGGGCGTCGTTTTGGAAAGGTATTCTCATACGCACGCAAAAAGTTTAGCAGCATTCCTTCACCTCCGGCAGTCGTAAATGCAACCAAACCAATGGGCCGGCCGTTGTACTCGAGGTATGACAATGGCATCGTTGCGGAGGGGTAGCCTATCAATGCTTAACAAATGCCTACGAGTAACTGAGCTGTCATGGATCCATACCGGCAGCCGATACTAACAAGTTTACGGGAGAGTCAGCTGGCGCAATGATTAGATCCACGTCATATTCTTTGAGTGTCTTGTCAATGCCAATGTCTCGGCCAACTTTGCGCGCGTGTCTTAGAAGAAAATCATGCTCTTCATCGGACATTGTCATTGTGGCGGCGTTCTGGAGCTGGTCTTGGTTGTCGTAGTCTGAGTAGGGTCAGTGGGAAACTAGGGACTTGTGTGACGAATGGCAGACTTGCCTGGTGGAAGTGCTTTTTCTGCATGGTTCTGGTTGAACCTTATGAGTTCATCCAGGGTCCGTACTTGGGAATACTCGAGGGTTCCAAGGCAAGCTTCGAACGTGGGTTTAAACCGAGCCGCTGAACAAGTTAGATCATATTTCAGTGACAGTCGAGCAAGAGGGCTGTTTAACCTTGAATGTCGTAGAAACTATGCCGCCCGTTCACTTCAAATGCATCGATGGATACAAGTTCTACTTCTTTGAAGGACTTTGCCGTAAGCGCTATCTTTGCGTAAGCAGCCTGAGTGTCTTTTTTCTGGAGATGTTTGTTTAGTGAGTCTGTAAAGAGTTCCAGCATTCATTCAGCTTACTATCTGCGCCGTGGCTTCTGGCACTGGGCGCTGTAGATCAGAGTCAAAGAACCATTTTGCTGGAGAGAGAAACCCGATTTTGAAGTCTCTAAAGTCACCAGCCATCATTTGAGAATGAAACTTTCTCTTTCCGCTTTCCTTTGGAGTGACTAAGACATCCAAAAGGTTTGCCAGATCAGCAGGCGATTTTGCCATCGGTCCCGCAGTTTCGAATAAATGGGACAGAGGTATCAAGCCATCCTGTGGGACCAGGCTCATCGTTGGTCGGAGAGTATACAATGCCGCTCGGGTGCTCGGTGTGATCAAAGATCCTCCAGTGTCCGTTCCTATCGCCAAAGGGGAATACCCTGCGCTGACGCCAACGGCAGAGCATGTTGATGAGCCAGAGGGCGACTTCAGATGTTTGCCAACATTAGTAAGTGCTTTAGGACGTCAAGTCTGCCATCTTCTTGACAAATATCGTCTCAGCTAATGAGTGGTCATTTTCCACTACTCACCGAGTGTCCAAGGATACAATCGGTCAAGTCTACATCACCGGTAGTGTATGCAGATTGCGTTTGACCGCCTAAAGCCGACCATCCAGGCATGATGTTTGAGCCCCTGCAAGAAAACATTAGTCACCGGACGGAGAATAGATACGTAGTTGGACGAGGCTGGACGAAGCCGTGTCAGTTGCGTACTTGAACCCAGCGAGTTCCTGATGATCTGGATGTTAGATATGATAAATATAGCCAATTCAACGGAAGTACTCACTGACAACTGTGTTTTCCCTATGATAATCATCCCTGCTTCAAGAATCTGCATTTTGTTGGGATTTTTTTCGCGGTGAGATTAGACACTCCAACGACTCACTCTTTCTATAACCTCAGCGCTCTTTGACGGTCGCGATGTAAGCAAAGCAAGACTTCCCCCCGTCGTGTTCATTCCCAGACTTGGATGGGTTGCGATGTTGTCCTAAGAACTAGTTATTCTTGCAATCTACAGGTAGATTGAGTCACTCAAGTGAAGGTGAAGCAAACCTTGACGAGGATGGGAATCCCGTGAAGGGGCCCGCGTAGGTGGCCATTCTTGCGTTCGAGGTCCAGGGCGGCCGCCACCGTCCTGGCTTGTGGATTTCTTTGTAGAACGGCTCTAAGATAATTGTCATGCCTATCCATCTGAGCGAAGCATAGATCAACCAATTCAACGCTCGTGAGCTCGTCAGTCGTCAAGAGCTGTTGGAGATCTTCTGCGGTTGCAGTTAACAGATCAATCGTTCGCCGTGGGGTCCCCGAGGGCCGCGGAAATGGCCAGGCCAGTCGAAAGAAATACGCCAGAGAGCACATAAGGATTAAGAGCAAAATACTGCAGGCCGTATATGGCGGAGATAACATGATCCTTGGAGCGCTCGATTCTTGGTCACTAGAAAGGTCGGCACTGGGGATGGTGTAGATGTATCGGATGAGCAGGCTGGTTGTTGGCGGCGGAAATCATGTGAGGATTAAACACGGACCCTTTAGTTACCTCACGAGTTGTTATCCTCTCTATTCGTCACACATGTTAAGCGACTGGGCCCGATAATTAGATGTTACTGGTAGATGTTGGGTGTTGGAATGTGCGGTTACATAAAGACAGCACAGAGCATTGGACGGATCATTCAAAATGCCTTACATTATTGCAAAAGAAAATGCCGCGTTGTGTCGAGATTTTACACACAGACACAGTTGCTAGGGCATAAATGAGCAAAAGGTTACCTCATCGTCACATGGGGGCATTGAAGCTCAAGGCTCCTCCGTCTCAACCCATCGTTTCCTACGTGAGCCTCTTCAAAGATGGATATCCAAGCGCCGCCAGTCCCCGAGCGCATCGTCTCTAACGCATCATATGGCAAGGTCGATCCGTTGACTACCACGGCCGAGGAACTGCAAAAGCTTCTAACATCAGGTAATCTCACAAGCCTAGATTTGATCAATATTTATCTTGGTCAGATTGAGCAGCACAACAAAAACGGTCTGAAGTTGAATGCAATCATTTCAACTGTACCACAACACATCGTTGTTAAACGAGCCAGACTTCTTGATGCAGAAAGAGCCACTGGCAGCATACGCGGTCCTCTGCACGGAATTCCAGTTGTCGTCAAAGACAATGTAATGACCGACTCTTCACTCGGCGTGGACACTACCTGCGGCTCCTATGCTCTTGTTGGAGCCAAGGCACCAAACGCTCCAATGAAAGATCGTCTTCTGAAGGCTGGCATGATTATCATTGCGAAAGCCAATCTATCTGTAAGTAATCTCATGAGGCCACTCTCCTGGGCTACGGATGTTGACTTGTGTTTCTTCTTGTCAGGAATGGGCTGGCTCAAAAGGATTCGGAATAGTAACCGGGTGGTCAGCAGTCGGCGGCCAGACGCAGTCACCATATATCAGGGGCGGCTATGTGCATGGAGATAAGATTTTAGGACACAGCACTCCATGCGGTTCTTCATCTGGATCTGCCGTAGCTGTGGCCGCTGGGTTCGCACCTATAGCACTGGGGGCCGAATCTGACGGATCCATCACACAACCAGCTGGAAGGGCTTCTCTGTACGCAATGAAAGTTACCGTTGGAGCATTAGATACAAAGGGGACATCGCCACAATCTCCAATTACCGATAGTCTTGGCGGCATGGCCAAAAGCTCTGGAGACCTTGCTAACTTTATCGGAGCTATGATGGAGCAAGATCACTCTTCTTATCTCACGAAGACGTGGGCAGGGCAGAAAGTTGCCTTTGTGGATCCCAATAAGTGGGAGCTCCATCCCGCTGTTTGCGACCGGATCGAAATCGTCCGCGAAAAACAAGTAAGTATAAGCCATGCTTATCATTTAGGCCAATTATTGTAATATTGACATTCATCATCTGAAAGATTTCCGAGTTTCTCCAAGCTATAGCTACTATCCGGAAGTCTGGAGCAGAAGTGACGGAAAATGTCGTGTTGCCACAAGTCGATGAGATTACTTGGGAGGTTGAGGATGCCCTTGAAACGGTATGGAACTCATATCTTGGCGGTGAAATCAACTCTTTTCTCAACGAATACACCGAATCCTCGTTACGCACAGTTGAGGAGCTGATACAGTGGAATTCTGATCACAAAGACTTGGAGCTTCCACCAGGTAAGCGACATCACCTGAACGAGAAAAGCCGTTGCAAGAAGCCAGAAGTTGACAACGTCCCAGCATTTCCGGGCCAACAGCAGCTCGAAAATACGTTGAAGAGTAACCTGGCAGAGGAGAAGCGGCAAGATATTGTCTCAATCATCCGCAAGATAGCCAAAGATGACGGATTTGACCGAATCTATGAAGATACAGGGGCCGAAGTGCTCATAGGACCATTAGACGGGCGGATTGTCACCGTTGCTGCTGCTGCAGGATACCCTGCCGGAGTGGCGCCGTTGGGATATGCTGACAACTACAATGGTAGAGAATACGGCGTGGTCATTGTGGCAAAGGCTGGGGATGAGGGAAAGATTCTACAAGCCATGAGTGCTTGGGAGAAGACGATGCCAGGACGGATCCCGCCGCCACAGCTGGTAAATTATAAAGCGAGTCTGTGAAGCCAACGATCCTCGTGCTTTGGAAAATACGGCATGACAAAGCAGGAGTTGTTCCTTAGCTATTCTACCATGTAAGGACTTCAATGAGGTTGATTATAGACTTGAAGTTCTGCATCGCAATTTCAAGTTTTACAAGGTGCACGCTTCATGGTTTAGATGGAGTTTTAGAACCCTTCTAAATATGTGTTTGTCAATGATGTCGCTAGAATAAGCTTTTAAATGAGATAGGTAAAATTATGTCTAAATTGATTATAAATATGCTATTCAGCATATATATTAAAACTATCTATATGAAGAGTAAATATCGCCCTGATATACTAGAAAGATGCCTACGCATTAAGGCTTCACTCCATGCTTGTTCAAGAAGGAAAAGATCTTCTGGAATGCCTGAGGAGCGACCTTGTGGAAGTTGAGATTATGTCTGCAGCCTTGTTAGAGATTGATGACTTGTAAAAGAGGTGACCAAGACAGAGTACTCACCCAGCAGGCAAATCCTCCACGTATTCAAGCGCCTTTGAGCCTGTGAAGATGGTCTTTGTGTTGTTCACCACGCCAACGCAGTTTCCACCACAAGCAGAAACGTCAAACTGGCCCTGGAGAACGTAAACCGGCGCCTTGATGTTCTTGTAATGGATAGTCGTGGCGAGGAGCGACGGGAGTTCGCCGACGGCAAAGGGCTGGCTGCCAACATTGAAGGTGTACTCGGCAACGCTGTGCTCAAAGTAGGGAGCAGCATAGTAGACATAAGTCTCGGCGTACAAATCTGCGGTGGTCAGGTATCCTGAATCGAGCGCTCCCCAGCGCAGGGGGTTTTGGGTTTTGGCAACGCGAAGGTTAGCTCCGGCAACAAAGGGAGGAAAGTAGTCAAAGGTTCCGCTGAAGCCAGTCAAGACGAGGCCATCAACGGCAATGTTTGAGGCAGCTGCAGAGGAGATGTAGGAGCCGTAGCTGTGGCCAACGAGGACGACTTTGCTGGCATGGGCTTTGGTCTTGGCGTAATTGACGAGGCCCTCCAAGACGGCGACCTCGACTTGGAATTGTGCGTCTGTCAACGAGTTGACCCTGTTATGGAATTTCTTTAGTATAGAGACCTATTATTTGTACTGGTATCAACTTACTTTGGTGATGATCCAACGCCAATGCGGTCGTAGCTAAGAACTGAGTAGCCCGCGGCAACGGCAGCGTCGACAAAGTTGTACTGTTGACTTCCTGGGAAACTTGGGTTCCAGTAGCTGCACCAAAGCTGTCAGCATCACTTCCTCTTACATTGAATAGATTTTGCACCTAGGACTTACAGCTTGGACTCAATAATACCGTGTGTGAGCACCAACGTGGGGCCTCCATTGCCGCACAATGTAGCTCCCACGGTGTAAGTGCTCTTCACCGAGGCAGAAGTTTGCCCATTGATGGGAAGAGGGTCAGCCGAGTATCCTGAATCTCGACGGGTGAGGTTGAGAGTCAGAGCAGCTACATCCCAATCATCCTTGAGAGATGCAGTCACAATGAAGCGAGGCGTCGAGACAGTAATTGGGATTTGAACATCCCGACACTTGGCCGAAGGTGGCTGCGGCAGTGCCTGAGCGGCAGCAGCGAAAACAGGAATTAGCCGATGAAAGAGCATTTTGATGATTATAACGAATGGAGAGCTGTTGAGTTATAGAAGACAGACAACTTGAAGGATACAGTTGCCATTGTTGTTGGGAGTTGCTATACTTATATCCCGAGACAAACCATTCCTCTTATCCGCTCTGTCGGTAACTTAGTGGCATTGGTAATAACTCGATAGCCTGTCCTTAGTAAACATCGGCAACATTTACACTGCTTACATATTCCTCGGCTGATTACTACGTAGGAGAGGGCGTGAGAGGACGTGAGAGGGCTGTTGCCGTGTAACTCTAGATTAGCTTCCCGCATCTCGCGTCTTCAGATGTACTCCACACGGTAAACCCAAAAAGGCTTGCGGATACCGAAACAAGGTTCAGGGTCGAGAATACTCTAAAGCTTTACTCTAACGAGACAAAGGTCATCCTTGTCCAACATAGTCCCATATCCACAGCTATGGAATCAGAGGCGGAAAAACTGCGACTAAGCTAGACGGCTGACCAATGGTTTATTTCACCGTTGCTCCATAACTATTATCTCCATTTACTGCATCGGTATTCAACCCATTTATAAGAAAGCCTCATTTCTAATATCGGCTCCCTTTCCATCGGCATTTACATCATGCTCTCCACGGACCTGCATGCTAGGGCTGAGCTACGGGGTATGGGTTGCCCGATTTGCATGTGTTCCTGTCAAATGCGCTCCACAAGGAGTGTTAAAGACTCCATCGCATGTGCTGACTACAAAATTACTATCTATGGTAGATGTATGTCCCTTGTGATTACATGAACATGATGTGATAACCCACAGACCTATTAACCTTTAAACTAAGGGATGGCCCAGCCCGATGGTGCATGTATTGACATATATGCAATTTTACCTAAATTATTTGATGGACCAGGTGTTTGATCCGATTTGTGATTGTTGATCCAGACTTCCACGTGCCCTCGCTTCTCACCGTCCGCGCCGTTTCGCTCGACCGTCGTTTCCTAGCCTGCATCTCTTCTACAAACTTGGGCCATGTATTTGTCAAGACCAGATACTTGATATGGCTTTGTATGCTGTCAAACACCGTCACGTCAAAAGCATCAGGAATTTCGCCGTCATATTTCACCCTGGTAGTGACCCTGCCGGTTAGTTCAAACGGACCATCAGCATCACACCGCCAAGGGGCAACTTCAATGTCGAAAGGAGTTGCTGGGTTGATATCCTGCTCTCCACAAACAACGCGAGCGGCTTTTTCGAAAATATTCTCAACGCGTTTGAGCTCGCCAGAGGCCAGATTCAGGGGAAACTGGGCATCTTTGGGGCTGATATAGTCGACATAAATCTCCAGGGCGCCATTATATACTTCGCGTTTCTGTTCATTACTCAACTTCTCACCCCATAATGACTTCCATTGTGCAACACTTGTTAGGAAGGCGATGTTCTCTCCAGAAAAGTCTCTCAAAGCAGAGAATTCCTGCAGAGGGCGTGGATCCTCGGTGAGGACCAATTCGAGGGCGCTCATGGTCAAAAAGCGATCGCCTAGATCTTCCTGAAACATGTCGATAGCTTTTCCCTTCGGGCTTGATGTGTTGGAAGAGATAATCCAATTTTCTGAAGAGGATGGGCTAGGCGGCGTATCGTCAGATGAAGTACCCCATTTGGCATTTGAACGCGCTGCTTTCTTTTGCCGAAGCCAAAATTTGAACACTTCGAAGACGGGAACGAAAACAGTGAAGATTTCAAACATAAGAATGGATAAGTGAATCCTGTATAATTGATGGGCTTTCAGTAAGCTTACTTCATTCACTCAATCCGTTCGGGAGCACTCACCATTGGCTCGGTGTGAAGTATCGATTGACCTTTTCAAAGGCAGGGACATAGGACGAAATTAGGAACATCGGCGTCGCATGAAGACTAGATGAATTGTTAGTTATACCAAAAAGTCCTTTCGAGAAAAATGGCCAGCGTACTTGGAGATACAGCATCCGATGGTTTGTGTGCGCCATCCCATAGTATCGCGGATTCCCCATGCTCGCCAAATCAGAAAGGGTGCAATCTACGAAGAACTTAATCACCGCTGCGTTCTTATTATAAATCATGACTTACGATCCAAGTCCAAACAACCTGCCATAGCACCGACGGCCACCATTCCCACCCTCGACCCAAGTCCACCAGCTGCTCGGGAATCGTCGCGCCACGAAGTTCGGTACCAGGAATGCCAAATGTCGGATGGTATTTTCGACATGCTACCCACATACCGACGGTGAGGAGGACCTGAATGCAACGTTTAGCACGTGAGCAAAGGGAAGAAGAAAACTCGCGCTTTGCCAACGCGGAGTCTTAGACAAACACACCTGGACAATCATTCCGAGACCAATGAAAAGCAAGGCTCGCTTTGTATGATCCATATTTCTTAGGCGGCAAAGCCACGAAGTTCTCGTGCCATTGCAGCCGGGCTCGACCCGACGGGAAGGATGAGTAAACTGTTTCTGCAGTCTTGCCACGCGAAGGAAGCGGAGATTGGACGCGTGGAAGAGTGCGACTCCCAGAGGGAACCAGAGGCTCATGAAGAAATATTGAATGTCGTATGCGAGAACTAGTGGCATGGTCGCCCCAATAGGATATGTGATCTGTGCGAGGATCCAGTATATGTGCAGAAATGCAATAGCGGAGAACGACAGTAGCAGGCCGCGAATCTTTAGCACAGGGAGGTTTCTGTTGTACCAGCAGAAAACCATGCCTGTGATGAGAAACGTCGTCCATGATGCACACCAAGAGATGTAGAATACGCCAACCTTGTCCCAGTTGGGGGGACTCGGCGGAAGTGTGTAAACAGATGCCATAGTGGTGGCCTCTCTTGGAGAGATGCAATAACGAGTGAATGCTAAATAATGAGAGTGTTCAAAATGATCATCCAATGCACAATCATTTTAATAAAGATCCATGAATCTAGAAAGGGGCTGAAAGGGATTTAGGTCTCAGTCATTATATCCATCTCAGCGATTGTTCAAGTATTACTGCTCCCCTCCCTTACATAGGATGTCTTTTCTTGTCCAAACCTGGAAGAAGGTTTCTGTTCTGGAGTTGCTGATCACCAGACTAATAAATGCTGTGTCACAACTAGTTACTCTTCCTAGAGTAATGAGAGACATTTTGGGCTATCATCTTGGCGGTCATGGGTGTGCGGAGGCCGTCTTTTATGACAGCTCCTTCACATCGCGGGAAAATGGGAAGGCTGCCTACAAGCACTCATAACGTGGAGGTTTCGCTTAAGCTTAATCCCATGTCATCTAGTTCAAAATCACGCTGGGATCAAGTAATACCCTTTAGGATCAACAACGCAAGGAGAGAAATTTGACTTGAGCTGGGGTCGGGGAGACGAGTACCTGGAATCCGTCATGTTGGGCGTCCAACCATCCAAGACATGTCTCACGGATTGGCTGCGTTCCGGGAGAGGAAAAAGAAAATATGGCCAAAAAGTAGGGTAAGATGGCAAGGAATAACAAGGAAAGTCGGGCTTGGCATTGCGGCTAACATAACACAATCGGGCGAAATTGAATGAGGCTTACACGTGAAGCATAGTAGGATTGGTGTCAACTTTGGTAACGCAATCCTGTCGGCCGAGACATACGCATGATAACCGTAGTGGGCGAAACTGCTCTCAGGATCTGACTCCACGCATCTCTCCCGAGCTGCAGGGATCTTTGTATCGCGATACGGCCGATCTCCGCATCGATGAAGCCGCTCTCCCTTGACGCTTTGACACAATTACTTGGGGTGGCGATCAGCCGCACCGCATTTTTGATGAGGGTGGCTGGTTGACGGCTGATTAGCGCAGCATGGTAATTTAATTGTACTCATTCACATAGTTCGATCATCATCTCAGATCTGAAACCTCTTACGTATTCGTTCGAGGAATAAACTGATGCGATTCTCGCTTTGTAGGCTTCTTTGACTACTCTGCAAAGTTCAGTCTTGAGCATCTTGCAAACATTTCACTACCCATCTTCGAGGCTCGGATATTGCCATGTGACATAGATATCCTATAGGTGAGGCTCGTTGATTGGTGTCTCAGTGCGACGCCCAAGTCAAGCCTCTCGACGCATTGGACTGTCACTGACCTTCTCTGAGGTAATTTGTCATGACATCCCTGTCGAATCCTTCATGCAAGGGCGACCGGGCTTTGTGTACCGTGCATTCGGGCGGCGATCAGTGGGCAGCCTAGCCAATACGCCAATCGAAGAGCCGAAATTTGACTCACTGGTGTTCCGTGAATGGAGAGGCTTATCAGGGTAGACAGTGAAATGAACATTTATACTTGTGTATAAAATTCATCGTTTACAGTTGATTTATTTATGTATAACCGTCACTTCGTATTTACACATATATGCATTCGCATTCATAGTTGAAAGTATGACCTGGTGCACTCTATAATGCTATCGAGGTTTAATCAGCTGTATAAGCTACAGCACCACTCTATTGTGATGAAACATGACATAATACTAAGATAACAGAGGTCTAATTCTAAAGTAAAAAAGAGATGATTTAGAGTAGTTATGATAAACAGAAAAGGGAGTGGCTGATCTTCATTGACAAGACAAACGCACTACCCATCCCTTGGTGAATGGAATAATCCTTACCTAGTCCTGTCCCCTTTCGACAAGCATCAAGACCTATTCATCAACTAGTGGTGCTTGCAAAGGGCACCACCAGCCTTCCAATCATTCGTCTCCAAGTTGGGATACTCATACCCGGTAATACTAATCAGACTCTCCAGCTTGTCGATCGTGGTGTTTCCTCCATGCGCTCCAACCACCACGGTGCTTCTTGGCAACCCATCGTCCACAGCAGCATCCAGCCATTGTCTTGCATATCCAATATCGAATCGCACAGCATCTCCCATGCCTCCATCATCAGGATCGGGGCTCCACACGTCCGCTACAAATGCAACCACTCCTTCGTTTTTCGCTGGGCAGGCCGAAGTTGCGACGCCGTACGACCAATCTCGAGCATGGGGATTCTCATCTCTCCACAACGAGCGAAATTGGATGTGTGCATCTTTGAGCCCAAAAGGATTCTTCTCATTGTATGTAGCGAATTTAACATTGCCGTTGTTGATGTTGGAATAATACTTCTTGGCTACTTCAGGGACGACGACTACGGCTCCAGCCTCGACATAGTCGGGTACACCTCCAGCATGATCGCGATGGTGATGACTGGGGACAATGTGCGTGACCGATTTATGGAGCGTTTCTTTGACCCATTGGATAAGAATTCGAGATCGATGAGGTGCCGCATCGGTAATGAGAACACCATCGGTGAAGTTGAGAACCAGTTGCACGTAGTCTGCGTAGCCGACATACACAGCCATAATCTGGGGGATGTCGGGGATTGGATACGTAACAAAAACGTCTGAAGTGTTGAAGAAGGACTCAAATGGGCCACCCCAGAGACCAGCTTCAAAGAATTCGTGGACTTCAGAGCGAGGGTATAGTTTGCTTTGCTTCGGTGCCTGAGGAGTTGTTGTGTCCTTGGGCGAGAGAACGGGATCGAAAAGGCCGGCTTTCATCGGTGGATTAATGGAGATGCTGTCTAGCTTAACATCTTCCAGAACATCTGTGGAGTTATAAATTGTTTGCAGGCGATAAGGCAATTGAAGACGGTGACCGGACTTGTCGTCGAAGGACACGGCGGAGTAGTTCGACAGCAGGAGATCATTGGTAGCTTTTCCAAAAGTCGCGTGATTTTCCAAGAAGCGTATCTTGTAAGGCCTATGACTCGTGGCATTTACAATCAGGCTCAGGTCAGAACCGTCAAGCTCCAAAACCTTGAATCGATTGTTCGTGAGAGGTTCAATCATGTCATAAGTATGGAGGCGAGATGAAGCCGAGCTCATCTGCTGCAGCAACCAAGGTAGGGCAAATTGCTGTGCCTGGTGGATCAGGTAATCTGCTAGGTATGAATCCACATATCCTATTGTCTGGGTTGGGTCGTCCACGAAAAAGTTGTTTTGTGCCTTTGTGAAGCATGCAAAGCCATCTGAACCATCTTTCAAGACAATGGTATAATTCATCGAGGGCTCAAGACCGGGTTGGGACCAGATCCAATAGTCATTGTATCGGTAATATCGGTCGATGCGAGCTCGTAGTCCCGAAGACAAGTCAAAGGACAAGGTTTCCGAGCCGGTCTCAGCAACAGACTGGTCCGAGTGATAGAGGTTGTAGTTTTGCGTGAGAGTTTGAGATCGGTAAATACTGTAATTGTTAATATTTGTCACATGTCTCTGATTAGTATAGTATCATAGGCTACTTACCCTTCCGCTTTAAAGACCAATCTCTGAACCTCTTTCAAGGCCTTTGATCCTCCAATTGAGTCAATGATGCTCCCCAACAACGTCGACGCATCTGTGATATTATCGCAAGGTGTGGGATTGGCGGTCACCAATTGAGTTGCGCTGGAAAAGACGAGCAAAAAGGTTTCCCTGAGCTTCATATTGGCTGCAGAAATTGGTGCTGGGTGGTGTATGTAAGAGGATCGTTTGTTAGTATGTGTACTTCAATTGTTATGATGATATATACAAGACTATTTATATGCAGGTACAGCGCCTTTGCAATTGTTATATATCATTAGATGCTATTAAGAGACAAGACGGCCACGCAATAAACGACAATAGCACGCGCGGCAACACGTCTTGCTCAGAGTGGCTTGGCCTCCAGCGTATGTGATTCGGCATTGTAATGCAACATCTGGTACCTGAAATCGGCGCTCGGTAGTTAATTCAGATCTGACATTCTAAGGAGTTTCCGTGTTATCGGGACGGGGGAGTCCGGGTCACTGCCGCACTTGGACGGAGGGCGGTACTTATTAAAAGCCGCGCTTGTAGAATCGCCACTTGGGGGCCACAAGCGTAATTTGATGCATAACTACTACCAGTATTAGGGACATTGATTCTCGCATTTAGAGAATCGAGAGATTAAATGAAGATCTAATCTCATAATCTTCTCTTTGAGGCTGCCTCCTGAGCGTTTAATCTGTAAGTCGAGAGAGAAACGGACGCACGTATTCACATCGCTGGCCTCGTCCGCACATACAGCAGTAACTGAAATATCCATCCATCATGCTTTTCTTTTAACCTCTTCGATACCATGTCATTACTATCACTTTAAAAAATTTACTTTTAAACGTATGGAGACGCGACTTTTCAGTTGAAGAAGATTATAATATGTGTATCGTATGTTTACCACCAAACGTGATTAATCGTATTAAAAACTATAAAAATTCTCTATGGAAGTGGTGCAAAGGCAGAACGCTGGTATCTGATGCAACGCTGCCAGCTTGACTGAGACCAGTATCAGGACTGCGCTGAGCATCAATTCCCACATGCATCATAGGCTCAAAAATATCACCTTGATCAGGCGCTTGCAAGCTCTCAAACTGGTCAATATACCACCTCGTCATCCTTGATAAAGCCCCACGAAAGACAGCTGGTATAATAAACCGCTTGCTCCCTTCGGCCAACGTCAGTTTGTTGAGCAACTGTAACAAGAGCACCTTTGGGTTAAATTCGATATCGTCCAATAGGCATGCCACGCTCTGCGGTACCCGGGCAGAAACATCAAACTTCATTAGAATTACAGCCGCATATGTGATTCTGGTGAAAACAATGACTGGCATTATTTGTAGAATCTCAATTGGAATGTCCAAGAAAGTGTGAATCACTTTTTGCGCTGACGCGACGCATTGGGCAAGTGAGTTGGCGACGTTCAAGGAATAATAGTTGTCCAGATTCTTGGCCAGAGGTAGAGGTCGTAGTTTGTACGGCGGCCGGAAATCTTCCATGTCGTGCCCGTCGTAGAATGCCGGCTCATGGAGGCTTATCAAAACCATGTGGTAGTGGATTATCATCGGCTCTGTTTGTCATTAGCTGCCATAATCAAACAATTTGGTGATCCCATTGGGTTGAATTACTGTGTAAAATGTCTGTGAGAACTTGTCGCTTCCACGCTGTCGCACGATCCACGCCATATCTCAGAACCCGGCAGATGCTATCATCTGAGAAGTTGACACGCGATCCACTATACAGTCCAGTCATTGACATGCTTTCTTCTGCAATTAGCTGGAGCTTGGTCCATTCTATGAGTCGTCGGTCGTTCGGATTAACGCTTGGAGCTGTCTCGAGTACCTTGATGCAATCGTCGAGCCACGGTTCATGACGGAGGACGGAAGGCCGTCGGAATGAAAACGCCATACTTGAGTACCTGTTAGTATTGGGATTATTACATCGTGATACAGCTTCAGAACGCACCTCGAAGAAAGAAAGTAACATGCTATAAATGTTCTGCAGGTTTCGATCAACTGTTCCGAGTGGACAAATGGTTCATTTGCCGATGGAATCCTGTACTGCTCGTCATTTGAAGACATCAAGTCCAGAACTAATGAGGCAGCCATATTTGCATATTGGCTGAACATTAGCTTTTGAAAATCCTCCACGAGACAGTACCATGCTGATAGAACGAGGTATGCCTGAATCAAATCGAGAGACTTGTTACCGTGCATAGCAACCTCTTCAGCTACGTATTTCGCAGTATTGCGAAACAACATCTTGCAACATTCCGGTTCATGACTGCTTGAGGCAACCGATAGAACCGCCCTGAAAAGAGCAGGTTTGATGTTCCTGGTATGTTGCCACGTCCAGTGTGAAGGCAAAAGCACCAGAGGGTAAATCGGTGCCATATCCACACAAAATGTCGAAAACATGTCCTGAGCGAACTCAGAGCTAACTAGGCCGACCGACACAGGATCATCTAACATTAAATAAGGATCGCCCGTTGAGACAAATGCCAAAGGAGGCAGGATATCTTCCAGAGAAGTCGGTTGCTGCTGAGGGTCTGAGAATAGAGATGCATTCATAAACTCAGAGTTCAATGGATCTGAATATGGAATTTCCGCATTGAGTTGAGCCGGAGTCTCGGAAATCGCATCTTGGAGTTCTTGTAGCTTCTGCTCGAGGGCTTTGATCCGTGTGTCGTTCTTATTGCGCCTTCGTCTAATGGCGGGAGGGCGAAACACGCAGTCCACGTCCAATTTGGAACAGCGATCACACTTTTGCGCACCTGAGCGACGCGATCCATTGATGCATTTTATCTTTCGCTGTCGACAACCCTTGAATCATACAACGTGAGCATCTCGTATGGAGGCGCCGTGATGGGAAGAGGATGAATATCAATGCAAAGACATACTTCACAAGTGCGGTTTAGCCCAGTCGGACTCACGGTCCCAGCTTCGTCGTTGGATGCCGCGTTTTCCGTCGACGCGGTACTCATGTTGGCGAGTTGTGGATGGTTGATTGACAAGGTTCATGCCCAAGTTCCGCGTTAGTGTTTGGAGATGGCAACGCGGTGTCTCTTTAGTGCCGCCCTCCGGAGCCCGATTTCTTCTCCTCCCTTTTGGGATACACGGATGTTGAAACTGCGGGGCCGCTTGTAAGCTTAAGATGAACCGAGAGAACTTTACCCAGCGGAGTATTAATGTATAAATCGTCGAGCGTAGCGCAGACCGTCTTGTCCAGTCTGAGCCTCTCATGTACGTAAGCAACTATTACAAGCTTCGTAGTAGAGAATACGCAATGACGTTGTTTCTGACGTTTCAGGAGTTGATGACGAATGAACTTGTCTGGAAAAGTTCATTGCCAAAAGGAGTCGGTTACATTGGCGGTTGTTGTATCGGAAATTTTATTGTTTAATACGACCTACACCCCCAACTCTTTTTGGTGCACCACAAATCGATGTAACATCCATGCGACAAAAGACGGCATGGTCACTGTGTTATTGTATACCCTATTTTAAATACATCCCTATGCTTAGTTTCGGAGAGTGTCATAGTTATCCATCGGCGACTCATCCTTTACAAGCTCCCAAACCTCCTCAATCGTCTTCACAACTGATTCTGGTAACGGCCCGTTGTTTAGGCCCGCGACAGTTTGCTCCAGCTGCGCAATCCTGCTCGCACCGAGAACAATTCCATCACCCAGATGCTCCTTGAGTACCGAGTGATAGGCAACCCATCGGTATGCCAGCTCAGCCTTTGGAATGCCTGACACATTGGACGCTTCGTTCCAGATATCCAGTGCCTCCAAGAACTTTGGTCGGTTGTACAAGGTGTGGTACATCCGTCCAATGCCCGTTTCTTTGCTCCATCTGCCCTCACCACCGGATCCCTTCTGCAACTGCTCCGATGACTTGGTCAGGAATCCTCCTGCAATTGCGCTGTAGGCGTAGAATGCAATGCCATTTTCTCGGAAAATAGGGAACAGCTCAGTTTCCGACCTGCGAGCGACGGGATTGTAGTTTCCTTGATAGACAGTAGGAGCGACATAGCCTTTCTCCTTTACAATCTTGAGAACAGCCTTTAATTCGTCTACATTGTAGTTGGACAGTCCAAATTTGTCGAATTTGCCCTGGAGATACAGGTCGTTGATGCCAGCCAGAGTTCCTTCAAGAGGTTCTTTTGGATCGGGTGCATGGAGATAGTAAATGTGTACCTGTACGTCCATCTTAGTGATTTATACCGTGGAATGAAGCCTTTACACCACACTGAGAACAGAGAGTGGGAGTACCTTGTCAACACCCAGCTTTTGGAGGCTTTCCAGGCCCCTTTCGACAACTCTTGCTCGTGTTGATTGGCCATCAAGCCATCCTCCAATATGCTTCGTGTCAATGGTAAATCTTGATGGCGCCTTGAGTTTTCCCAGTATTTCTTCGCTGGTGCCGTAGAGTTGCGCAGTGTCAAGCTGCTTGATTCCTAGTTTCTCAACAGCATCGAGTACCTCGGCAGCCTGTTCGGCGGTAGGGAATGCGGCGCCTGTGTTGAAGTTGGCTGTGCCGAAAACAAGTCTTGGTCCGGAATACACCATGGTAGAGATTTAAATGGTAACTCAAGTGATAGATGGTTTAGACAATAACTTAATTAAAGTCCAGGATCTATGTAATGCCTTTTATAGATGTAAAAACCCTGAAAGAGGCAATACGCAAAGCGTATTTACTTCCCAGGGTAAGTTTCCTCCTGTTTTGTGGAGATAATGGAGATAACTGGCAACTAAGCTTGTCGCGGGCTCATATTCCGTATTATTAATTGAGTTGATACCATCGAGATGCTCATCCTCGGTCACTCGGCCACACGCAGCGCAGCTGAGTAGGTGGAGAAGAGAATAGTCCAACTAGGATTCAACCTATAAGATCATCAAGAGCTTAGTTACGTCTCGTTACAAGGAGTTATTAGATGCTAACCATCGAAGCATCAATAGCAACGATTGGCAAATTTTAGGGGGAGGGGGGCTGAATCTGGATTTGTAATCGTACATCCGGCGTCAATCGTATATCCGGGTTGCTAACAACTGAATTGACCGAGAGGCCCCGCGACCCAGTGTTTGTTTGCAATTGAACATATTTCTTGGATCTCTACACGTTGAACTCACGCACGTCATTGTTTTCTCGATATAGTTGGTGACGATAAAGCTAGGGGGTGTCTATTTGCTTACGGCTTGTTGTAAGTGAGCATCTGACAAGCGACTCTAGTCCCGAAGCGTTGCCCAATTCGACTATCGCTAACTCCGTAGCACCAGGGCATCACTGTGTCAATGCGATTTTCCACTCCCCAAATCCACGACAAATTAATCTACGCCTTATAATTAGTTCCTGTAGATTCAGAATAGATCCTGCATCTATATGCAGATAATATTCTTCAAATACGGAATACAGCTAGGCTGAATGACTAGGGAGCGGCCGAAGGACCAGGAAGCGGCCGCAATGTAGGTAAGACGTTGTAAAACGCTGTTATGATGTCGGCCGATCGCGTGAGCATGAAGTACACATATCCATCTATTTTAGATAGGATGAGCTTTGTTATGATTCCGTAATTCTTATGGAATGCTTAATGATCAAATATTGAGGCGGACACCATGTTCGGTGGAAGCTTCATAGAGAAATCCCGCGCGAAAAGTTGCCCATCATTACAAACCGCTACCACCACTCCCCGCAATTCCGGAGGTGATGTATATTGAAAAGAGAGCCCAAGCAATGGGTTTCTTCAAGTCGTATAGCAGCAGCGTATCTGTATATTCTATATTAGACCAAACTCAATACCATTTGCATCTCTAGTCACAATCATGGCGGACTTACCCCCGGATTATTTTGTCTCCTCCCTGCAGTACACCAAAAAGACCTTCCAGGATGTCTATCCCCCTATCGACCCAACCAATCCAACCAACTCACTTGCGGGGAGAATTGTCATTATTACTGGCGCAAGCCGAGGTATTGGGGCTAGGGTCAGCAATCTTCCGAATCTAGTCCCATAACGCGACGGGCCGTCAAGCTGATTCGTTGTCATTTCCAGGGTATCGTGCCATCATTTGCTAAAGCCGGGGTTCATGGCCTAGTTCTCGTTGCCCGAGATGAGGCTAAGCTGAAGGAAGTAGAGCGCGAGGTTCTTGCAATCAACCCTAAGATCGAAACTTTGCTTGTTGCGTTGGATATCACGAATGAGAAGGCAGTGGGGCAGCTCTTCGACAAGATCCAGGCACGATTCGGCCGCTACGCAGATACACTGGTTCATAATGCAGCGGTCAGTACGGCCAATAATGAAGGAGGCCCGATACTGCATGAAGCCGAGGTTGACGAATGGTGGAAGAACTTTGTGAGTCACCCACCGCTTTCCATGCCCTGTATTGAGAATGTTGCACGCTAATTGCTAGTCTGATTCCAGGAAATCAACGTCAAGGGATTCTTTGTCTTCTCGAAATATTTCATCTCTGGCCTTCCATCTCCGACTACGCCTGCTACGATTATCAACATCTCATCTTCCGCAGCGTGGCTGGTTTATCCCGTGTCCGGCGCTTACAGCGTCAGCAAGCTTGCCAGCCAACAGTGGTGTACCATGCTCAATGCTGCATACGGAGGTACACTCACTGTTGTAAGCATCCATCCTGGTCTCGTGGCCACGGACATGATGCATCCCTTTTTCGAGAAGTTTAATATGGATTCACCTCTGTTGACTGGAGGACTTTGTACTTGGGTTGCAGCCGATGCAGAACGCTCTGCGTTCCTCAGCGGGAGGGTCATTGCAGCCAACTGGGATGTTGAAGAACTGGTGGCCCGTAAAGCCGATATCGTCGCTAAGAACGAGTTGACAGTGGACTTGGTGGGCACCTTTGGCAAGGAGCAGTTTAAGAGTGCTTGAACTGCTACCTGTTGAAACCAATCCAAGGTTATTCGATAGAGCATTCAAGAAGTCTTCGACTTTTTCTATAGACTAACTAGTATCAAAATAACCCAGTAGAATTTTGACAAATGATAAGCTGGAATTAGATTCAACATGGGGGAGGGATGGAGCTGAAGCAGGACTATTGAAGGGAGAGAGGGCGACGGGACACGTGAAGTCATGTACCAAGAAATCGAAAGGATATTCTGACTCAATGCAGTATATGTATGTAGCACCACTCAATTTATTGGGTCTACATCCATCAACCGCGGCGGATAAAACTCGAAAGAAGTAAAAAAGGAGAGCATAACGCCTATGTAATCCTCGCAGAAAATTTCCACATAAAGCATTTGGGCTTACCGCAGAAAACAGAGAACATAAATCAGACGCTCAAGCTAGTCGTATCCGTAGGAAGTGTAGAAATTTTGACAAAGGCCGTCCTTGTGAGAGACTTTCCCGGCAGGCATCGCTCTCAGCATGCTGTAAAAGGCCACTCATATGCAAGAATGGCGACGCGCATGTTGGGCATTCAAAGTTATTCTCTCCATCATCGCACCTGTAACGCTTATATTGATAGCACTCAAGAGCAATACCAATTATCTCGTCTTCATCCACTTCTGATGGACAGCCATCGTATTCCATGTGTAGTAGCATAGCTGACCATGATGAAAACATCTTGTAACACCCAAAACATTCTTTATTCTTTGGTTGGTGAGTAATGAGGTGCTAGATGCGGTTAGATGGGGAATTCGATGAGGAGCTTCAAAGGGGCTTACGGCCTTGAGATTTGAAGGAGATTGATAGTAGTTCCCACAGACACTACACATATTATGCTCCGAAATATCATGATCTCGAAGCTGCCCCGAAGTATTAAAGCGGCGATTGCAAGGATTGCAGTAGTGATGAACGGTCTCTCGATGGCTATGTAACGCATCCAAACTAGAGAAGTCAAGAGAGCCAGGGCATAAGTGACAAAGGTGATGCTTCGGTGAACCGCGGATGTGCTGACTTAGGGCCGACAATGAATTGAACGGCTTTTCGCATCGCAGACAATACCTGTGGCGGGGTGAATCTCGCCGATGCTGCATCAGAGCTCCCACGGAACCAAAGTTTTCGTCGCACAGCTCGCAGTATCCCATAATTAACGATATGGATTTAAGGATAGTAGAATGTTCGATGAAGAGAGGTCAGAGCTGTCTGGATAACAAGAATGTGAGGGGTTGGCTGCAGTCACCATTGGGTATGATTGGCGCGGCTTGAACGAGTCAGATGCGTTCACGTGAAATAGGTAATACGAAAGGACATGTTCCTTCGAAATATAGGGCGATGCGGGACGATGTTACCAGTCATAAAACGTCCTAATCTATTTGAACATCAATGTCTACTGTGATATGTATGCTAAAAAGATTGGTCAATCCAGATTCACGAAGAAAGAATTGTCCAAAATTAAACAAAGCATCTGAATCATCTACTTACGCCATCTGAATGTCTTTCTCTCCCATTCTCTCACCAATTCTAATATACGACCTCTTGTGTTTCCCCTTTGTACGTAGCTGCCACAATCTCAAAGCACTCAAGACTACAGTAAGAGCGCATCGCTCGCCCAAAATGCCCGATTTGAGACTATTTACAAATTGGAGCGTAAAAATTGACTTGAGGCTCAATGGATCCAGCAAGGTTGCCAACGAAACAGGCACCCAGGATAGCTTGGCGACGATCTCTCTTTCGGGAGGGACCTTTCGAGATGAACTGGGGCATCTCACGAGCTTCCACGCGACTCCCTCTTCAGCACATCTCCTCCATTCGAACTTTTCTCTCTTCATGGCTCTCCCAGCTTCAACGAAGAAGTGAAATACGACCCCATTATTTGCCACTGACTTTGCGGTCATCGTCTCCGTCTCCGTCACCTCTCGCGACGCCTGTCTCTTATCGTCTTTAGCCAGTGGCGGGAGCATAATGTGACTCTTGTTGCTAAAAGGGTTAATCTTTTGCTCGAAAAGTGTTATGTCGCCTGCGGCAGCGAGAATGGCATCTTGATGGCTGATTCCGTTGTGCAATATAAACCCTCCCCTTGCGCCCAGCGGTTTTGGACATGACCAACCATAGGGGTGGAATTTTGCCAAGTAGAGGACCTCGTCTGAGTTTGTGTCGCATATCCTAAAAGATTTTGACCATCCGGCTTTTATTGTCATGATTGAAGGAAAGCGGCGATAGCACAGTGGTGCTGCTGCTCTATATACCGGTGGGATCAGGACGTTTTGGTCATGGGAGGAGTAGTTAGGCGGTAGACTGGGTTCGTATTCCAATACATCTTGAGTGGTAATGACGCCTTCATGGTTTCCAATCATGGTATCTGGTATCGATAAGTCGAATGATGACTCAAGTGTTGTGAAAAGATGAAGAGTTATCACCTCGCAGGAGACAGCTGGTTTAGAGTTATGTGAAATCTGGTTGCAAATCACAATTCTGATGGCTGGAAAATATTTATCGCACTAAAATCGTCCTGAAACTGAGATATTATTTGCTCCCGTCACTGTTATTGGCACTTGGCTGTTGGCCCAAATATCGACCGTCTCATTCACGGATTGATATCATTAGGCCATTAAATGGCCCGTGTGGCAGAGTGGCAATTTCTTCTTTTAAATTTCCACGGCGAAGCGGCATTTCTTTGTTTTTTGCTTTTTTATTCTATCATTAGTAGATTATGCTTTGTATGAAGAGGGCCATGGAAAGTAAAGCCGCGATTCGGTAAGGTAAATGCAGTATGCTGAAATTCGAATGTTAAACGCGGCATGTTGCTGGCATGAAAACAAAAGGACCTGTACTGTGCCGCTAGCAAATTGCTAGCACAGACCAACTTCATCCCAAGATCACCAATAATGATGCGCTATGTACACATTGCCCATATTTTCTCTAATCATCCTTTGCCAAATTTCAAGCATCATGCTCCCTACGAGATATTCTAAGCCGTAGGCAAGCCCTCTCCATGACACCTGATCAATACTACCTATGGTGGATAACTCCGCATTAAGACAGCAATGACAGACTTCAATGTTGTTTCATCCATATCGCCTTCTCTAGGGATGGTAAACATTTGGACGAGACATTATACTGCCTATCTTGGCAAGCTATACGCAGCGTCTAATACTAAAGGATATCTCCATCCTGGGACAAGGCAGATGAAGACAAATAGTACCCAGGTATAACCGACTGCTCGCCTTAACCTCCAATCCAGTTTCAGCGTATGCTCCACCGTCCATTCTCCGACCGTCTCTGTCAAGCACAGAACATAATTGAGGAGAAAAAAGTGAATCTCGGAGACGATGTGCGTTTTTTTAGATACCGCCCTGTTCGACAACGCGTGGCAAATTGCCGACAGGAAAAACATCAAAAACGCCCGTAGAGATTTGTGAATAAAACCCCATTGCTCACGCTGTGGCTGGAACAGAGGTGACATGAAGGAATCATAAGGTTTAGTATGAAGCTTGTGCCAAACGATGCCCCAAAAGCGTCGTAGTGAATAGGCTTGCGTGATATTACCAAATAATGGTGGCCATTCTTCGGGTTGGTCACAGCCCAACAGAGACACAAACAGGATTGCTAAGAGGCCGTGTGCTCCAGAAAGAATTGCATAGGAGCTCCAAATCCAATTCACAGACATCACCCCGCGAAGGCATAGATCCCGCGGGGTCATCGGTGGCAGAATGCTTTGGTTGGGAAGTGTGAAGTCCCAAGCGCTAACATTCAGCTCATGTAAGACATGAATGGTTAATACGGTACACAGGCGATACATAACCCATACCACTGCGACGTTACAAAACCGTCGCATGGCGAAAGGTATCCGTTTTCTGTTGATCGGTCTATCCATGCCGCTATCAATGAGGCTCAACCTGCGTATATTGCTGCACAACCGAAAGCTGTCTCTCAGCCGACTGGTCACAGACACAGGACCAAGCCCTGAATGCACAAAATACCCGTCAATATAGAGCACTGATATCGTATGAATAGTCCCGTATATGATAAATGGGGCCAGAATCTGGTGATAGGCAAAGCGGCTGATGTCATACCATGGGGAGACGGTTATTGTTACGACTGAAACGTGAAAAGCACCAAGAAGATGTCTCGATAAAGAACGTGGCTGCTGAATAGCAAAATGAAAAAAGACGGTCCCGAAAAAACACCATACCAGTGGGTGGAAATCTAGAACTGAGTCCATAATGTCTGTCGTTGTATGCCAAAACGGGATTATGAATTATAAAAGCAATGCGTTGGATATTTTTCTTAGAACGGCAGCTGCATTTATAGAGCTTCTCTAATAAGTCCAGTAAACATGGGTGTGGGCTTTTGCCTCCCGCTTGATTGATCCCTGTGAAGGCAGATTCGTAAATTCCAACATATCATCGTTTTAGCGTCTGATTCGCAGTGGAATTTACATACGATGGATATCAAACTTCCAGGGTCTGTAGGAACAAACATTACTACGTTGAGAGATCGGTTACCCGTATTAAACCTGCCTCAAGATGATGCCAGCTCGGAGAGATCTCCATGGTCAATAGCCCACGCAATCAAAAATACGAAAACTCAAGCTCGATTACGTCCAATGGTGCCTAAAATGGTGGCGTCGGATCGCAGCCTCATTTTACACACAAACAATGGCAAATAAACCCAAAGGATTCAAATGAGCAGTTTCAGACGGCAAGCTGCAGACCGCGATGTTATAATTGGATTTGGTGGCATGTGATTAGTGGAAATACGGCGGCTTTCACTGAAGGAAGGAGTTAAAATAACAGAGATTGTCTCTCTTAAATCCCATCGCATAGATTAATATCTGTTGTCAATCAAACTCCAACACTCGTCGTCACTTCTTTTGACAACTACAAGATGCCTATCGGCATAATTGCGGACATTATCGGCCTAATTGGCCTCGGCCCTGCGGCAATTGGGGGTTCCGTCATTACATATTGTTCCAAGCATCCGGGTCCTGGCTGTATTGATTCTCGAAGTGTCGGCATGAATTCGAGACATTTCGACTCCAGTGTTGGAGCTTGCAATGTTCCCATGTACAACTTCGCTCAATGCCATGATCAACTTGAATCTCAGAGCACTGGCGTCATTGGAACAGTTCTCTCAGCTGGCAGTAAGTTTGGCCCTTCAGTCATTGGAAAGTTTCCACCCCCACATGAAGTCGCTAACAGAAAATACTATAAGCGGTTCAATTCGACAATATCCCCCCTGCTTGCATGAATCTAAATGCTATCTTGATCGGTGCTTGTGGCGGCACCGGCCCTCGCCCAGAGCCGTGTGGATCGGCCTGCATGAAATATATCGGTCTTTCTGATGACCAGCTGCGACTGTTATCCAAGTCCCTCAATATCTCGTGAAATGCATCTTCTGGTATCCCAAGGCATTGGAGATTTGTTGCGCGCTGAGTGTAGAGCCGCGTTGATGCGACTTTGGATGGGGATGTATTAAACATCAATAAGTGTTATTTTCATTTTGGAAAGCCAAGGCTATTGGCCGTATTTGTTTTCTTGTCATGGAGATCCTAGCTTCAACACACGGAATCCATAGGCATCATTGAATTGAAAGGTCGTTCATGTCTTAAACTCTGGTGTGCCGTGTTTCTTATTCAGAGATCACTTTTTGCGGTCTTTTTTTTAGTGACCATTGACCGCCTTTGGAGAGACCCCGGTCATTATTTTATGAGTTATGGTAGTAAGCACACCTCTGGATTACTATCTCAGACGGTCAACTACATGGTTAAACGCCTAATGTGGATGTAACAAATATTTCTCTACTGCCACTGAGATGAGGCATTGCTTCCTGCTAACTAGCCGTCATCAGCGGTACTACATTCGTTATAGCTTTACGCAGTCAATTATCCCTCAAACACTAACTAGAGACTGTCTGCCATGGGAAGAGTATTTGCACTTCAGTTAGCCACCTTAGCCTTTAAGAAAATGTTACCTTTTTGGATAGTCCCTACCTATGCCATCAACCATACAACATCCTCATTCGTCGTAAGCGGTGTTAAGAATCTCATATTGAGGGATCCTGCAACGTATATGCCTGTAGAGTGGAAGCCTGATTTTCTCTTTGCTGTATTAAGCTGGATGGAGATAACTAGACTTTCGTCTAGGGGTGTGGCAATAAGGCCACCGTGGACAATTCCTTTGTGGCCAGACGGACAGCAACCCAAGGCCAAAAGGGTGGTCAGGTGCACAATTAGGCACAATATGTCGTCCAAGTGATGAGAATATAATGGCCTAAACAAAGAGAGAGAGCATGACGGATGGCTTTGTTGTTATTTTGATCAGAAAGAGTATCCCCACGGATTTGTTATTCGCGAGCTCACATCTTCATCCGTGGTACAACCACACTGTCCAAGCGCACAGCACACTCGGCCTCAATTTCGAGCATCAAAGCGAAAGAAAACGCTTCGGGTACAGGCTCGGCCATCTATATCTGTGAGACGTAGACGTACCTCTGGATGTTTACTACGGGCTGTACGTATCAAACCCCAAGGCCTGCTGCACCCAAAGTCATCAACTTTGTCCTTGGGGTTAACCCGATCGCATGTCGGTTTATGCATAATATTAGAAGAGAGAATCCCATTCGAACCGCATCTTAAGGCTAAATGAGAGTCTTAGCGGTAGATTCTCATATTGTCTGCAAGGCATGATCACTAGAACCCCATGAACAAAGAAAGCCGTCTGGTTCCTCTGCGTCTCTCATGCCATTGACCTGAATCAGCTTTATCCCACATTATTATAATGCCTCCATAACGTCTTTCATCCAGCTTACCTCGATATCTATCATGAGTATACACAATGAACCACAAGGGTGGATGGTAGAGAGAGTAATCGGAAGCGAGTGTGTCGGAACATATCCGCCTTACGGCTCGGCTGCATAGGTGGCGTTTTCTGAGCACTATAGTAGGCCGAATATGCATTAATTATCTTGGCCAGCACACCAAACGTTCAACAAATGCAGGGGCAGTTGCACAGTCCCACAAAATATATACCGGTGAACGTCATTTTCATCTTGTTCCGGGCTTTAGGATATTGAAGATGCAAGCCATCTCGTAATAGATAGACACGTAGGTCTCTGTACCCACGAAGATACATCCGAGCTGCAGTCGGTCTGTTTCACATAGACGCCTGAGGCGATCGAATAAGTGACGTGTCATGCATTGTATGAGATCGTGAGCTGAGATGTTTTAATTTGACAAAAGCGAGTTCTAATATCCATCGCCTGGGAGAGACTTGGCTCTGCACCGGGAGTGGACACATCGACATATATATAACCTTCCTCGCCCACGTGTCGCTACGATCGTTATAACACTATCCAATCGACAGTTTCTTTACAAAAAGAACCGAAACAAAGAGGTAAGTAAGTCACACATTTCGTTCTTGAACAACTCTTTGACTCATTTCTCATAGTTTCATCAACCTCTCTACCAATAACATGGATCCTAACGAGACTAAACTAAGATTGAACGGCTCATCCAACGGTGCACCAAACACGAAGATCGCAGCAGGTGTTGCCGAATTCTTTAGTGCCCACCCCAATATCCGCTTTGTTCGTTTTCAGTGGCAAGATCTTTCTGGTCTCTTACGAGGTCGCATTATTCCTCTTGAGCATGCACTCGCGATAGCAGCAGGAGAGCGGACGTTACGCGTAGGGCCAGTGGCATTTCAGGGTGTTGTAGACAACAGTCTACTGCCGAGCACAGATTTCAAGGGCAACGATGTTCTTGTGACTGACTGGACATCGCTACGGACACGGCAACGACTGGATCCCTTGTATGCCAGCGTCATGTGTAAGGTTGTCCAGCACCTCCCCTACTTGACTCAGCCAAATTGGAATCTCTGTCCACGACGGGCTTTGGAGACGGTTATGGAAAAGGCAAAACACACACTCCACGTCGACTTCCTCGTCGGGCTTGAGGTCGAGTTCGAAGTCATGAAGGCCACAGACGAAGGAGGGTATGTTCCATACGCCAAAAGCTTGGGCAACTGTGTGGTATCGTCGTATCGTGACCCTTGTTTCGCGTTTATAGAGGAAGCTGTTGTGGCATTGATGGATGCTGGAGTCAAAATCGACGCATTCCAGAGCGAGGGCAATCGGGGACAGTACGAAATCGCTCTGGGGCCGCTCCCTCCGGTGCAAGCTGTTGATCAGTTACTCCTGGTCCAGGATACCCTCAAACACATATTTGCCCGCCACGGACTGGTAGCCACCATGTCACCACGCCCATTGCCATCACGACGGCAATCGTCGGGACAGCATGCTCATATCAGCATCAATCCGCCACAAGATGAGGAATCATTCTTGGCTGGTATGTTGCAGAGGCTTCCTCAGCTCTGTGCCTTCGGTCTTCCTTACGAGATATCGTATGAGCGCGTGAAGCCCGTATTTGCTGGCAACATGGTGTCATGGGGCACCGAAGACCGCACGGTACCCATCCGGAAGGTCAAGGCCGGCCACTGGGAATTTCGTTCCCTTGATGCCACGGCCAATATGTATCTTGCTTTAGCAGCAATACTGAGCGCTGGTATACTTGGATGCGTTACAAAGGAGCCTCTGGTCCTAAGAGACAGCGGGATCGAGCTTCACTCAGACAATAAATACGGTGAAATGTTGCCTCAAAGCATTGACGAAGCACTTAATCAGCTGGAGACGACGTTTGAAGAGCTTGAAAACATGATGGAAAGCAGAATCATCCGACACTATCTCCAGGTGAAGAGATATGAAGCATCATTGGTTCAGAACATGGGGACACAAGCAGCTCGGGATCTTCTGATTGAGCTTTTCTAGATGCGTTATTAGGCATACGTAGGAACATACAGCAGGTTATAGATTCAATTCAGTTGCTGCATCCATCTTTCTCACCTCATCATAAGCGTGTCCCCTTGACAAACTCATCGATAACTTTGACTACTTCCGTACTACCATCTCGCTCAGCAATGAACCTAGCCGTCTGCCCCAAACCATCTTGGGCATCCACATTGGCTCCCCTTGACAAGAGATATCTCACGGCCTCAGCATTCTTCATGGCGGTGGCTGCATGAAGCGCAGTCTTTCGTCGGGAAAGAGGTCTCTGGCTGTGCGCATACCATCGTTCAGCAGTCTCCCGTGGATCTCCTGAATAAGGCACCTCCTCGTCCGATTCCGTGACTCTTCTGTAATTCACATCTAGTCCCTGATCTAGAAGCCACCCCAGCATCGTCAGTCCCCCAGTGTTGTTGCCTTCCGCGTTCACAATCAACAGATCGTCTTTGAGTCGCTCTGCTTCTGGCACCTTGTATAACTTCCATAGATGCTGAAGTACCTGCGGAGTACCAGATTGAATGGCAAACTCAAGAGAGGTCTTTTGAAACCAATCTTCGGAGACGAGGAAATTCGGGTCTACTTTGACAATGGAGTCTAACAGATCGATGCTTTCTTCCGAGTTCTCCCCACGTGCAGCATCGAAAAGCAACATTTTATCTACCGGGGTCCATTTGTTCCTAAGAGCTGCAGCCCAAACACGGAGTGGCATCTTTTCTCGCTCCTCGTCTGGGTAATAAAACAACTTGACGTGTCCTCCCAAAAGCCAATTTTCGGGCGGTGGAGGAGAATTCAAGGGCTTTTCATCTGCGATCTTTATGGCTAGACCAGGATTGCCGGTATTCAATGCAGTGAAGAACATGGCTTGGCGGAATAGAGGCAGAGTCAAGAGGCGATCGGCATCTGCTGCACTCACGGTAGGGCTGCCTGATCGGGGTGAAGCCATGTCCGCTTGTCCAGATGCGCAAGCCGAAAAGAAAGGCTCCAATTTCTCACCTATTTGGCTCACATGTCGCAAGTTAATCCATGCGCTCTAATAAAGACGAAGCTTCAGAAAGTCCCTTACCAGGAAAAGAAGCAATCAGAGGATCCGTTTCACAGATTTTAATTGCACTTGCCATGGGACCAAATCGCTTCCCATGCCACATGAGCGGGCGTACAAAGTCGCTAGCCAAACCTTCATCAGGCAAATGATGAACTCGCTGCTCTGCCGGCCCGAAGTGCGCCAAGCATCGTTTGAAGAATTCGCCCAGTTGTATTTTCTCGGCGAACAATTCCGAGACGGCATTCACGTAGCACCCCGGTGTCTGATCGCGCATTATGCTCACCATGGTTATGGTCTCTGTTGGGGGTTGTGGTAATTGCGATGATTGTGGTGATAGCAGTATATATAAGAGACAAAAGAAAATCGCGGATAGGTATATTAGCATTTAGGCGGGAAACAGAGTTGCCAGATTGCAGCAGAGGAGTGTCTACTTAATGAATTGCTGGTCGGTCATATATGCACTCTCGAGAATCCTTCAAGAATCCTACAACATCGGAACAGGTGTGCGATAATCCGATGGCGATCTCAGAGCCTTGGGGGCCGCCTTGCTCCACACACACTTGCGGAGACGGAATCCTATTATGTATAAGTGGTTGTTGGTTGTGATGCAGATTTTTATTGAATGGTTGTTGGACAAGTTACACCAACTAGATTGAGATACCATTAGAGTCGCTTACTGCTTATTACGCTTAAACGTTAACTTCTTAGCAACTCTGGATGCATGATTCACCATTTCCAAAAAAAAATCACAGCACATTCGGGCACGTTTCATGAAAACACCACTATACCGCTATGACAGCCGTATGTCTTAATTATTCTCTACCTTTCTTCCTAAGTTCGAGGCTGGGAAAGGTTGATTCATCTATTGTTCAGTTATACCCGACGCCATACACGATCCTAATAGGGTACCTAGGTAGGTAGGGAAATCTTCCAGAATGTTGCTTCATTCCAAACAAATGCTAGTTAACACGCATATTCAACGAGTAGCTCAATACCATCCACACTATAGACCTAGGCAACTAGGCAAAACTATCGGTGGTTTTGCTACTTCAATGTATTAAGATAGGCCTCAAGGCAGAAGAAAGCTGCAACCTAGATACACAGCCTCATTCTAAGCACTCTACACAGAATGGCAAGTTATACAGGTGATTACCTACCCACGACGAGATTCGGACATCGCATATACTTTCTACAATGCTTAAATCTATTATAAGAATAACTGATCCGATATTTAGCTTTGTTATAAAATCAATGGTTCGATGAGCATGTCCGAGATGTCTTCTGTCTCATGCATTGAGACTCAGGACGCTAAATCTCAAGTGCCAGGGGTGAGATGGAAGCGGGGCGAGGCAGAGCAGCAGTCAGCCCAAATGGTCCTACACTGATTCGATCGTAAATGATAAAACCAGGCAACATCATCTGCTACAGTTGGCCATTCAGTAAAGTACTCTCATCTCAATTCAATATGCTACGATTTGGTCTTCAACATGGCGCTCGCCGGCTTCTCACAACCTCTGCAACCCGGTCGAAACAAGTTGATCTGGTATGCCCAATCTGTTTCGACTTTGGCTTTACGCAAACTGCGTTTCGTGGTAGCGTAGAAGATGACGCTCCAGAAAGTGTCAAATCTAGGCCACCCAGTCCCAAAAGCGAGCACAGTGATAGTGGCAACGCCAAAGCTATACCAGGGAGCCCCCCCAAGCCGACAACTCCAGAAGCACCTCGGAATAGCCCGACGAGGAGTAAAATACGCTCTTCAATGAATTTGCTTACCAACTCCGAGACTATGAAACATAAACATGAGAATAAAATCGAGGCAATTTATACGATGCCGATTGATAACGACATAGTCGATGCTAGGGTATATGACCTTCTTGAGGGCCAAGAGCCGAATTTCAAGGAAGGTGGACACGAAGAGGCACAATCCTTTGTTAAGGCGGAGCTCATCAAGAACAAATCTATTCCGTTCAAATATTGGCTTGAGCAGCCTTGTCCTTCACATCGCAATACGGGAGACCAGGTTGCACCTTGTGTGACCTTGAGGCGTGGCCTCCATGACTACATGATGGAAACTAGTCCGGGATATGCGCAGCGGCAGGAGTTAATGCGCGAATTGGGATTCGTTACTACAGGAGGAAGTTCGGCTTCTCAGTGTCTTCGAATTGGTCACTTGGGTGCTGGCGAGCTTCCAGCGCACGCTTGGGGTGTAGAGAGCTTTCTCAAAACAGGTATGAACCTGGAAATGATGAATATTTCAACGCCCGATAGCTTACAAGTATGTTCGCAGAGATCCCGTCACCGTGGAGACAGCCTTGGTTTCCAGACCGTGGATTAACAGTATTTGAGCGGACAGTGCCATCTGGGAATACTGCATCTGAGGAAGCTTTTCAAAAGGCTACAAATTGGTTCCGTGAATGCAACGACACCCATGAAGATTGCTCGGCTGGAGAGATCTCAGAGATGCCTGACCGAGTTCTCGACATCGCTGCTAAAGACACTGCTTCCGGCGTCAAGTTGGTTCAAACGAATGGTAGAAAGGCCAGATACGCTTGTTTAAGCCATCGGTGGGGGAAGGAAACATCTCAAGCCACGAAGCAAAATGTTGAATCACTCTGCAACGAAGTGCCGTGGGACTACCTCTCGCCTACTTATCAAGACTCGATAACATTTCTGCGAAAATTCTCAAAATGGCACCAAGACCAGTACGGGGAAGAGATACGCTATATATGGATCGACAGCTTGTGCATTATACAAGACTCCAAGAGCGACTGGAAGAAACATTCTCTCAAAATGAGCGACATATATTCCAACTCCTCCATCACCCTAGTAGAGAGTCATGGACTTCACACTGAGAAAAGATTGTTCCAAGACTCTACTGCTAGGCGGGGTTCAAAATCTGTATCCATTCAAGACGCAGAAGGCAATCATCATGAGTTGCACTATCGACACACCATCTACCATCCCACATTCATGGTCAAGGATGATGATATTCCAGTTTGGAAAAGAGCATGGGTGTTTCAAGAGCGACTTTTGTCGCGCCGCCTTCTCATTTTTGGGCCCGATGAGCTTTCATGGCAATGCGCAAGTCACCACAAGTGCGAATGTGGTCTCGAGCAACTCGAAACACAAAGTGATAAACTCATGAAAGAATGGGAGGATAACATTCACATTCCACTGCATTCGGCAAGTAGCAGAAGAGATATGCAGCGCACGCTCGGCAACAATCCCTCCCACAAGCAACTTCGAAAAGCCTGGAGACTCGTTGTTGAGGAATATTCGCGGCTTGACTACACGTACCGCAGCGATACTCTGTTCGCCATAGCAGGTCTTGCAAAGAACTTTAATGCAAGATTGGGCGGTAAAAAGTACTTCGCTGGCATCTGGTACGACGAATATGATGAGCTGCAAGGAGGTGAAGAGGGTGCAGACTGGGAGCCTCAAGCAGAAACAGCCTTGGACCTGTTATGGAGGCTCGCATATTTTAAAGATGCAGAGCGAGAGGATCTTCCCGAACCCGCGGTTCCTATATCATGGAGCTGGGCATATCCGGAATGCGAAGTCATCTACCCGTTTCATGACGATGAGGTGATCAATCAGTATACTCTGGTGGCATCAATAGGAGGCGCTATGAATGTTCCCAAACTGCCTGACGATCACGATGAGCCGCGAGATTGGGTGATGGATGACATGTACACAGAGGTGCCTCCCTCTGCAATTATTCTCGCCGGTCCTCTCTGGAAGACGGAGGTTACTGCCGCGCCGCATCTATTTACGATTAAAGATACTGAGTATCCGGAGTACACTTACTTCTTGGGGGCCATGTCGGCCGAGATTCTTCAAGAAAGCGCCGTCGGAAGACAGATTCGCCAAACAAGACTTATTATCACACCCCCCAAAAATGAGGGTGAGAGCAATGAATCTGCAGTCAACAAGATGCCGCAACTTGTCTTTTACCCAGACAGCACGAAAACCGTCATTACTGAATCGCTCTACTGTCTGCCGATGGCCAGTTTTAAGCGCCTGCCTATCAAAGCCACTGTAAACGAGAAGGTCGTATTTGCCGCCTTGGTACTGGAGCCAGTGGGGCACAAGGCAAATACCGAGGGCTACGATCCGGATTTATCGCATAGAGATCCTTCGGAATTGGTCTTTCGGAGAGTTGGATTGGCCTATATGACGGATGGAGGCTGGGCCGAAGAGCATGATAAGATGTTAGAAAAGATGCCCGCCAACATCGTGTACATAGTTCAGTGATGGCCTGTGAAAATTTGATGGATTGTGGAGTCAATTGGATTATAGAGGAGGTCGTTATAGATCACCCGACAGCTACTGAGAAAATATGTTAAGAGAATATTGGTATACCTGATCACCATCGTTTCGTTTCATCCCGAGGCTGATAAAGTTCAGCTGCAGCTTCAAGATTGTCACGCATGGATTTCGATGTAACTGAATATGCCCCTAATTTTACCTCTGGAAAAACTAGGAATATCCAGTATATCTACGGAGTATGACACGCCCTAAAATGGATCGCTTCGCACAATTAAGCGCTCGTCATGGATATAGGATAGACTGAATTAATCCCATAATTCCAGATACACCAGAAAGTTTACTGCCAACAGAGGTGATATGAAACAAGATATGCTTGACGGGCCAACACTATGTTGTAGTGTTGTAGTTAGCCTCGTAAATGGGGGCGTCATCATCCCACATTGCTGAAGAATGAGGCTGTGAATTAAGCGCTTACCGGCCTGCCCATTTTATACGCGCCTCGCCTGCATAAGCGGAAACTACACACCAAATCTGTATTGGCTCTGGTTACTATTTGCGTTAAGCGCGCTGCCGACGACGTGGAATTGAGTGCTTGAATGTAATCAGATGTATATATATAAGACAATCAATAACCTCAAGTTTTTGGGACAAGACGACTGTACAATAATACAAACTCGACTTATTAATTCTGCTACTCAAGTGCGCTCTCACATTAATTTATTACGCCGCAATTGTTTGCTATTGTTTATTACATCATCATGGCATCCCGAGAAAGCTTCACCATTGGATGGGTTTGTGCTCTCCAAGAGGAATATGAGGCCGCATGCGCCATGCTAGACGAAGAGATCGAAGGCCCTCCATACCAAGAGCCAGGCGATAACAACACGTACTGCTTCGGTCGTATCGGCGGGTACCGTATTGTTATTGGATCCCTTCCATCAGGTCGCTACGGCGTCACAGCGGCTGCTCGTGTTATGGTCGACATGACACGCACCTTTTACAAGCTACGGCTTGTCTTAATGGTTGGCATAGCAGGGGGCGCCCCTACTTCAGAACAGGACATCCGTCTCGGCGATGTTGTCGTTAGTGTGCCTTATAAGAACATTGGGGGAGTTGTTCAGTTCGATATGGGGAAACGAATCGATGGCACATTTCAGCGAACAGGCCATCTAAATTCTCCTCCAGCCCAAGCACTCAACATTCTTCCAGAAATTAAGCGCAGACATCAATTTCCTGACCAATATGGAGGCGTGGATGAACATCTGAAGAGATTCGACAACGACACTCGCTTCCACCGACCCAGCATAGATCGGTTGTTCCGCTCCGATAGCAAACACCAAGGCGGAAAGTCTTGTGAAGGATGTGACTCAAGTGAGCTCGTTGCGCGTCCGCCTCGTACATCGCCCAGAGCCATTGATGTCTTTTACGGCACAATCGCATCTTCCAACACGCTCATGAAAGACGCTAGAGCTAGAGACTCTTACGCTCATGATCCGGAGCTGGGAGTACTTTGCTTCGAGATGGAAGCCGCGGGCCTTATGAATGACTCACCGTGCCTTGTGATCCGCGGCATTTGCGACTATTGCGACTTGCACAAGAATGATGAGTGGCATTATTATGCAGCAGCAACTGCGGCAGCATATGCTCGAGAGCTCCTTTCTGTAATTGAGCTTTGAGGCATGTAGCGCTATTGCAATGTTGGGTAATTGGACAGATTTATTGCGTCGGACAGAGATATTGTTTCACAATATTGTGTATTTATAGAGATGGGATTGTACAGTATCGTTTGTCACCAAACACATTTATGTAGTGTATAATAGACAGGCAGGTAACAACTGCAACTTGGAGCATACTTCTCAGTAAACTATTTGTGACTTAATGCCCCAAATCTTCAAAGACAATTCATTCTACGATCATTATCTCCTCAGCGGTGGCAAATCTTGGCCCTGCACCATCTTTAACGCTGGGTTATACAAAAGATGCTCTAAAAAGCCATTTCCAAGATTGTTAATGACCCCTCGTATGTTGACCATCTTAATAATTTCGGTACCGTGTAAAGAATATTCTGCATAATTTCCAGCCATTAACTGTTAATGATCAGTTCATAGACCGCATATCAGTAAAATAAGCATGGAAGTTAAATAAACGCACCTCCTCAGCGGCCAAGACTAGAGCCAATGCGATAGTCTGATCACCGATCTCTGTGTTGGATATCGCAGCGCGAATCATTTTAACACACTCATTTTTATACCTGAGAAGTAATGTCGCGTGAAATTCGTTTTGTGTCTGAAAAGATACGAGGCTGCGACATGCCGTCATGAGAAGACCGGCAAGGAGACCATCGTCCACAAGTGACCATGGGACCCAACACGAATTAACCGGCTGTCTAAATGGCTCTCCGCGGCTACTACAAGTACCACAATTTACATAGCCATTATCGACACTGCATCTGGCGTCTTAAAGACATTAGTATGAGCTTCATCACAGTTTTTTGTATAGGAATAGTTATAAGTGACTTGCAGTGATCCATCAGCTCATTTTCCACATGTGAGGTTGTTCTAGCATGATGTTGGAAAGGGTCTCTCCGATAACGTGAAAGCGAGCTTTGCGGTTCAGGATTGCTGATTGTTTGAGGTCTGATCTGGGTTTTTGTTCCAGTCCCCCCTTCTGATGTATGGTGCTTGTGTTTCTTGGACAGAACAGTGGGTTGATATTGCCGGACCTCCAGGTGGCCCCGACGTCTTTCCCGCTGGCGATAATGACCCTCTTTCGCCGCATGTGAGCGAATGAGTTTGGCATTGGAAGATTTGTATGCATCGTTCGGATCCGTATTCACAATCCACATTCTAGGTTGCCATGATCTGCCTTGTGACTGGGCTTGTCGCCTCATGTCACTGTATTCAGGGCTCTGCATGTTTCCGCAAGGTAAGCTCATGAGTTGATTGGGGCAACTCCCGGCTCGTCCAGCTCATCTCCGCCCAAACCAGCATATATTCCATCTTTGTAGCAGGATACCGATTCTCATTTTATTACAATCAGCATACTGCTCCGGAACCGGCGGCTCTTCCATTTGCTTTGCTTGGCCTAGATTGTAAAAATGGAACCTGGTCGCCAACGACATGCGTATAATATCAATTACAAACGCTGGGCTGAACTACGCTCTAAAGAGGCATTGCTGCGGCAGATGGGCTGGTGGGGGCTTCAAACTAGGAAATTGGCCATTTCCTAAAAGGTAGAAGCGTTTGTTGTGGACGGCGCCACCAGCGTGGTGCAAGACGATGAAGTCAGCACTTCGTTGATCGAGTCACCTCATTGTTAGAAGCTGAGAGTCATCTAGTTTATAAATAAGTTCACCGCTGGAGCGATCTTATTTGTGCTGATAGTAAATAGAGTAAACCTGTAATTAGTAATTATTCTTCCGATTGAGCGAAGTGTCATGAAATTTTGATGAGAGACCCTTCACTCTACATTATCACGGGCTCTAGATGCATAAGGAGCATTTTTTTCAGCAATGGCAGCTTATTAAAATGTCCTAGTTATTCTTGACCACGGGTAACTACCCGTATTAGCCCGTTGTACTTGCGTTGCTGTTCTTTGCTATACAACAATATTCTTTGGCTTTCCGGCACACCAATCTTCAACATTTTCCTTGTACGCCCCTAAGTAGCCATCTATTGTTGCCCTTGCATACCATGCAACATGGGGCGTAACCAACAAGTTCAACTCTTCCGCTTCATCTTGACTCAGCTTGAGAATGGGGCTATCGCCTTCCTTCCAGTGATCGCCAGCACCAGAGGGCTCTTTTAAGAAGACATCCGTTGCGCACCCATCGATCACACCTCCTCTTAAAGCCTGAAGAAGTGCCGGTTCATCGATAATACCTCCGCGTGAGACATTTATCATGATGGTCTTTTGAGACATCATTTGGAACTCATCATGAGATATGAGATTAAGCGTCTCTGGGTTGCGGGGCAGACATAGGACAAGCACTGTTGATCGACGTAGAACCTCCGCAAACGGTGTCCGAGTATCATGAACTTGTGTGCTCATCGTATCTCGTGTAGAAGCGGTTGGAACAGAGCCCGAAACTGCGCTCTTCCGAGAAGCAATGAGAACAGTCATCCCGAGACCACGGCAAAGCTGAGCAACACGCTGACCTATATTTTGACAAGATGTTAGCCATCGCTCATTTTATACTCAATATGCCAAGTTCTTACCTATTGCTCCATAGCCGATAATGCCGACGGTTTCTTCTTTACACGATAGCGGTAATTTGTTGTCCCTGGAGTTCAATCGGTCGGTGATTGTACCCCTTCTCACCCACTCATCTGTTCCCAAGATGACTTTTTGCATCAACAAAAGACGTCGGCGACAAGCAAAGTACATCGCCAGGACATGATTTGCAACGCTATCACCATTCGCATCTGGCGCATTAAGAACCCTGATTCCCCTCTTTTTACACTCTTGTTTATCGATGCTGTCAGTCCCGGATGCCAAAGCCGCGATCAAACGAAGGTTTGGAGTTTTAGCTGCTGAGAGAGTTGAAGCATCAAGGCGTGTGAGTGTCAGAGCAATTATAGTTGCATCCTTCACAGCCTCCTGAATATCATCGTTTGAAGTAAGTTGTGTCTCGCAGACTTTCAACTCGTAGGTATGTGGGGGTGGAAGGTTGAGTAGATTCGGGGGGATAGGAACGTGCCATGCATCCAGAGCGACAATTTTGTGATGCATTTTGCGAATTGAACCAAAACGACGGAGAAACATTGAGTTGTTGTATACAATGGCAGCACAAGTAAAGATAGATTTGCTGGCTGTAATTTATTAATTTATTATTGTTAGACTGATACGCCCTTAGCGACATAAGGAGTGGATCAAATCATCAAAGGGCTCTTACTTTGCCATGTTCGGCTTGGTCGGCTGCAAGATCTCACAGCCTGCGTCAGTTGGAGCGGGAGTTCAAGATAACAACCGAGTTCGCTCAGACTTCGGTCCAATAGCCATTCTTTATTCCCGCCATAAAGACGTCAGTGGTATAAATCCTCACTTTGTAGATAATCCTCCCCACTAAACCCCACATATACCCATTTAGGAATATGCATGTTTTCTCATTTGAGGAGATGAGTTGCTCGATGAGACTCACCTTTTGTTACCTATCACGAAGTTGGTACTGCCACCTAGAACTATAGTCTCTTGTCAAAGCTCTTCTCTCCAAGTTCTCAATAGATCCTTGGTTTTATTTCTCGGCCAACCAGCATGGTGCGGATCAGCACTTCATAACTCAACTCGGCAGCTAATAAGAGCAGAAAGGAGAGGTCATCAGGAGGCCCTGTCCCGATTCTTGGTCTTATAGCCAAAATTTTATGTGAGGCATAATATTACCTATAGTTTTATATAAATGATATTCATAACGAATTATAATACCAAGGTTTCTCGAAATTCCTTGAGTCTAGAGTTTCAGTTGGATAGAAGGCCAAACGCGAACTACGACATCAATCGGTCGAGATACGAAAAAAAGGCATCACGATCGCACTATATAATCAGATGAGTTAATGATAATTCGTAATCATCAGTTCTAGATAAAAAGTTTTAATCTTCTTCATGTTGCGGTGGTTAATGCTTGGAGCTGTGATACCAAGTAGATTCGAGACCAAACAAACACTGGAGCGAGATTCACATTATGAATATAAAAGGAATAGAAAACTGTCAACTTTTGTGAATGTCGGAATATGCAAGAATAAATCACGATTTATCTAAGCATAACATGTCTTCCGGAAAGCTCATCGTCGTTGTTGGCGCCGCTGGCAACCAGTGCGGTTCTGTGGTATCTACGTTTTTATCAGAGCCCTGCTGGCGTGTTCGTACCCTCACCTACAATGCATCAAGTACCAAAGCTCTAGATTCAGCCTCCAGTGGAGTTGAAGTCATCTGTGCGAATATAGACGATCCGTCAACTCTTACACCAGCTTTTGATAGAGCAGAATTGGGAAAAGGTCCTGAGCTTAGGGATACAGAGGTTACTACCTGTCCTATGGCTTGCAATGGTACAACAGACCAACACAAATAAAAAAGGATTGTACCTTCGAACGAAGAGACGATCGAAAAACTGATCAAAGCAGGAGGGCCACCTCAACTCAGCTGCTCAACCATGAGCCACCAGGGTAGGATCACAACTGTTAGAGTAAGGCTTCAAAGACGATTGGAAATATAATTTACTTCATCACACTCTTTCAGACTGCCTAAATAGCCAGTCGTCGACAAAGAATGAAGACGGAGTTTAGGCCACATTCTGTATGCCAAAAGTGCACAGCTGCCAGCAACCAGATCTGTGGCCATTGAGCTAAAAAGGGTGTTGAAAGACACTGAGCCCATAGAGACTGCATTCAACAGCTGAGGCTGCTTAAAATAGTACCGTGTGCTAGGTAGTTTATTTTAGCTACAACAGCAGCGAATTTCGCTTCAATCCGTGGAACGGATTATCATCGAATGCACGTACTCTATATCTATATTGAATTGCGAAACCAACTTCAAGCATTGGTTAGCTCTTAGGCTGAAAGCTTCTGTGTGAGGAGAAAACTTTCCAAGACCAGCGCTATAACCAATAGTAGACACAAGGAGTAAGAGCTAATTTTTAAAAGATATGATAAGTCACATAGGTACCATGGCGGAAGAAACTGAGCGATATTATATTCAACTTATACGAGATCAAAGTGGGACATATGACAGAATAACGCATAGGACAGAATTGTATATGGACTGATGGTGCGGCATCCTGTAATGTGAAACGTTGGCTAAGCATGATTACTTTTTCACCATTTGTACTGAGCATAGACAGCAGTGAAGAAAGATGTCAACTTCGATAATATGAGCGAGTTGAGTTTCTAATCCCCCGAAATAATGCGGATTTGCAAGACTGCGGATACTCACATGGCCATTGATACACGGGGGTTAAATTTTAGCGGTGACTGTTACTCAAATCTCTCTACAATAGACTGAATCGAAAACCCCGTTGAACTCCGATACTATGCGCTAATTCGGTTCCAGCATTTGATAGCTTTAGTAGGGTTAATCAAGAGTTGCAGAAGCACTGACTATTGGTCAATCCATTGCCAAGCTGACATGTTACCAACCCCACGCTGCAACGGTGGATATTCCGAGAGTAAAGCTCTTGTCCACAGAAGTTCCTAACTGCGAAACCACAAGCAGTATCATCCTTTCTTTTCATCTGGAATTCTCAGCATATTTAGGCAAGACATCTCTGCAGCTGAAGATCTCCCGTTAACTAGGCAAAGTTAATTTGTCCGCTGAGCTCGCGAACTCATGTCTTGGCGGACCTAAAGTATATTTACTTTTCCGGACTTTTCCACAGCAGAACGGATTAGTTGTCACTCACTAATGACAAGCTCATTCGTCTCTCTTGTGCCACAAAATGGATCCCTATATGCAATTCATCCCCGAGACAAATTTCCACCCTGGCAAGATCTGACGTTGCTGATGCGGGGTTGGCTCAACCTGTCAAAATCTTCGGCGGTTATAAAGGGTTGGAGATCTGCTAAATTCCATACCTTTTTCGCGTTTACCACCGATATTAAATACAAAAACTGTCATTGTGATTTCTCGTTGAAAGAAGACACAATTGTATAACAAAATGCCTATTCCAACTGAAGTCGTAGGCTCATTGCCTCGCCCAACCTGTAAGATATTCTGATAGTGTTTGAGCCCCGAGCAAAGTTTTGACTAACCAGAGAAATAGACCTACAGCAGGCTTTCGCCGAGTATGACGCTGGAAAAATTACCCACGATGCCCTTGTCGCAGCCCAGGACAAGGCCGCCAAAGACTCCGTGGAGAGAATGGAGGCTGCTGGAGAAACCTATGTAACGGACGGAGAGCAGCGTGCCAGCTCGTGAGTTGAAAAAGCGTCCATCTCATCGATTCGGAGAGTTACTGATGTGAGATTTTAGTTTCGCGACATATCCAATTGTGGAGTGAGTATTGGCGACAAATGAACTTGCTTGCAAAATAGTGTTTCTTACAAGACATGATTACAGGACTCTCAAGGGCGCAGGTCTGCCTAGCAACTTTGTCGCCGATGGTCAATTCTTTGTAGGGTTTCTTGAGAGCTGAACAGCAGAACATAGCTGATATCCGGCTCTGCAGGCTATTTTTGATGATGGCCATCACCGCCAGCTGCCACGTCTCGTCAAAGGACCTTTCAAGTGCGTTTGTCTTGCATGTTCAAGGCAATTGAAGCGCTGCTAATTATTATGAACCAGATACGCGACTTATGCGTGGCAGAACCTCAAACAGTCCAAACCCTATGCATCTCATCCAATGAAGCAGGCCGTCATTGCGCCGAGTATGATGTATCTTCTATATCCCCTCCAGAGCGAACTCGAAGGCTACACCCGCGAGGAGTTTATCAAAGACTTGGTTAATGAGGTAAGCTAGCAAAATATGGCCTTTCCATTTCGCATGATGCAAAATACTAAGGCACCAATTGTAGTGCGAAAAGGATATTCGAGGATGCTTTGAAACAGGTGCAAAAAGAGTCTCAATTGACTTCACAGAAGGTACAAACGCTCTTATTGCTCAATAGTGGCCAAACGACTGACATTATACTATCCATTAGGTCGCCTCGCTTTGAAGCACGACCCTAGGAATCCTTGGACAAACGCCGAGCTTCTCGAAACATTCGTCAAATTGATCAACCAGTATGTATAAATGAAAGAGAAAATGCAAAAGACTTTCTGACATATATACAGAGTCCTTGATCGCTTCACTCCCGAAGAGCGAGTCAACATTGGTCTACACACCTGCCCCGGTGGCGACTGCGACTCTGTGCACTCAATGGATGTCGATTACAGCAAGCTATTACCGTCACTTTTCCAGATCCATGCGGGCTACTTTTTGATCGAGCTCTCGTCTGAGAAGAACAAAGAGGCTGTGTATAAATCGATTGGGCAACATATTCGCAGGGATGCCAACGGTATCAAGCAGGTGAATTACTTATGCCTTTAAAAACACTAGTACAATGACCTGACGCTAATCTCTTCAACTAGGTTGCTTTCATTGGAGTCATCAACACTCTCAACCCTGCTATAGAAGACCCAGAGCAAATTGCCGAGCAGTTGATGCTTGCAAGCAAATATATTCCCGTCGACCAACTAGGAGCAACAGATGATTGCGGTGAGATTCATCTCTATCCATGAATAGGTTCTCGCTTACACTCGACTAATGTGGATTGATGTTAATAGGCTTCTCCCCGTTCTCTATCGACGACAAGCCTAGTCATGGTAGTCCAGATTTTGCCAGGGACATTGCATTCCAAAAGATCTCGAGTCGTGTTAAAGGCGCCAAGCTGGCCAGCGAGAGATTAGGCATATAACTGTAGGTCCAGGGGTGCATGATGAAATTAATGATATATAGGCCTCAACAGCCCCCTTGCTTTCGGCCCTTTTGCAATTTCAACAGTGCAAGTTTAGATTTCTCAAAAGATCTAGTATTGTGATTAAATTAAATTCTTGAAGAACATCCCAAATATCGTCTCCATACTGTTTGCATATTCCCTGTTCCCTATCGTGATTCTATCGGTCATCCACAGCTAGCACCATCTGTTTATGCATGAGTGACCCCTGACGTAAGACAGTCAAGATTCATCCGTTTGATGTTCCTGATCGCTTGGCTGTCTCGGTTTTCTGACGACAGCAAAAGCCTGAGAAATTCGGATTGAGAATGCCCTCTCAACCCCAACTAGAATTCAATAAATGATTGGTCAGCATCAAGTAAATGATGGAGTTTTGTGTATCGCATATTGAACACACAAAGAATAACTCACAGATGAGGAGGTAAACGTATTTCGAAACTACCGGCGCCCAAACTAACGCCGAAATCACCTGTCCAATTGGCCAGTCGTTCATCTCGTCGAAACTACCAACATCATCCCAAATTCCAAATAACATAAAGAAATTCGACCACATGTGGACGACAATGATAATCTCAAAAGCAAAAAGAAACGTGTCGGTCAAGAAACGGCCCAGTTGTATCACATATAGCAGCATCAAAGACTCTCTCCCAGAGACTTTTTCTGCATAATTCCTTAGCCATAGAGTTCCTGCAGCTTCTTTCCATATTTTCTTGGCCCAAAGAAGACATAATCCTGTGAAGCATATTTTCATAACAAATCTAGGCGTGAATTCGTATAGCGTTCCAATAAAGTAGGGACCGTCACAAAGGTCATCCAAACTAGCGAATCCGCCGCATTTCTCGTTATCGCCGTCCGCAGACATGCGGTAGATGGTGTCAATATCCATGTTTTCCAATATTGAAGCCGTAGAAGCCCCGTAGGACATGATAAAAACCGTAGTGCATAACGCAAATGAGTAAAGGGAATCCAGTTGCAACTGATGGAGCGTTACTTGGTTCAAGAGAAGAGTTAGAGCCGCAATGACAGTAAGGTGGTTCATGGTAGTGCGACTGCGTATTACACCGCTCCAGTCGTCTGTCCCAAAATCCTCAGTTGGTCGAATATTAGCGTAGATAAGGCCGATTTGTATGGCAAGGATGAAGAAGCACTGGGCTTCCTGAATTTCGATGACGAATACGCTCGTCGAGTGTTTAAGGCGCTTTGCCAAACGAGAGCGTTGAAAGGTGATTAAGGAGTAGATTTTCCCCCCATAGATTGTCAACCTCGCTAGCGAGTCAATGCTTCTTGCCATATGAAGGATGCGGATGCACGCCCAAGCATAGAAGACAAGCAAAATTAAGACGAAATATGAAGCAATCACCTGGGTGTTACGGTTAGTTATCTTGGACATACTTGTGAAACGTAGAATACACTTGTAAGACGAAGTTGACTCACACCGGGCCCAGCAAGATCATTATCATTTTGCGATTCACTTTTAAAGCGGCAAACTTGAGAAATATAGGTACCCCAACGGCGCAAGTCTGGAGAGTGGGATGAGTTGGCGAAAGTCGAGAAGTTTCTGATTGGTTCCTCTTTTAACCAGCTCTCACCCGCACAGTCATGAAACCTTTTCAAAACTCCAACAGCATCGAACTCGATTAGATTAGTGACTGCTAGATGATCCAAGGCCTTGGCTGTGTCGCCGACGTTATTCGTGTCATTGAAATGGTGAGGGTGTGGCTTGTTGATCGCCATGTTTGCCAGAGTCAAACAGTTCCACCGCGTCTGCCAGTCCTGAAAAAGTAACTTGACATCTCCACAGGCCGCTGTGCAGTTTACTTCACCAGTCCGGGAGTTTTTACAGCCACCTGCGTATAGATTGAGAATAGAAGGGTATGGCAAGATTTCAGAATCATCGTTGGAATTTACTGTCGTGCCTAGAATGAGGCGGTTCGTGGTCGGTAGTTTATTCAAGCCACTTTGCACGTATAAGAATTTATTACTTGTAGCATACCATTCCCAGACGCGGTCGCTATCGGTCTGAAAGGATTGATTAAGAAGAAATTTAGAATCTGGGAAAAATGTAACCAGTCCATCATATTGCTCCATTTTACAGAGTTACTAAAGAGGAGTTCTCTGGAAAAACATTCGTTGAAACCCAGGTGGAGGATGAACGATGCCATAAGCTGTAGAAGAAATGTTTATGGGAGCGAAATTTGACCGCCAGACACCATATGTATTTATAATGCATAGAAAAGGGGTCAAAGCGTACTGAGATAGAAGAAATCCGCTTCCGTGTCTCAGTTATCGATGATTTTATTGGATGTTTGTATGCTTGTCTCGGAACTGGTCCAAAGAAGGCCAACGATCCCTACTTGTGAGGCAACTATGGAGTAAAATGATGCTGGTTAGATCCATTGGCATCGTATAAATACAAATATGTCGAGAGTTGTCTTGATAGTAGACGATGTAGAGTGACACAGGCTGCCTAGGTAGGGAGTTTCACAGGATTTCCAGTTCAGAGGAGGCTCAGCAATCCATGTTGGACCAATGTAAGCACATTAAGCAAAGTTTTGATAGGCAAGCCTCTTATTTATCTCGCCTCACTTGGGCGGTCTAACAAGGATCTGGGCAAAGACGCATCGTATCCTTTGGAATAAATTATCACGAGTGAGGCTAGGACAAGCTTAAGACGTGAGTGATTGTTGGTGTCGCGGTGGTGACTTGTTTGCATCATACCTGGTACCTGTGCTGTAGCTGTAGCTGTTGGTACCTAAGCTCTCCAGGCTTCGCACTGCAAAGTCACTGACGGAGCTGTGGCTGTGCCGAGAGTTTTGCGGATAAAGGATCCGTTAGGTACGAGTATCGTATGGGGGATACACCGCAAAGTTGCATGGGATTTCAAGCTTTTGCACATGTGGTGCCCACTTGATTCATCAAATACTACTCGTCATTTTATCCATAAATTACAATCTGTCTATTCAGCCTCGTCTCGTATTCCCTGGAGAGGTACTCAAAAGCACAAGTACACAAGTACACAAGTACACAAACAAAAGAACACACGGGGAATCGCCACTTCAGCCCCTCCGTCCGATGCCGTGCATTGCGTGGCTGATGATTGCTGGTGCGTCACTCCCAGCGCCCGCTATACCGCAATCAGCAGGCATACGTACTTCGTCTACGGTACCACGGCAGCCCATCCACGCGTGCACCGCCACAGCTGGTCCCCAAAGTTTCCCAAGATACCCGCATCATGTCACTGTGCCTGTCAACGCCTCTTTGCTCTTGACTTTCCACTCGACACCCAAACAAACAAGAATTCTCTCTCTTATCTGGCTTGATTCCAAATACCTGCAATTACTTGCATCTCCCATCATCACCTCCCAGCGGTGTTTGTTTGCTTTTGCTCCTCCGCCATCATGCGCTGATGTTCTTGATCGCCGATTCAGTGACGACATCTCAAATCTCCCCACCCGATTCCATCTTCATCTTGATTCCTACAATCGACGGCTTGGCCTCTCCTTACGATCGCTTATTGATTCACAAACAAACCGGCATAGCTTGAAGAATACGAAATTAAGCTTCTTCTGTTCCGTTAGATTCATCTCCATCAAGCATGTATATCCATCAGCCTCCCAGCAACGCCGAAGCTGCTCCGCATAGGCCGCAACAGCCCACGAGTAACGACTGGACGGACGAGCAGACAGCGGGTGCTTGGGAAGATGTGGCTTCTCAGCGCCCAGCCGGTGACACAGAGGACTCCATCCCTCGACAATATATCCCTGCGTCATTGCGACCTGGTGGAGGTGCGGAAGTGGCCTTCGGCTCGCCGGATGACGAAGACAGCGTGTGGAACGAGGCTCGAAACCTGCCGTTAGACCTGAATCTGCCCGATCAGGTCCCCGATGCTCTCCGGCCGGGCGCACACCGGGCAGAGACGAATCCATTCCTGAAGAAACAGACCCCTTCCCAGACACCCTCAGACACAAACCTCCAAGCTCCTCCAATCACGCTGCAGCCGCCAACCGCCTCGCTGTCCAACTTGAGCCTGGAAGAGACAAGCATTCAGAACCCATGGCAGCCGCCCATTGGTACTCAATCTCCTCTGCATGGAACTGAGTTGCCCATTGCAATCTCACCCGGCGGGTCAGAAATTGATCCCTGGGCTCGTTTCACACCAGAGCCACCCGCCAAAGAGCCCATCTCCCCCAAGTCTGCGGATCTCATCTCTCTGCACTCCAAAGGCTCAGCCTGGGATGATGAGTTCCCGAGCGAGCATGGCAATCCAGCCTCCCCACCACAGAATGCTGCAATACCAGATGACCTCATGCGTGAGCAGCAAGTCTGGGACGACTTGGGCTCTTTGGATCCGGCCAAAGGCAAGGGCAAGGCATCCGACATTCCCGCGGCACAAGCGGCCCCGATAGACGATTGGAGCCTGATAGACTCAGAGCCTTCGAGCTCACCACAGAGACAGCCACAGGAAGACTCCTCGACAGATGCGCTTGACGAAAAGCCCGCTTTGCCTCCCCGGCTTTCGGGAAGTCAGGTACGATGGACGCCGTCACGCCCACCAGTTGACGGCAAAGCCGAGACGTACCAAGTCAAGAATATCCGATGGCATGATCCCAGCGCCTCCAACAATCCCCGCGTATCTCCCATATTGATCCAGAATGAGAATGGCCCTTGCCCACTAGTCGCTTTGGTTAACGCACTTACTTTGACGACGCCCGAGGAGATTGGTGAGACGGCGCTGGTGCAGGTCCTGCGCTCGCGGGAGCAAGTCAGCTTGAGCTTGCTGCTGGATGCTGTTTTTGATGAGCTCATGTCCCCTCGAAGAACATCGTCAGAAGATTCGCTGCCGGATGTCTCAGAGCTCTACTCATTCCTCCAGAGTCTCCACACAGGCATGAATGTCAACCCGCGGTTCATCCCCACTCCGGAGGTGATCGCCGCATACGAGCATACTTCACTCACGGAGCTCCATCCTCTTGAGCGGCGAAAGTACATTCCCGGAACTTTTGAGAACACGGCTGAGATGGGCCTCTATGCCACTTTTTCCATCCCCTTGATCCATGGATGGTTGCCACCACATGATGATGTCGTCTGCGCTTCCATGGAAAGGCACGCTGCCTCTTACGAAGACGTACAGAATCTACTCTTCCGCGAAGAGGAGTTGGAAGACAAACTAGCTACATCCGAGGAGGGCCTGACTGAAGCAGAGCAGGATCTATACCAAGACATCATCACCATCAAGATATTCCTAAACGAGTCAGCTACACAACTGACGCCCTGGGGTATTGAAGTGATTGAAAAGGCAATACGGCCGGGCACATTTGCCATTCTCTTCCGCAATGACCACTTTTCAACGCTATATTGCCACCCACACACTCGGCAACTCCTCACACTTGTGACGGACGCCGGTTTCCGAAGTCATGACGAAATCGTGTGGGAAAGTCTGCGGGATGTCAATGGTGAATTGAACCAATTCCTTTCCGGTGATTTCCGGCTTGTAAGCGGCGATGCGACCACTGGATCGAGCACCGGAGCTGGCGATTACGGAACAGACCAAGGCGGTGGCACTTGGACGACTGTCAGCAACAAGCGTGGCAAGACGAAGGAGGCTCCGCATCAAGAGGAAGTAGGGCAGCCAAGCTCTACCACCGAACAAGAAGATCGAGATTTGGCTCTCGCTCTACAGCTGCAAGAGGAAGAGGATCAGAAACACCGTGAGGAGCAGGCACGCCGGAAGCGTGAACGGACGCTGTCGGAGCAATACATTGAGCAAGCTCATTTGCCCATACCCGTCAGCCGCCCTGGTGGAGGCAACGCCGGAGTCAACAACGGCCCAAGGCGCAACTCTGGAGCAACAGCTAGCGGTAGCCAATCCCTCGCCTCGCCGCGACGGACCTCCAACAGCATCAACACAAATGCAAACAGCAGTGCAAATGTGGCCCCTGTTTCTGCTTCGACTTCACAGCGCTCTCTGCCAAATTCGGGATCGGTGTCACAGCAAGTCCGGCCTCTTGTCCCACCTCGGAGACAGGGTGTGAATCGACCGCCTGATAACTCGGATGAGCCGCCGCCGCCCTCGTATGAACAGGCTGCCCAGGTTCCCGCATACGTCCCTCCTCCGGGGCACCCCAACCACCACGAAAGCAGCCCAGCAAGCAGACAAGTATCCCGATCGAGTGTGAACACTGGCAGCGGACCGCCTGCTTCTGCAGCTCGAGGCCGCCGACCCGGAGCCCCGGTTCCAGGAGCTCGAAGGCCAGCAGTGCCTGCTTCAGCGGGTTCAGGCAGATCGGACCGAGACTGTGTGGTAATGTGATGTCGAGATGATGAGAAGGAGCTATTCATGAATAAAGTTGGGGCATTACTCATGCCAGGAATGGCGTTTTTATTGATGGGCAGGCGGGCATTTTCCTTGCAGGCGTTGTATTTTGGCCGTGATGATTGTATGACGGACGCTCTTTTCCTCTCATCCTCGAACAAGAATTGTATTTCATAGTTTTACCAAGTATTCTTACGTTTTTTCTCTAACGATATACATACTATCAATCATCAAGTTATCATTGTCATATATCGTCTGAGAAGCCGCCTATTCTATCTCCCGGCACGATTTGAATGGTATTCCCAATCATGGCAAACGACTGGAATCTCTACTAAGCGGACAAGCGCATTTGCTTCCAAATATGGCATAAACGAGGCCATATATTTCATCCAATCAAACAAAAAGTAAAATTCCCATTACATGCTGTATATCAATGCAAAAGAAGGCAAAAAAATTGCAATGGCGATTCGATGTACCAGGGACTCGAACCCTGAGCCTTAGTCTGGATCTCCCTGTTGCGGGTAGCAATAGGAGGACTACGCGCTACCATTGCGCCAGCACACCATGCAGTTATCGGGGTTACTTTTATTGCAGCCTATATGAGTATATCAACAGCATTAGGAAGGTGGTGTTTGGCGGCAGAAATCAGCAGTGTCTCGTCACTGTTGATTGTTGACATCATTGAGCTGCAGCCACTCAGATTGTGGCTTTTTTGGTTTCGATTCGCTACTAATAGAGTGTCTCTTTTGTGAGATCCATGATTTGATATTCGTACATGATTACTATTGTTATTGTTATTATTTGGAGTTTGGCTCAACAGGATTCACCATGTCGCTGATTGAGGGCTTGTTTCCGCCTTCACGGGAGAATTATGAGCTTCTCCTTCGTTGCTGGCAAATAGGCTATCCCATTGCAAGTCTCACTTCTCACTACATGGTCAATGAGAATAAGAAGTCACATGCTAATGCGAGAGGAAATCACAGATTGGATCAATGCAATGGATCATCAAATGGTACGGCATGGGCAAGACGTCTGTCAGCAGCGTCTTCAACCTCCCCGGCCGCTTCGCCTGGATGACGATGGAGTGTCCCGGATTTTTAACGCTGCTCTACGTTATGAACACGTTACCGCAGAAAGCTGGAATCGATGACTTGCCGTGGCAGAATCGCGTCCTTGGTGGACTATTCGTATGTTTTCTTCACTGATTCTTCAAGGATGAGCAAACATACATACGTGTATGCTAACACGCAACCCCAGGTCATCCACTACTCTTACCGAGCTGTCCTCTTCCCCCTCATCCAGCCATCCATGTCCCCCATCCACGTCGGCGTCTGGGCCCTCGCCATAGGCTTCCAGCTATGCAACGCCCTCTGCATCTCCTCCTGGCTCTCCGCCTACGGCCCAACCACCGCCGAAGCCTGGTCCTCCGTGTCATCCATCCCACAATTCATCATCGGCATCGGCATCTTCTATCTCGGCCTCTCATCAAACTTCTTCCACGACGAAGAGCTGCGCGAGATCCGTCGTCGCGAGCAAAAACGTCAGGAACGCCTCCGTAAGCAGGCCGGCGACAAGAGCGGCAACAACGCGGCCGGCGTGGAGAAGCACTACCAGATTCCGCAGGCGGGACTGTTTCGGTACATGCTGTATCCGCATTATTTGTCCGAGTGGGTTGAATGGCTTGGGTTTTACATGGCTACTGGCTGGGGATGTGCTCCAGCGAGGGCGTTTCTCGTGAATGAGATTTTCTCGATGCTGCCGAGGGCGGTAAATGGGAAGAAGTGGTATATTGAGAGGTTTGGAGAGGAGAAGATTGGCAAGAGGTGGGCAGTCATTCCGGGTATTTGGTGATGCTGAGATGAGTGCACATCTTTGTATAGAACTTGGATCCTAGCCATGGCGTTTGCTAATGTTAGACCCGGCATTGTACATACGAATAGAAAGTACACTGTGAATTTACATCAATTCATTGGGTAATCATTATCAATATATATCTGAGGTTTTATCCAAAGTCCTCAAGATCCTTTATCATACACATCGTTTAATAATGCGGCTTGCCCTTCTCCGTATAAAACTCCTTCGCCCACGCCACAATGTTCGCAACCTCAGCATCAAACACCTTCTTCACACCCTCATTCGCATTCGCGTTCCTCACCAACAAATCTCCACAGTGCGCCGCTCCAGGAACGATGTGCACGGGATGCTGGGCCGTCGAAGGCAGCGGGCCGCCAGGCCGGTTCGTAGCCATGACGGTAGCAGGCCTCCAGGGATCAAACTCTCCGGCGGTCCACTGCAGACGGTGGGTGTTGACGTTGAACCAGCCGCCGGTGACGTGGTTGACCTTGTCGGTGGTGGCGCCCTTTGCGATGCCGTAGGTGTATTTGCCCTCGCGGGGGAAGAAGAGCTCGCATTGGCGCTCGAAGTAGGGCTCGTTGACAGTGCGGGAGACGAGGTTGCCCTGGCCGCGGACCTGCCACCACTTGAAGCTGTGATGGTGTTAATATGATATGCTCTCTTTACAATGTGTGACTAGCTTCTAGACTTACGGCTCGTTGCAGAGGAACCAGTTCCATTGACGGTTGGCGCTGTTCCCAACAGTGAGATCAGTGAACAGGGGGCTCGATGCGTTGTACGTGTTGTAGCAAGACGTGTCGTTGGGGTTGGACCAGTATCCATAACCGGCACAAGCTGCTCAATTGTTAGATTCTATCCAAAAAGATGTTCAGAGGTCTACAACTTACATCCAGGCAAGCTCTGGGTGGTGAACCACTTGGAGTATCCAGCCAAAGCCTTGGTCAGACCAACTCCCTTGGCTCCGGGAACAGGGCCAGTGCTGCCAGGCCATTGGTTCTGTTGTCAAACTATCAGTAAAAAAATCATTTCACAGACAATCCAGGTCTATTTCACTTACCTCGACATAGTCGCACATCTCAAGCAGCGGGTTGACGGCATCCGAGAACAGCACGCTCTGCCAAGTATACAATCCATTGTTCAAAGCAGCACCGAAATCAGCATCCTCGAGATCAGCCAAGCCAAACTGAGTCTTCAAGTCATGCTTGGCCTTCTCGCTGTGTCCCTGAAGCACCTGGTCCACGTGCTGGATAACCTGGGCATAGTCCGAAGAGCAGTTCTTGGGCATCGCCAGCTTCACCTGTTCAAAGTACCGCCACAGCTCGCCGACGGCCTCGACGACGGGGCTGGAGCACGAGTACGCCCAAAAGGTTCCAGGAGCGAGATCCTGCACCCAGGCCGTGAGGGCACCGCTGTAAGAGCAGCCGACGAGGACCCAGGGAGCCTTCTCGGGGGTGCTGGTTCGGTTCAGGTCGAAAGGAAGGACGACGTTTTCGGCAAAGTAGACGAGATCCTTGACCGACTGCTCCAGAGTGAGGTACTGCATGTTCTCAGTGGAGAGGATGTCGTAAGGCGAGCTCTGTCCCCAGTAGCGGTGCTCAATGATCAAGGCACCGGCACCGAGTTCCTGAGCAGCGACGCCAGGAAGAGTCACGTTGGTCGTGTATCTCTCGTAGCCATCCAGAGCGCTCTCATTAGGTCCCATCAGAATAACGGGGCCTCCAGGCTTGTAGAACTCTCCGTTCCACGCGTATCTCTGCTGAAAGGTGCCCAGCTCAGGGTGGTCATGGTCAATGAGCTGCTCAAAGAAGGCGTGCTGAGGCCCAGTGGCGTCAGCCTGGGTGAAGGACTTGATGGCCGGGACTTCGGGCTTGCGAGGTCGCATCTCCAGGTTCACGAGGGCGGAAGCAGTTCCCGCGAGCATAAGAAGCTCGACGATGGAAGTGGAGGACCTCATCTTGACGGATTTTGGTCTAAGAGGGCACCTTGGACTCAAACTCTCCCTCTCTCCTCTCAAGAAAGCAGACGTCCAAGGACGCGACTTATATACCCCTTCCTCCCCTCTGTTCAATTCTCTAATTCCGGCTGTACCCCACAGATCCTTGAAGAACTATTGTATTCGCAAGGTAACATCACACAAGTGCCCGCCTAGCTACTCTTGCCAACAGGCAAAAAGTTCCGCATCATGGAGCCTGTTCCTAGGCGGCACGACAGGTACGGATCCCTGACCTGACGCCTTTTTTTGGCCCGCCAGGTTTTGGTCACCAATAACAAAGAGTTCTGCTTCGGCTTCCTGCCGAGAGGAGAACAATGCCGGCATCCCATCTCCCGCTCATTCATCAAACTTGGCATCCCCGATCAGCCATTTGCAGAACAATGGCGAAATCGGATTGGTCAGATTGCGAAAGAAGTTCTTTTTTTCACAGCCCCAGAAAACAAAGGATCCTTGAGCAAAACCCAGCAAAAGGCTCTACGAGGAATAGGCCCCGTCCTGCCTAAAAGCCCAAGTACGAGTAAGCCCGCATCAAACCTATCCGGCGGAACAAAGAGCCCTTCCTAGACAAACAAAATGGACTTGGACTTTTGCCATTCTCCGGCATGCCAGCAAAATACCCCTGGTCCATCGCATTAGCTGCCGGTCTCCGTGAATCCAATTCAAAAGATCCCCGTGTCGCCGCTCGCCAACTCTATCTGCCCTTTGCCACTTTCAGGCGACCTTCCCGATAGGGCATGAGGCTAGCCGGGGGGTCGGCCCATGCCGGAGGCTTTTGTTAGTGAGCGAGCCGCCATTCTGTGTGAATGCAGTGTAGAAAATGCCCTGCCGGCGGAATTGCCTTTGTTGGAGGCCAAGGACTTTTGGATCGGCGGAGGGAAAACAAATGATTCTCTCCGGGTGGACCGGTGGGTTTTGTTCAAGATTGGTTCTGAGAGGCTATTAATACTGGCCCCCATCTCCGATCACAATCTGCGATGACTTGTTCTACCTGTTCGTATGGGCTGTTCAATTGACAGCTTATGAGAGGCTCCGTAGATTAATTTGGATCGGCAGCTCACTTTCCCCATATTCCTTCGTGCAGCCAACCGTCTTGGCGGATTCGGCCACCCATCTCTCCGAGGCGGGATTGTTTGCTTGACTTCAGAGTACCTGTGGTTTAGCAAAGGCGGTCTGTAGATTGCAGCCGGAGGAGACCTTTGCTTTGAGGCCTCTCAAGCCTCTCAAGCCTCTCAAGCCTCTGCTTACCTTGCATGAAGATGCCCGTCCTTCTTGTGCGACGCAGGATATAATTACCTAGCCTTTGGAACAAGGCTCCGCTACCCTTCCTTCTGTAATATATGCCTCGTGGGAGTATGCAGGTTGTTGATTGGGATTAACGATGTGGACCAAGTGGTCGGCTGTACCCATTTGATGCTCAGTCTGCCGTGCTCCTTCGTATATTCAACATCTACTAGCAGTCATGCCGTAGAAACTTATTACATTGCCTATATATAAACTACTACGTTTCACGAGCCGGGAATGCGCATCTAGGCCAGTCAAGCCCCTCGTACGACCTGGCGCTGTGTTCAATTATTAGATCGTTGTGACTCGTAGGTTCCTAGATTGAGAGCTTGTGTGATAGTCTATACGAACGTCTAGAAAAAGCTATTGAGCTCAATGCCACAATATGAATTGCTGATTCAGTGCCAATTGACGTCATTACTGCATTGAAGCATTACTGAAGTTGGGGGCGGACAGTAATATGATCCAATAAATAGTTGAAGTGCAGATGCGCGCTTTACCACAACATGTTAGTTGTCCAATTACTTCAATAATCACCGCTATCAAGCAGAGGAACACACTCTTCAGTCATCATATTACAAATCCCAATTATAAAGTGTAACCATTCAAGATACATACGATGTTACTATTATACAAATCCTCGCTCTCATGCATCGATGCAAGCCTCGCCAGCCTTGCCAAGCTCAATCATCGCCACTCTCATAGAGACTGCTCACAGCCCATCCGTTCAACAAAGTATACTGACTTAAAGGCGACGTCCCCGTCAATGGGTCATAATGTTTCCTCTCTCCACAAAGCCTATCATTTCCATACTGCACACAGGGCCGGCCTTGCAAAAGTGCCGCAACTTGTGCACCTGCTTCACGACCCTCAAACCAAGCTCCATGAAGAAACCCAAAGTACTCAGCACTGGTAGCCTCACCCGCAAACCACAGTCGTCCAGTATTAGCCCGCAGATTCTGGTGAGCTAGTAATGAAGTACCTGCTGGCCAGTTTGAGTAACTTCCAAAAGACCACGGCTCAGAGGCCCAACGAGGATATGTAAACGCGATTGGCTCCGGGATGGTGACGTTAGGGAACATTTGGCGGAGGACTTCCATGGCCTCTGCTTTGGTCTCTTCATCCGTCTGCTGCTCGATACGATAAGATTCATCACCAATGACAGTTGCAAAAATGATGTTGGAGCCCGGCATGAAGCCTTCAGTCGAGAGGGACTGCCAAACAGGATAATAGCCCCTCGTAGTAGGCGAAGCATACAAAAAGTATTGCGTATCTTCAGGCCAGAAAGCCTCATTAAACTGCAAAAAGACCTTGGTATACGTGCCCATGGCGAAATTCTGAATCGCATCTTGCTTCCACCCCGGCAACTGTGGTGAAAATCCAATCGCGTTGCTCTGAAGCACACCCAGTGAAAAGGTCGAAATGGCGTAGTCCGCAGATACGCAGCTACCGTCGTGGCTGTACACTGTGACGCCGTGATCGGAGTAGGTGATGTTTGTGATACGAGTGTTGAGGAGCAGGCGGGTGTCGTTCTTGGTGAGGAATGTTGAAGCTTCGCCGTCAATGATGGCACTGTAGCCGCGTGGGTCAATAACGAAGTTGTTGGCGTCGCTGAACTGATTAAAGGTGAGGTTGCTGCCTGCAACACCAAAGATGAAGGATGACTCTTCTGGTGGGAAAGCAGCCTCCCAGTCTAAAACATTGTCAGTATACGCATATACCACAAATCTACATCCCACAATTCCATGTGCAATAACCAGATTGTTCCTGTTAAAAACTTACCCCAGTTCCACCACTCAGCTGCCTGCTTCTTCATGTCGCCGTGTTTGGGATTCCATCCGGCAGTGGATAGGCCAGCACGCATCGTCTGATCCTGCAAATTCTGGACAAGTAAGCGACCAGCCTTTGCGGCAGCTTTGTCGTATGCAGTTCCATATTCATCGATGAGGCCAGAAAAGTCTGTGAAGCCTGTTTCATCGTAAGTCAAGATGGAGTCATAATCCGAGTAGGTGTTGGCGAGATGGTATTTTTTAGCCTACATACGATGTTAGCGAGACAAGCTCTAAACAGATAGAAGTTATTTCAAGACTGGTTTAATAAACATCACTTACTAGTGTATACACGGGATTCTCTGTACACTGTCAGCGACTTATTTTTTTTGTAGAGACATGGATCACGAGCCACTTACCTGGGCCTCCAGGATTTCCGAGACCTTGTATCTAAACATTCACATCAGCACTTCGTCTTATCAACAAAAGACATGTTCCGGAACAATACATACCCAATTACATCCATACTCGATAACATATGGGCTTCCATCTGACTTTTTGCCAAAGTCGCCATGCCACGCCCGTCCACCAATTCGATCATTGTACTCAATAATGACGAAATCCGACACCGAGGCATTATGTAGGGCTTGCTTCATAGATAGTTAGTTCTGTAGAGCGTAGTAGCTAATGATAAGACTTACAGCAGCGGTGATGCCTGCCATTCCCGCACCTCTACAGACATGTAAGTATGGTTTCTCCAAGGATCTGGCATTCAACTCGTTGAGTCTCAAAGATACTCACAATATCGCCACGGACGTCTTCCTACATGTTTGATCACTATTGCTGCTAACTGGTGCGGCAGTAATAGACGGAATCCATCCCGCAAGCACTGCAACCACACCGATTTTAAAGTTGTTTGGCGCCATTGCTGTTTATTCCGAAGTGTCTAAATAATATCTCGGGATCTACGACATGTTCAAGGTCGCATTATATAGACCAACCATCGTCTCGCAATAGCTCTCCCACCTCGTATCTACTCCTCACGGCATACAATCAAGTCAATAATTAAACAATGATCCCGCATTTATGCACGTCTAGCATGGTTTCTGCATAGACAAGGCGAGCATCATCACATACTCATCAACAAACATGTGAGGAGCTGAATACAAAACGAGGCAATATCCACCACCTCGTGCCGGGAGGCCGCGGCACCATTGACGAACTCAGCGATCGCCTTCTCCATATGGCCTGTCAATGCAACATCGCCGAACAAGGCGTGGAGTCTCGTGCACATGCGAGTACCCGCTCGTATCTATAGAGAACCACTTACGTTTCCACTTCCACTTGATCTCACCCGCCCTTATCTAATTGATTGCTCTAGCGCCCCTAGCTCCAGCTCATTGAGAAGGCTGGAGAGCCTGATATAGATCCGGCGACATGATACCTAAAAAGGCCATAATCTGAGAGCCGAGGCTGGGAAGGCTGGAAACTTGGCTCTCCTCTCGCGCCCTTTCAAGACAAAATAAACAAGCCTCACCACCAAAACCCACCCCAACTAAGGAAGAACCGGCAATCAACCAAAGCCAACGTCGGCGCTCTCCGTTTCATCTTTCATCTTTATTGCTATTAACTAGCCTATTCGAGCCAGCTTATCGACTTCCCCGCATCTTGTGTGAGCGGGGAGGCTCCAAAAGCGTCTCCACGCCTCTTGTTTTAAACGGCTTGCATGGGTCTCACAAGCTGTTAGCTGATAATGTAGTTACCGTTATTATCTTATGGATACCCAGCCTCATGCGAGATTGCCGTTTATCAATTAGCTCCTCCAATAGCACATGCTGCCTTCCATTGAATCTCCCCCTTAACCGTCTATCTGCGCGTCTCTCTGACTTATTGCCTCTCCCGGTACTAGTAACAGAACCCGAGGCTGCTAAGGCTGCCTCCGCACGCCGAGTTCGGTCTCACCCCCATGCCGATCCAAGGAAACCAGATATCGTATTCCGTGCTTGACTCGCTCAAAGACAATGAAATGTGACCCAGTATACGATGACGGCGTGGTTCGAGTTGGCCGATGCAAGGTAGCACTGCGTATCTCATCAGGTCATTCTACGCCTTTGTAGTAATAAAATAACAAGTTCCCGTTTTCACACGCTTACTGGCTGCTTCTTTTTCTCCCTTCCCACCAACTCCCCGATGCAGATGCTGTGTGTCGCATCGTCATCTCCAAATAACCTTGCCGGATGAGAGACATCACCACAGCCTTACACAATGAGCGAAGAATATACAAAACACGAGAATAGCGATGACGCTCAGCTGGCGGCCATGGGTCACCAGCCCGAGCTGAATCGCAACTTTTCCACTTTGTAAGCCAAACCAAGCCAAGGCTGTGACAAAGAGGCGACCAACTCAGCTCACACGTATTTAAATCGATGCTGGGACTAGCATTTGCAGTGTTAAATGTAAGTACATAGCATGTTACAAGAAAGCTGCCCTAAAAAGAAAGGATTCGCATAAGACTAACCTCTTCTCCTCCAGTCATGGACCGCCCTCTCTGCAAGTCTTTCCCTCAGCTTAACCTCCGGAGGTAGTACCGGAGTTGTCTGGGGTCAGTCACCAATCCTTTATGCAGATGCGTTCGCACAAGTCTTTTCACATGCATCCCCTAGCCCCGTATTGCCTTGTCTTGGCTAACATGGATGTGTGCGTTGCGATGTAACAGGCCTGGTCACGGCAGGCATATGTAACCTTTGCATCGCCGCGTCTCTAGCCGAGTTCCTGTCGGCTTACCCAACGTAAGTCTACAGATGGATCAAGGATCACATGCTTAGATGTGTTGTATTAACGGTGGTGACAATCCAGTGCTGGTGGACAGTACCACTGGGTTGCAGGTAAGAATGTCTTGTCCTCAGACCTGATGCATATGAAATACTTACTGACATGCAACAGCAAGTATGACTTCACAGTTGGTTCATATCATCTCTCCCTTCTAACATCATATAGTCTCTTGGCCCAAATGGGTACCAGTCCTGTCATGGGTAACGGGTTGGGTCAACGTCGCCGGCTGGGTATAACCACCATCCATCCATCAACGACACCAGTCTCTAACAACATGCATCCAGGTCGCTCTCGTCGCCACAAACGCTCTATTGTCCAGCCAGCTCATTCTTGGCATCATCTCCGCCACACATCCTGTACATACTTCTCCTCCCTTATTCTATGACAGAGTGTTCTTACAGTCTGCTAGGACTACTCACCCCAGCGCTGGCACCAGTTTCTCATCTACATCGGCTTCACTCTCGCCTCATTCGTCATCAACGCCTTTCTCAACTCTTTCCTACCTCTCCTTTACCGTGGCGCCTTTATTTGGTCCATTGGTGGCTTCGTTCTCGTGTCAATCACTGTTCTTGCCTGTGCATCGCCTGATTATAACACGGCCTATTTCGTGTTTCGCGAGTTTATCAACGAGACAGGATGTACGTTCTCTCTTCATTTGCTGTTACTCGTCATCATGCTAAAAATTCAATCAGGGCCCGATGGAATTGCCTGGCTGCTTGGTGTGCGTACATGTATTCAACCATGAAGAAGATGAAGAGTTGCTAACAAACCTCAGCTCCTCCAAGGAGGTCTCGGTGTCACTGCATTTGTATGTCAATTGTCAACTCCCTCTGCCCAATCACGATAGCTAACTGTTGCCAGGATGCCGTCGCCCACATGATTGAAGGTAAACAAACCTCTCGCAAGTAGCATCGGGCCACTTGCTCTCAAATACTAATTATCCAACCAGAAATCCCCAACGCCGCCCTAGAAGGCCCCAAGATCATGGTCATCTGCGTCGGTATCGGCACCTTCACCGGCGCTATCTTCCTCATTGTCCTGCTCTTCGTCGCCGGTAACATCGACGAGGTCATCAGCTCGGCCGCAGGACCTCTGCTGCAGATTCTGATTCACGCCACGAGCAACACTGCGGGTGCCATCTGCCTTCTCATGTACGTATTTCCTAGCGGCAGATAGACCGCTGCCCTTAGTTTGGTTTGCAGACTGGAAACTGACTGTGCCATGAAGGCTTCCGCTCGTGTGCCTTATTTTCGCCACCTTTAGTGTCATGACGACGAGCAGCCGCATGATTTTCGCATTCGCTCGGTATGTTTCTCATTTGCTATATCAGCATAGCAACACAGCTAACTTCTCTAGCGATGGCGGTCTCCCTGCCTCCAAATTCTTCGCTCGCGTGCACCCCAAGCTCGGACTCCCACTGAATGCCCTCATCCTCACTTCCGTGGTCGTCATCATCTTCGGCCTCATCTTCCTAGGCTCATCGAGGTAAGCATATCATCACGACAGTGAAACCCCAAGTCGTTCCTGGGCTAACCACACCAGCGCCTTCAACGCCATCATCTCTGCTTCCGTCGTCACGCTCGATCTCTCCTACGGCCTCCCCATTGCGGTAAACTGCCTCCAAGGACGCCGAAAGCTGCCTGAGCGGAAATGGGTTCTGCCCAGCTGGTTTGGCTGGACGGCGGACATCATCTCGCTGTCGTACATTGCGCTCACCACGGTTCTTTTCGTCTTCCCTCCAGTCCTGCCTGTTACCGGTAGCAATATGAGTACGTCACAGCCCTGCTTTGACTGTAATTGAGACTTCAAGTATTGTGTGTGCTAATTTTGTGACATAGACTACTGCATCGTCGCATTCGCCATCATCATCGCCATTTCTCTCTTCCAGTGGATCATTGACGGCCGCAAGAACTTTACAGGTCCTCGCGTCAATCTTGTCAGTGGGCAGGTGATGGGGGAAAACGTTACAGAAATCACCAGTGTAGAAGAGGTATCGGGTGGAAATAAAGAAGCGTAGTTGTTGAGGGATCCAAAGGTTTCCAGCATCTTTGCCAGAAAATGTATCCAGTTGATGATGAAAGAAAATAAGTCACTTTATGTGGGAAGAGAAAAAAAGGAAAGAAGGATAACATTGGTTGGATACATAATAGAGTGCACGGTGCAACTGTCTTCATCAGCTCGCGTTTGCAGCTTAAAGGACTTTCATGTCCTGCTACGATTAATAGAAAATTCTCCTCAATCAATGTATCAGCCTGAAAAGGTCTCTGTGAACACTTGACACATGGTCAAAGGCCCTTTCAGATAAAGTTTCCCTGAACGACAGGAGTGCGGTGCCTGGTACTGCGAATTAGGGGGCCACATCACAGCCTTTGACATAGATACATGTACAGTATTTCGCTTCTTGTCACTGTAATACATAGATAGGTACCTTAAAGTTTACACTCCAAGTCAATACTATATAACAAAGACTCCAACTGCAAAACATTTGAACAGTAATGATGCATCTTGATGCCCTTCCTCCCCATTCGTTTGCTTTGTCTCCCGCCAGCTGTCAACCAAACTATGTCTCCAAAGCTCTTCATCATAGCCCCGTTTGCTTTTATTTTATTTTATTTTTCAAGTCACTTTTTTCACAAATCAGTCAGCGGGTCATTCTGGTCAAGAATTAAACTTTTTCTATTCTCCTTTAAATCTTTTCCCATAAATGTATCGGTGGGTGGTTCTGAACAAGCCTTATACTTTTCCAATCTTGCTCCCCTTTTTGCTATCCCTCTGTCTGCCCTTCTATAAATCTTTTCTTTTCCCAAGATTCCTTCTTCTTCAGGGCTCTCGACAAAGTATTACTCTTCGCCTTTCAACTTTTTTAAATTGACATCAACACTCTAACCATCACCTTCGTCTTTGCCATTACCAGCATCGTTTTCTTTCTTCGTCATCACCACAACAATTCTTATCAGCCACGATGGAAAACGCAGCTTCATCACCTCCCACGCCCGTGGAACAACCTTCAAGTCCTCCCAAGGAGCCCCGTCCATGGAGGTGGAAGTGCCATGAATGCAATTGTCGGCATCGCCTCTCCTGCACCCGGCGATGCCTAAACTGCGGCCACACGCTCTGCTTTGCCTATGAAGGAGACTCAAAAAAGACTCCGGGATGTACTGTATCCTTTGATTATAGCCATTGGATAAAGTACATCAGATGGCGCCGCCGAATGCAAGAGCAGAGGGCCTTCAATACGGAGGACCAAGCCAACCCCCCCGCTGAACAGACAGAAGATTCAGAGGCAGATGAGCCACAAAACACGGTCAAGAAACTCAATTTAAGGACTATGCTGAGGAACGGCACATACAGCTGCTTCGACCATTGCATCTTCCCAGGCTACTGCGTCCGAAAGCTGAGAGGAATGGAACAAGAACAAGCCTCAGCATGGGCACCACCAACGCGATCATCAGCAAGGATAAAGCTAAAAGTTCCAAATTTGGGCAAAAAGGATAAGCTAAGCAAAACAATGCCGAGGAGGCATAGACCAAGAAGACGTCACAGCTTCCAGAAGAAGCCGTCTCCTCTAAGCCAAGTGTGGCAGCTCGAAAGCGATTCTTAGGTAGATGGAGAAATTACGAACATCAAGGGAGTAGGTGTGAAGGACGATCCCGAAATGGGAAATGAAGAGTCAAAGGTAGATAGATATGTTAATTTGAAGATAGACAAACTGTCCCAATATCCTCACCCACTCAGAACTCAATTCACTGCAGCATTACTCCAGAAACCCTAGCCCTACCTCGAGAAAATATAAACACTCCCCCAAAAACTCTTCCGAAAACTCTCCCACAACCTCACATCTACACACCCTACCTCAAAGACCCCGAACCAAACTCCAAACCTCACACCATCAGAAACACAGCCAAGCAAGAACAACGGCGAAGGTCGCTGTAAGCGACAACAGAGAAGATGCCTCGCGACGTAAAACGAATTCTCAACCTGGCGAGGCCGTACTCGGATGTCAGACGGGATTTCCCAAATGAGCTGGAATCCAAGAGTTCAGAGGTCTGGCGATTCTATGTAGAATAACATACGAAAATGTACATCTTTTTGCGATTGGCGGCTCAGATCGCCATCCCATGCCATCATCACTATCAGCTGCATTTTCGGATGAGTTTCGTCTTACTAGGTAGCTCACTTGCTGACTCGCCTGTAAATTCTGTACAATTAAGTCCCTGTTATGCATAATGTGAGCTCAGCATGGTTCACATCCACATTCCTTGTCTTTCCTGTTCGTAATTCTGTCAACAAAGTACCTCTTAAGCAATCACTTCGTGTATCGGTAAGACCGATCGACCAACGCGAATACACGCATCGAGTACTAGGTAGCGATACTTGAACTTAGAATATCTTGACCAAATGCGATATGTACCATCGAGCATTTTATTCTCTATTTTCTTCTTTCTGGGTGAATTCTGCAGTGTAAGGTGGAAGACCTCCAAGTCAAGTGGTGAGGATATAAGGTCCTACCCGGAACTACCTAGGCAAAAGGACGAGATGGTGAATCGGGCAAAGGGGCCGAAAGAGGGTGCTATTAACTATATTCTCTAGTTTCCTAATATATAATAACACTAGGTAATGACAGACTAAACCAATGACTCATTCTAGTTAGACATTCGCTACATCGTGATGCTTGTTCCTCTACACTGATATAGAGTGGCAGCATGGCTATACAAGATCCGACTTCCACGAATTAATTTCACGAGAATGAATCAAAACACCAAATGCACGTAATGAGAGAACCATACATCATGCCCTTTTTTTCTCCTTTTTTTTTTCTTCTTATGCTAGAGTAGCCTAAGATAATCTTGCCAAACGTCAGCCGCCCAACAAGCTGTTTTCGTCCACCATTCAATTGCGTCGCCATCAATCTCCAAACATCATCGAGCAGCGTCAAACCAAAACAGACAAAAAAACTAAACGAAAACAACTGTTGTACATGACTCACACGACAGGCTCATTGCCATTCAGCAAAAAACAAAACAGAGCTAAAGGCGGTGCAAGTGCAAGCCATCCTCCAACCCTGCTTCATAAGCTGCCGTGCGTCCAGAGCCCACACAGTTGTCCAAACCATGCCCAGATTCCATGCCCAACGACAGATTTGGATTTCCTCTGCAGGAAAGATAACAAAAAAATTAAGAAAGAAAAAAGCGTCCAGTTCCAGTGTCCCAGGCCATCCCAGCAATCGCCCCGCGATCCGAAATAAAAGGTATTCAAAGCATTAACATAGAGCGAGAGCAATTCGTGCGCGGGAGGAGAGAGGTAGGTTGGGCTGCTTAGGCCTCCAAGGCCTTGGCCTTCTTCTTCTGCTCGACCTTGAGGAGGAGGGCACGGTTGATGTGAGGAAGGACACCACCAAAGGCGATGGTGGCACGGATGAGGGTGTCGAGCTCTTCGTCACCTCGGATAGCCAGCTGGAGATGGCGAGGGGTGATGCGCTTCACCTTGAGGTCCTTAGCGGCGTTCTGCGTAGCGGTTAGTATCAAACTGAGGCACGACAACCGAAAACACGAGCAAAGGGAACAACTTACGCCTGCCAGCTCCAGTACTTCGGCAGTCAGGTATTCGAGGACGGCCGTGACGTAGACTGCGGCCTTGGCGCCGACTCGCATCTTGTTTTGGGTGTTTTGCTTGAGGAAACGCTTCACACGACCGCAAGGGAACTATATGCGCCGGAGAAAACACCGGAATTAGTAACGGTCCATCGTTTGATTGAAATCCCAGCAGCCTGAGGAAAATGGTTGGATAGAGATCTTGTCGGATGATGTGACCGCTGAGCAAAATAAAAAATAAAAAAACATCTCCCCCTCCCTGCGCCCGGCTACGCGACTAGGCATCTGGACACCGAATGGCATAGCAACGAGATGCCGCACGGTGACACGATTGCGCGGCCTGAATCTTGCGGAATCCATCGCCAACGCAACTCTGCGGTCCCATGCCAGGTCGTCGAAGCGGGCGGCGGCGAGCAAATGACCAACGCGTCCGGCTGAAAACTCGTCGAGGGCCATCGCGGGGAGGTTGGAAGCTAAAGCGGGACTCGCAGGATGTGCAGGTGGGTGTGCATGCGCGCAAATCGTTTGGGCATCAAGCAGGGCGAGGGAATCGGGCGAGGGCCGGCGAAAGCGAAAACCAAGCTTCCGCCGGTGTCGAACATTCAAAAACTCACCTGAAGTCCAGCTCTGGCCGAGTGGCTCTGCTGCTTCTTGGATCCCTCGGCGCTCGTCTTACCGCCGGAGCTCTTCCCTCCAGATGACTTGCCCTTGCCTCCGGCCATTGCGTCTGGCGTATCGATACGGGATGATGATGGTTGCAAATGCGTCGAGATGGAATGCGAGTGTCTGCACTGGCGAGCGGCGAGAGCAGAGGCTGATGCGCGTGGTTGAGCGGTGATGAAGTCGAGAAGTGGGATGTTTGGTTCAAGCCAGTGTTGGTGTGGTGGCAGAAATTTAGCAAATCGACGCAAGCGGGCGGTCCAGTTGCTGGCATGTTTAGGTTTTTTTTTTTCGCTGCAAGGAACAGCCTTCTGGTGCCTGTTGGCCTCGCTGTATTGCGTCGCGCCCGTCCGAGTCTCAGCGGAATGAGCTCCCCCCAACCTCCTCCAAGAGCCCCTCAATCGCAGTGCTAACGGCGCTAGAAAGCTTGCTGTGCTTGCTTAGTGAGACGATTGACGATTGCAGCCGCCCGCTTCCGAGACCAGCAGAGCCGGAGTATATCCGAAAGGCTGGCCGCCACTGGCGCATCGCAGGCAGCTGGAGATGGTGGCAGGCAGAGAAGCGCTGGCCATCAGCCAAAGGGGCTCCAAGGCAGCAGGCACCCTAAAAAAGATGCTGCAGGATGACGGCTGAGATGTCCCCAAGAGTTCAATCTCGGTGAGTCATCGTGGAGGCATCTCCAGAGCACAGAAAGCTCTGCTGGCGACGACCCAGGGCATGAGGATATACTGACCAAGGCGCTCAACTGCCAACAAAGCAGCGGCGCCAATGCCTTGGGTTACCCCATAGTGTTGTGCGGGATGAAAAGTCCAAAGAGAAGAATCATGGCAAGCCATTCATCTCGCCCGTCTGGGCTTGTGAGAGTTGCCAGCTTGACATGGCATCGTTGTGCCTTGGTGAGTCTGGAGTTCATTTGTCTGCATGAATAAGGCGTTTCTCAACTCGGAGACTAGAGTTGGCAATGTCCCGCTGTGGCTGCTGGCCTGTGGCGCATGCGAATGGCTAAGACCCGGCTATTTGCCATGTCTCAGAGCTCCAAGCCACTATTTTAACTTATGTCAGCATTGCATTCCTATCTGCTCGTAAAACACCCGCAGGATGCCTAGCAAATGTAGTAAAAGTAAAAGCGGTATTACGTACAGAAGCTTCGACAGAGCTCTACTTGGAAGGAATAAAGCTTGTTTGCGGGAGCTGCAGCATACAGATCATCCGCGGCTATCCGCTCTCATAGTAATAAAGCTCCGTGTTTGGTTTAGCTTGGTTTACCCAGATGTCACTCCAAGTGCAGCGCACAGACCATGCGTTAGCACCAGACGCCACGAACTGTACTTGTGAGTTTGTACCCTATCTGCATCATCGGGACAGCCTCATCAGCAATCTATCCCGATAAGCAATTACGCAGGGCAGTGCTGGACCTGTATCTGTCTCTTCTGAGCAACTTTTCACGTTACTTGAAACATCAACCGTATAGAGGCCTGTAATTCCAGTAACATGGCCAGCGTAAGTTTATCTTCTTCCATCCCAAATCCTCGTCTTGTTCCTGTCACATGTTACCTCTGTGCATATTGCTAATGCGCAAGGCTACCATCGCCAACAGCATGGCGTGACTCGCACCGTTCGGACTCGCACCGAAGAACAGCGGCTGCAAGACCTCGAAAAGATCAAGAAATACCGCCATCTCGAGATCCAGATACGCACACAAGTCGCCACGGGAACCTACACCCTAGATCTCTTCGAGCTTACCACCAAGCTCCTTCGTCAGAACCCCGAATACTACACCATATGGAACATTCGACGCCGTTGTTTAATATCTTGTCGGTTATCCGGAGCAGCAGACCAGACGGCATCAGCCGCTCAAGATGGCACATCAGATACCAAAAACCAGGACTCAGACAGCCAAGTGCTGCAGTCCGAAATCGCCTTCACTATGCCGCTGCTGCTGGAATTTCCCAAGTGCTACTGGATCTGGAACTTTCGGCAATGGCTTCTAGCACAAGCCATTCAGAGATTGCCTCTCCCGGTCGCTCGCAAGATTTGGGAGACAGAACTCGGCCTGGTGTCCAAGATGCTAAACAAGGACCAGCGCAACTATCATGCCTGGGGCTACAGGAGGCTTGTGGTGGTTCAACTGGAGAGCTCCGAGCTCGATGGCAAGAGCATGGCTGAGGATGAATTTGCATACACAACCAAGATGATCCGACAGAGCCTGTCCAACTTTTCTGCGTGGCATAACCGAAGCCAGCTCATTCCAAAAGTCTTGGAGCAACGAGGCGCTGATGACAAGGCCCGAGCAGCTTTCCTCGGCGAGGAACTGGATCTTGTGCGGGATGCTCTCAACGTTGGCCCCGAAGATCAAAGTTTATGGTACTATCACCAGTTCCTCGTATCCCAAATCGTGGGGGACGGAAATAAGCCGAGCATCACGCCGGCTTTGACTGTCGACGAGAAGATTACCTACCTGAAGCATGAAATTGATGAGATTAAAGATTTGTTAGAGGATTACGACAACATCAAATGGATTTACGAAGCTCTGTCAGAATATACCGTCGCATTGGAACGACTACAACGCACTGACAGCAATGGCGCTGAGGCTGGCGACTTGCAGGTCTTCCTGTCGAAGCTGCGGACCCTGGACCCGATGCGCACGGGTCGATGGAATGATGTTGAGCAACTGGCATCATGATGACAGCCATGGTTAATACAATTACTCTGTTTATTCTGACTCCGTCTACATTCAGGCGTACGAATACTACAGAGGCATAGTTGACTGGCACTCTCTTTCTAAAGAGGACATCCCAGGGGTCATGATTCATACTTCTAGACTTATTCCGGCCTTTGCCTATTGGCATGGAGGCGGCATAAACCGGGACATGACATGGTCATGCAGATATGACATGTCAAATGATGTACACCGTAGAGGCAAGCAAACCGGGACTTTGGGCCATGTCGAGCTGTCACCCATCAAACGCGGTTGGGGGAAATGTCAGTTGGATTGGCAGACAACAGCTTCTGGAACATGTATCAAACATTTAATGGAGATCGGCGGTTAGCGTATACTAATACATGTGATTCAACCCTGTTAAAACGTTGAACTCGTACACTGTACTTCGGTAAATCATGTAGTTTATATTATCATAAGACAGTTTGCCAGTGTCAAGGCATTGAATGGTCACCAACTCCCTCTTCCCTGCAGATTGCTCTTGGAGATAATATTTTGTTAATGACGTCAGTAACGTAGGGCACCGCACCACAATTTGCAGAGTTGGTCAAGCGATGCTATTCTCCATCGAAAATGCTACTGTATATGCATGAGGAGACTCGTGATGGTGCTCTGCAGAGGGCGAAATCCAGCAGCAGAATGGCAATGGCTAATGCACAACGCCAGCTGAGCTAACTGGACAGACTACACAATTGGAGATAGTTATCAGATGTTGAGGTGATGTACGGAATCTTGGCAGCAACCACAATCCGACCCTTGTTGTCAGTGCAATCCTTGTTCGGTCTGTTATTTGGATCGCCTGTAAACTACACGTCGTTTCCGAAAGTTTGCTACCGTAACATTGTCAGCTCCATAGGGTAAGATTGGAATTGGAAAATAGATTCACGGGCAGCTCCGCGTGATGGCATTGGGTTTGGAGGTGGGTCGTCAAGCAGAAGCACTGTTACAACAACCCGATGTCGACGCTTGATATCGAAAAGAGGCAGCTCGTTTCATCAATTTTACTGTTACTTGGATATCATATAGATGCTACCTTTTTGACATGTTGAGCTACCTTTGCCTCTTAGAGTGTACAGGGGCCTTGGAGACTCGTCATTGATGCCCCTCGGCAGCTGATCGGTTATTCAATCCCAAGTGTACAGAGCTACCTATGTTCACAATAAGAAGCGATTCACCATATATATGCCAACTAAATCTACGCGTACTCTGTAAATAGAGAGCAAATCCAGTGCAGGCTTAGCCATATGTAATCTCCACACCGCATCACACGAGCATATACCAAGTAAAGCACTCTGCATAAACAGCACAGAGCACCAATCAAGACATGTCATGTTTGCAAATAGAATTAACCAACGGCCACGCCGCTCAGATAAGGGAAACTTCGTCTTGCACATAGCCCAGGAGAAACTGGCCCGCCAAGTGGATTCTCTGACTGCAGAAAGCATGCATGTATGGAGTTCCATACACGTACTCGGCCGGTACACACCGCCGTTCTCGCTTAACAGCTGCTTGCTACGGGCATTTTATATGCATCTAGACAGCTTGGAGAGGGCCGATTATGGGAAAACGCCTATTGTTAAAGCCACCAGGGGGATGGGCGCAGAGAACATATTGAGCCAATCCCCACAGGATGATGAGGCTGGCGTCGGAGCCACCGAGTCCTAGCTTTTAGGAGACGCTGAATATATCGTGTCTCATTGGTGATTTCAATAGATGCGAGTAGCGGAATCGGTACGCCAAGCTGTCATACTGGATAAGGCATACTCATACATGGTGTTGAAGCTTGAAGCGGCTCATTCGTGGGGCGCATACGGAGTGTATATAATAATCCTCCTTGTTCTTATTTCAGTTTTCATATCAGATCTTGATTGATAATTTGATTACAATGTGGACAAAATAGAAGTTGAAAATCCTCCTCTTATCCCATTCCTCCGCATGCCTCGCAAAGAGAGCATGGCCCATATCTACCCTACAACAAGTAATCGCCATTAGGGGATATCTGCCATTATATGCCACACAAGCCGATGATTGACTGTATAAGCATGCAGACCGATGAGATATCATCAACTTTGGCTAGCATAGAGGCTGTGCTCTCTGGAGAAGTGTGGCTAGCTCCAGGAATTTGGGTATAAGTGACGTGTCACATCTGACATCAAGCATTTTACAAACGTCTACAAATACATCGTTTAACTCGTAAAGTACTAATAGAGCTAGTAGATATTTGACCTGTCTACACGTTATAGAGCCAAATAAACGGCAGCAGCCGCTTACATAGCTCGGGTTCGATTATCCGGCATTGGCTCACCACCAAAGCAACTAAACTCGCGAGTGCATACTTAACGCTTGTCTGTGCTCCCCCAAAGAGCAGTAGTGTACAAAGGATAAAGGCCTCGGTACATAGAGACCTCTCCGTATTCACTGTCAAGAGCCGAGCCAACCAGCCACCACAATATGCAGGCTGCTGCAGGTACTTACGTGCATGATCGAGCGTGCACGAGGAGGGGAAGCCAAAAGCTGACCAATGTCCTACGAGCAAAGAGCGCAAAAGTGTGGGTATAAGCCGTCTGCAGTGTGTTTGGCCACTGTTACACGAAAGGAACTGGCAGCTCGAGAGCCATGACGACTGCCTGCATCGAGATGTTCCTTGGGGAAAAAAGAGCTCGTAGCAAGGGGCACTGGGGAGCCACCTCGTGCTCTGTGGGAACTTTGGTGATGGGCTATTATGGAGCAAAAACAGACAACACGTTGTCGAGTTAATTTTAATTTGACTGCGTGTCTCTGGTACCGGCAACGTCTTCAGCGGCTGCAGAGATTTCGTCTGTCTCAGACAAATCGCCCCTTTGTAAGATGGCACCACGGCATGGCAACGCTCCCGTCCTTGCATACAGTAGTAGAGCAAAGCAGAGCAGACCAAAGCAAAGCAAAGCAAAGAAAATCATCATCTCGCCATCTACAGCTGTTGGCTATCGACAATCTTAATATCAAGAGGAGGGAATTAGCATATCAAACTGCAAACTACAGGGTCCGGAATCCGGAGTCCGGAGCACAAGAATAGCACCAAAAGTACAAAGTCCGTCAATCATTGTCAGGGGACCGAATGGATCCGCCCAAAAAAAGGCGGTGCTTTCGGGATGCCGATTTTCTTAGTCAACCCGGGCAGATGGATTCGGAAAACGAGATTGGCCCCGGAAATTCAGGAAGATCAAGGAGGAGCCGACTTGGCCACTGAGGCGCAGAAAGGGGCTGAATTCAATATCTCTGTGGACGGTCCAAAAAGAAGGAAAGAAAAGAAGCAAGGAAAAAACTTGGATTATGGGCGGGTATACAGTGCGGCCTCGCCAAATATCTGATAGTTGCATTTCCCCAATTAAAGTTTCGCTGAAGGCGGTCGACACAGTCTCTCGCGCACTGGCGGGCGGGCAGATCTGTGGCTTTTGGGAAACCGCTCAGCTGGCCTGTTGTTCTCGTGGGCTGAAAGAGACGCAAGAAGCTGCCTCGTGACTCTACGTGTGAGGCTTCCCCTTCTTCAGCAGGTCTGCGGCTGGTGATGGTGGCCTTAGTCGCCTGACTGAGCGAAAAGCAACGAGCAGAGGTGCCAGATCCCTGCCGATTCGGCCAGCTACAATTCCGATTCGCTGCGGAACCCTGATCGTTTGGGTGGGCACATCAGAGATCCATATTTTATTATTTTCGGGGGCATGCTGTCAGAATTAGCTGTGGGTTTGAAAAAAATAGAGAGAGAGAGAGAGAGAGGTTTAAGCACCGTTGAGAGGAAAAAATAGGGGGTAAATTGGTGGACGTTTTGGAAATGAGAGAGAGAGAAAGAGACATTTCACGACCCCATGTTGACAAGGCCCTTTTTCCAGCCTTTCTCGGCGGAAGACCAGGCTGTAAATTATCCGATGCAGGGCTCTCTGGACAGCGAGAAACCGCCGCGTCGGTGATTCTTTCGAGGTGAATCTCAAACCCCATCGATGGGATAAGAAACCGAAACCCGGGATCTAGTGAGCGCCACGCCGTCCCGTTGCTCCAACTAGAACGACCCAGGGCTGTCATTCCATTGTTGCCACCAAGAGACTAAAACAGTTGCCCGCGCACACAAAATCAGAATAAAAAAGAAAGCGGCAATATTGATCATCTTGTGTGACAGGTTCGGGGTGACGATTGGGTGAAGACTGGAGTTATCGCCTCCCCTCTCCACTGAAGGAGGCTGCAAGCAGAGCTGAAATGCATGCACTCTGACTAGCAAAACGCAAATGCAGACGCAAATGCAAATGCTACCGGCCGGACCGCATGCACCGCGGCTTTCAGCTTAACCTAAAGAAAGCAAAAAGGCACGAAAGCCAGTGCTGCCTCGTAATACGAGTTTAGCCCACAGTCTTGGTCTCTGTCCTGTCAGAAACGCTGTAGGGGTTGTTCTTTTCGAACTGCCGTTTACTGCTCATTCCCCCCTTTAGTGCCGGGTGAGTCTTATTACACTCATCCATCGTGTTTCAGGGCGCAGAGGCAGACCATACCAGATGCCGCTAGATCGAGCGTGTGTGCCCAGATATCCCGAAATTTGATGGCTACAACGTGGCGCAAATCGCTGCACAGGTTGCATTCCAAGAGTTTCGCAGCAGAGAGACGGAGAGAGAAGGAGCAGAAGCAAAGGAGAGTGAGAGTGAGAGTGAGAGTGAGAGGAGAGAGAGAAACAGCCTCGACGCAAGGGCCTGGTAACATGGAGTACTCGTACTATACGGGAGAAGAGACAAAAACCAGACATACAGTAGTTATCATCAAATCTCCTTCTGTGTTTCGTGTGCATGTGGCGTGCAGCGGAGCTTCTCCCTGCCTCGAAAGAGATATTTTGGTCATGGCCAGCGTGAAGATGGTGTTTTGTTGACTCAGCCTGGCTACCCAAACCTGGGCAACCCTTGCGCCTGCATATGGGCTAAGCAAGGAGGCGATATTTGCCCGTGTCTTCGATATCATGTACATGAGCACTCGTTTGTGCTACCTTACCAGAGCTGGGTGCTACCAATGGCTAATGCCTGTTGCATGCGGCTCGATCAAGTCAACCGTCAAAGCAAGGGCGGGTCAACTGATGCAAAGCCGTGGGCACAAATACGAGCAGCAAATAGGATACTGTAAACTCGCGTTCTCCGGGGGATTTCGAAATTTTAATAACAAACAAACAAACAATAGGCAGGCAAATTCTCCGTCAATACGATTCGAGAATTGACACACACGCCCAATGTTAGCCTCAGCCAATCCCCAATCTACGACAAATAAACCATGACGACGACAACTGGCTCCTGCAAGGCTCCGGTGGCCGACGAACCCTGGCTACCTGCAGCCAATTTGCACCGCCCGCTGAGAAGAAAGTTGAAGGTGTGTGTATCCCGTCCAGCCCATCACCAAAGACTCACAGTATTGCACACGGTATACTTTGCAAAGCCCCCCATGACACAGTGCCCTCTTCTTCCATTTGGGCTTCTCCTCGCCTTCCATGAAGACTCCGTATCAAATATCGGGCGCGCAGTGCTATGGGAGTGCCTTGGGTTTCGATTCAATTTCGCAGCAGTTACCGGGCGCGGAAAATAGGGGCGGGCTTCGGTTTTCTAGAACGTCGATGCATGGAGTTCAGGGGGCGGAAATCAAGAGAGCCAAATGAGATGGGAATCGGAAGCGAAAACAGAGTGCTGGGTCTTGGTAAGGTACAGGTAAGGTCAGGCATGTAGGTACAAGCTCTACCCCGCTGTTTTGCTGCGTAGGACGAGGTAGATTCGTTAGTAGAATATGTCCCGCAAAGGCGATAAAGCTTGGGGAGAAGCCCCGTAATGTTAGCATCATCTCTAGGGTTCAGCCATTGTGAGCTGGGCAGAGACACAAGAAAGCGGCACGGGAACACTGTGGCGGCGGGTATAACAGCTTGAAGAGGAGAGTAATGAATGAAACAATATGCAAGTTTCAATAAGCACTGTAAAGAGAGAATACAAGAGGAGTTGTATAGCATTGAAGATATCCCATACAACCAGATGGAGCCTGCCCTGTCTGAAGCTTGTCATGCCTCAAACGTTACAATGCGAGAGACAGGCTACCTCAGCAGCGACCTTGCCTAGTCCAGTACCGTACCTAATCAATCAGCTGCTATTACTGTAGAGGTCAAGTAGCAGTCTGGTAGCATCGATACTACTGCATCTGCTCAGGTGGCGGCGTATCAAGGAGGCCGCAGGCAATGCATGCAAGGTACCTACCATGAGCCTCGTACTGTGCTGTACTGCGAATAGGGGCCTGCGCACTGTCATTGGCCGTAATCTGTCATATATGCACCAAAACAGTGCTACCTTGCCTCTTGGTGGCCGCCCCTATCATCCAGCTTGTACCCCGGCCCTCTGGCAACTCTACGCCAGTGGGGCTACAGCCTCCCCCCTAGTAGGTTATTACTAGGTATGCTCTGCCGTGGAATTTTTCTTCCCTTAGCCTGGCTCTTCAACCCGACTCTCCCTCTTCGCCAACCGGAGGTCGTACTTTGGTCGTACAGCTTCTGCTTCTTGCTTCTGCTTCTTCCTCATCGCCTCGCCTCTCCTCTCCTCTCCTTGGCCATCTCTCCTGTCCCGTTCGCTTCCGCCCTGCCTGCGACGCATAAGAGCCATCAAGAGCAGCTTTGCCGCCTTGCCTGGACATCTCTTGACGCGGGTTCCGCCGAGTTACGCTCCGAAACTACAAGGCATAGAGCTCGGCTTTTGCATTTTGTCTCTCGCGCATCTTGTCGGCTTCATCGTCTGTCAAGATCCGATCGTACATCAACACGCTCCCGGCTTCTCAGTCACGCTTTTTGGAAATAACCCCCCCGAGGACTCAGACCTGGTCATCTTCTTCTAGATTGCCCTGATCCGCACACTCTCCGACGCGGCGCTGTTATAGGAAGAAGGGAAGAGGAAAAGAGAAAAAAGCTAGCGCTTAACCAAGGATCGTGGATTCCAGAATCCCCTCCCATCATAGATCTCGCTCCCTATCCCGTATTGCAGAAGCTAGCTAGCTAGCTTTGCTCCACGTTCTGCACGACTGCTCTCTTGCTGGGTTGGCCTGGGCTTTTCCTCCATCACACGTTACGACCGTCACGACTGAACGAACCGACCAAGTGCATCATCTATGTTGCCATTTAACCGTCCGTCTCTATCGCGTTCTTGAGTATATCTTTCTGGTGCAGCTTTGGAACATCGTCATCCTCGTCGATTACGTGTTCCTTCTCCACCCGTTTTATTGCGCATTTCAATTCGTATCATTACATCTTCTGGAAGGATTTTCGCGTCGCATAGCGGCAACCATTCTCTGCGGCATCTTGCGATATGGCTCAGCAGCCTCACGATATGAGTTACCTTGATTACGGCACAGCGACCAACCGGTCCCCCAGCTCTTCGAGACAAAACTACTCCAACTTTGCTTCTGGCCTCACCATGCCGCGACAGACCCAACGACCCTTCGATGCGCCTCTCCCCTCGTCTGGCCTTTATTCCTCCGACAGACTGGCCAGCAGCTATGGCAGCCGAGGCATGGACACTATTGGTGGCGCCGGCGGCATGCCTGGTTACATGATGGATAATAACCAGTCATGGAGCTACAACGGTTCGGGCGTGGCTACTGTTGGCGGTGCAGTGCATGGCCCGGGAAGGCAGCGAAGCGTCAACCGGCGAGCTGCCTTGCCAACTGTATGTTTATTTTCAAACTGCTCCCGAGAATAAAGACAAATGTGCTGACTAAAAAGATGCAGAATTGGACTGAACATGGCGGGATGGGAATGCCTAACCTCCAGTCTTACTCGAACGGCCTCGGTGGCGCATCCATGAACAACGGTGGCCTTCGTGTTGATAACCCTGGATCTCACCCGTCCCCCAACAGCCTCCAGTCCGTTGGCAACGATGCTGATCAGCTAATCCCTACCGCTATTGTCATTAAGAACATCCCTTTTGCCGTCCGCAAAGAGACGCTTGCTTCCATCATGCTGGACATGCATCTTCCCCAACCCTATGCTTTCAACTACCATTTTGATAATGGTGTTTTCCGAGGTCTCGCTTTCGCCAACTTCCAATCCGCCGAGGATACTCGCGTTGTCATCGAGGCGATGAACGGAATGGATGTTCACGGCCGCAAATTGCGAGTCGAGTACAAGAAGATGCTCCCCGAGGCTGAGCGGGAACGTATCGAACGGGAAAAGAGGGAGCGCCGAGGACAGCTCGAGGAGCAGCACCGCGCCCCTCTGCTGCACAACCAGAGCTCGCTTCAATCTCTGGGTGGCATGCCCCAGTCCCAGCCTCGCACCGCCAGCGCCGCTCCCGCTCCCGCTACTTCTCTTCTCGGTAAGTTCTGAGTTACTTTAAGGAACCGTGCCTTTGTTCGTGACATGCTAATGAGTATATCTGTAGGTGATATTGATATGAATGACCCCCAGACCCTTGAATTCTACACAGAACTCGCCATGTTCCGAAGAGACGATTCGCGAGAGATTTTGGTCTTCCCCCCGGGAATTGCCCCTGAGCATCGCCGATCCATTCACATTCTCGCCCACCACATGGGACTTGAGCACCAGTCTATTGGCGAGGCCGATTCACGACAGCTCACGGTGCTGAAGAGACAGCAGCCTTCGCCCACGGCCAATATCCACACGCCTCCTGCTAGCAGCCTTGACGTTCACAAGCGTGGCCTGAGCCGAGCTGCCACATTTGACTTTGCAGCCGATAGGGAGTCTCGCGCAGCTAGCAGCAACTATGGCCATCTCGTTGGTCGACACGGTCCCACGCTCGAGCTTCCCGGAAGCCCAGATGGAAGTGGAATTCCCAACAACCTCCGAGCCGCCAAGAGCTTTGCCGATCTTCGCTCATTTACCCCCAGCCCGTCTCAGGCCTCATCGAGCTACCTTGCTCCCGGCAGCGGCTTAAGCGGCATTACCCCTACCTCCACGGCTCGATTTGGCGACTACCTCAGCAATGGCAGCCAGTCGCAGAGCGGCAATCCCAGCACTCCTGGTGCAAAGAATGACAACGGCCTTGTCAGCGGTCTCAGCGGACTGAGCCTGTCTCCCTTTGAAGCGAACTCAATGCAAGCACAGCGCAGCACCCCTGGTGCTATTGGCAGCCAGCGGCCCAGCGCAAACGCAAACGGAACTAAGGGTGCCCCTGAGAGGCAGCCTCGCGGCCCTGAGTGGGAGACGTCCAACGGCTTTGGTCGTACTCGAGCAAATGGTCACATGCAGCGCGGCAGTGGTATGTTGATTGAGTCCAACTAGTTTTTACTTATAAACTAACGTGAGGCTTAGATTCTTCGGACAATGGAGCTCGTGTTGGCACCAGCTCCACTAATGCTTCGAGATACCACTAAGCTAGTTTGATTCGCGTTGACTGGCTCTCCCATGTGTTATGCCTGTGGCTTACTGGGAGAGTTGGTGGACTGCCTTTTTGGGGGGTTAGACCAGGCTCTCTGCGTCGCATCCCTCGCCTTGCACTCAACCCATTGCTTTTTACGATTTGTAATATTGATTTTCATCAGGACGACGGATGTGGTTTGGTCTCTGGTAAACCACTCAGGACGATCTACCACATTGGCGATGTACATTTTCCCCCAAAGTTGGTGGAAAGCCCTGAGGTCTACCAGGCCAACTCTCCGTCGCTCCGTAGCTGGTTTTTTTGATGATGATGATGCCACCCCCGATGAGAATGTGGAAAACAGGATCAGGATACAAAAAAAGTTTTGTTCGACAAATGGGCAACCGTTACGAAAACGTCACGACTCGTTTCCGAGCGCGATGCCTGGAATATCCCCCCCTTCAAGCGTAATCCTTCAACCAGATCTACGACCGATTCTTGACGATTATGACATTTATTTTCACGACTTTTACGTCTAGACAGCTGCAGCGAATCTACCTCGTCGTGCTTCGCATCACATAAGCACTGAGTGGAGTGGCTTCGGCGACGATGACGAGCAGTACCTATACCCAACCAAAGGAAAAAAAACCGTTTTTTAATACCCACATGTCTGACGTCCAGATACGACCGTGACGACGACGAATTGAGACAACCCAGCTTTCTTGTACATGCATTGGAGGCCGGGACGAGAGAGTAGAGATGTGTTTGTTGGAAATGATTGTGTGTTGGTTCGATAACATTTTTGATGGGAAGCGAAGAGAGAGAGAAAGAGAGAGAAAGAGAAATGGGAAAAAAAAAAGATATAACCCTGTTTGGAGCATGATTGGGAGAGTTTCTGACTGGGGCAAGTCCTTGTTTGCGCTGATTAATACGTCTTGTCTCTGTTGCCGAGGCAATTCCCTCTCACGTGAATGGAGAAGGACGGGTTTGTTGAGAGGAGGTTTCTGGTTTTACTGCGGCGTTTTACTGTGGCAGCATTGGGCTTGCTATGTTATCTTGGACATTTTCCTTGCTTACGGAACATGCATCTTCATCTTGTGATTTTTATTTTCTCGAAGACAAGGAGGGTGGTGATGGGAAACAACTCGGTGCATCTTCATTGATGCCAGAAGACGGGCAAATTCATAAACTCATACAGGGCTACGGTTTAGCAGGATCTGTGAAAGAAGGAAAAAAAGAAGAAACACGGCGAGTAATTATTCTCTTGTTCTTTGCCGTTGTTTTTTTGGTTAGTTTTTGTAAATCTTTTTTTTCTTCGACCACTGTAGTTGTTGTATTAGTGCCATCAAGAGCTTTTTTATCATTTACTATTTTTATAAGGAATTCCATTTTGATATTTTCATGTTTTATCTTATTTTACTGCAGCTTTGGATCCTGTGTCGTGTGACTTGTCTCTACCTATGCTCTGTTGGTTGGGCGGAGATGCTTCCATGTGTCGGATCGAAGTTTTAAGCTTAGGTGCCAAATACTAGCTGACTCGGTTCCTGGCGAGCTGGAGCCGCTAAACTGTGGAGAGAGATTCTACTTGATTGGTTTGGAGAGTTTCGAACGGATGACGTACGTTTTCCTTTTCCCGTTGGAGTGCCATTGGTTGGTGGTTTCTGTCGTCTGTAGTACAAGGAGACTGTTTCCCCATCCGACGCGTGGCATCATAGATCTTGATTCTTTCTCTGGATAGAAACTTGGAAGCCTTTTTGTTTTAAAAGCGTGTGAAATAGCACATCTACGGGTTTTGACTAAACAAGAGGGGTTATGACTGGAATCCCCGCATCAGAAGGCAGAGACGTTCAGATACAACACACTCGGCAAGACGAGATTGAAGACTGGGAAGTCGTCATGGCGCCGACGAACAGGCAGTGGGTGAGCAAATTGGATGGCGTGGACAAATTGGAGTTGGTAGAGGGCGAGATGCCGGTGCCAAAAGATGGCGAGGTGTTGGTGAAGATTCATGCCGTGTGCCTGAATTACCGAGACCTGGAGGGTATGTTTCCTCGACTAGATTGGAAGCTAGGAATTGACAATGATATTGACTTGATGCAGTTTGTAACGGCGATTATAACCACCATCAGACGCCTACTGATTCTCCCGTCGGCATTGTTCCATGCTCTGACATGTGCGGCACTGTCGTGGAGAGTAAATCCCCGCTTCTCAAGGCTGGCACGCGCGTCATGTCTGTCTTTCTGCAGACTCACCTCGCTGGCGCTCTCAAGCAATCTGATCTGGAATCTGGATTGGGCTTCCCTTTGCCGGGAGTGCTGACTGAGTATCGGTGTTTTGATGCCAGGGCGCTGGTCAAGGCGCCCAAATACATGACGGACGAGGAGGCGAGTTGCTTGCCGATCTCCAGTGTGACAGCGTGGATGGCCTTGAATTGGATGAGACCCATCGGCAAATCCTTCCAAGAACTAGAACTTTACGGAAAAACCGGCGATGAAAAGAAGGATAACGAGAAGGAGACTGTATTGCTTCAAGGAACAGGCGGCGTGAGCATTGCCGGCCTACAAATCGCAAAAGCAGCCGGCCTCAAAACCATAATCACCTCTTCCTCAGACGAAAAGCTCGAAGCAGCGAAACAGCTCGGCGCAGACCACACGATTAATTACCGCACGTACTGGGAGTGGCAAGATGGCGTCATGGAGGCCACTGGCGGGAATGGCGCGGACTACATTCTCGAAGTGGGCGGGACGAAGACTCTGCGGAAGAGTTTTGCTAGTGTTGCGTTTGGAGGGACGATCAGCTGTATCGGGTATGTCTCTGGTAAAGAGGATGATACGGGAGGTGATGATGGGGGGAATGGGGATGATAAGGATAAGGCGAAGGGGTGGAATAGGTTGAATGTGAATGTTTTGGCGTTGAGGAAGAATGTTACGTTGAAGGGGTTGGTGAATGGGGGGAGGGATCGGTTTGAGGAGATGGTGGGGTTTTATGAGGAGAAGGAGATACGGCCGGTTGTGTGTAAGGTGTTTGGGATGGGGGAGGCGAAGGAGGCGATGGAGTATGTCAAGGGGGAGAAGCACTTTGGTAAAGTTGTGATTCGGGTGGCGGAGGGTGATAAAGAGTAGTTGACTGAGGGAGATCAGGAGGAGGATGGAGTTGATTTGGTAAGTCGTGTCTGCGAGTAGACTGAACAACTCAGCTCAGAGCTCCACAACTATGCATAGAAGATCGTATCTTAGACATGGTGTTAATCAAGATGTATGTGTTGTATGCGCCTTTGAGGTTTCGGACAACATCACTACCATCATATGCTCCTGTCCTCTCTCAACTATAACTACCGACGTATCCTCGATCCATCATAACTCATCACTAAACAATCTCGTCACTTATCACCCATGATTAGTCTCAACAACGGCTCGTCTCACCCGCTCTCACTGCGGGGTTTCCCTCGCACAAGCTCGACGGTCCGGTCCTTTGAATAGCGCATCACCCTTGTGCCAAATTAGACCTAGCAGCCGCCTGGTTGCATATTTCCAGAGACTTGTTTAGACTCAACCAGGAATGAGCATCATCACATGCATCACCAACTGTTTAGTCAACATAAAATGGCCCGGAGTTGCGACGAGTTGGCGGAAAAAACCCGCTCTCCCTACGGCGGAAGTCCACTGCTTCTGTACTAAAATAATACGGAATACCGCGTTTTTACAAGGAGGCGGAGGTTTGCTCCGATCCCTGTTGACATATGACGCTTCAGATCGTCAGGCGGCAGAGCTGTAAACAAGTTGGGATTAGATTGTACATGTCAGAATTTAAGAAGTCGAAATCATCTGCATGAAGCTTGTCCCGGACCCGCCGTGCTTCCCCTATTAGAGAATCCACCATGTCTCTTTAAACGGTATTTTGTACGAGATTGAAAGAGTAGCGAGTCAGTATAATCATAGTATTGCTACTACTGTCTTGTTGTTAAGAGTCGTTGACCGCTCCAGTTGTGGCAGCGGATACTGCAACTCGGCAGTTTTACCCATTATGGAAGCCCATTTCTTCCCACGATACTCCTCGTAGGACTTTAACTCGTATGCCTCTAATTATAGGCTGTTGGGCTCGGAATCTGACTGTTGATGCTCGCCATCTTATTCCCAGTTAACTTGAGAACAGCACAACTCGCTTTGCCTCCGGGAAACTGCAAGTGTCCGTCGACGCGCCTCAAAAAGCCCGATTCACGTCAGCAGCCGGCATAGTATCCTGTCATCCCGGCTACGAGGATCCGCCACTAGCAAGCATGTCATGCAGAGCGATAAGAGTTATGCTGTATTAGGAGTGGTAACCAAGACGAGGAGAGAGCTGAAGGGATATTAGTTACAAATGCTGCCGTCTCTTTGACTAAAAAGCAAGCCGCTCCTTAGCTCCATCTCTGGCACTAAATGTCTGTTGGCCTCGATTGACCACATTTTCGTGGACATGGCAAACACGTTCATTATCCAGGCACTAATTGCTCTGGTGGGATTTCTTGTCTACCACCAGGTTTTCCGGAAATCTAAGAAGAATCTTCCCCCTGGGCCAAAAGGCCTCCCATTAATCGGCAATATCCTCGATCTCCCTTCGAAAAGCACCCCCGATCATGAACATTGGAAGTCAATCAACGATAAATATGGACCGATTGCTTCCGTCACTGTCCTGGGACAGTCCATGATCTTCATTGCCGACAAGGAGGCCGCACAAGAGATTATGGAAAAGAAGTCCTAGACATCTTCCGGACGCCCTGTTTTACAGTTTGCCAATTATTGTGGCTTTGGAGAATTTATCTCCCTGCATCAGTTGGAAAAGCGGTTTACTTCCCAGCGGAAAGTTATGCACAAGGCCATTGGTACCAAGGTTCTGGCGACCAAGTATGCGGAAATACAAGAGCGAGAAGCTGGACGGCTGTTGCTTCGAACACTAAAAGATCCTCAGAAGATTGTTAAGCACTTTGAAACGTGAGTAGAGAGCACTCATACCCAGATACAACTTGGAAGATGGAGTGAGAGGTCTATATCCGTGAATGGTCTAACTAATCCACACTTACAGTGAAGCCGGCGCGATTATTCTCAAAATCGTATACGGCTATACCGTCAACCCTCATGGATCCGACCCCTTAGTTGGGTTGATTGACCGCATGATGGCCAACTTCTCGCGTGCTTCCGTTCCGTTTACACGACTTGTCGAGTTTATACCTGCCCTGAAATGGCTTCCCGATGGCTTCCCTGGCACAGGCTTCAAGGCTGAGGCCAACCAGTATGGCAAAGAAATCCGCGCCGTCATCAACGAACCTTATAAATTTGTACGCAAACAAATGATTGACCATAATCTTACGGGTTCATATGTCGCGAGGCTTGTTCAGGAGTGTATTGATGATGCGGATGAGCCGAGCGAAGCTGACGCATATACTATTAAATGGTCTGCTGCTGCTTTATATGGAGGTGGAGCGGACACCACTGTCTCAACTCTCATCGGCTTCATCCTAGCCATGACCATGTTCCCCGAAGCCCAACGCAAAGCCCAAGAGGAAATCGATAGAGTGACTGGCGGCACTCGTATACCTGTGCTTGCTGACATGGATCGGATGCCATATGTTGCAGCGATGGTATCTGAAGCACTTCGGTGGTGCCCAATCCTACCAATGGGTGTCCCTCATGCCATGGCTGAGGACATGACATACAAAGGCTACGACTTGCCAAAAGGAGCTTACATATTTCCATCCATATGGAGCTTCACCCACGACCCTGCTGTTTACGCTGACCCGGACACGTTTGCCCCTGAACGCTTTCTCTCGCCGCGAAACGAGCCCGACCCACGATGGACAGTCTTTGGCTTTGGAAGAAGAGTGTGTCCCGGAAGATATCTTGCCGACTCTTCGCTGTTTCTCAACTTGGCGTACCTCGTAGCCGTTTTTGACATCAGCAAGGCGACAGACGAACAGGGCAACGCGATTGAGCCAAAGTTGGATTTTGAGGCGGGCATTATTGCGAAGCCGAAGCCATTCCCGTTCAAGATTACACCAAGAAGTAAGAGGCATGTAGAGTTGATTAGGAATATTGAGAAGGAGCATCCCTGGGAGGAGAGTGATGCCTCTCTGCTCGGTGAATTGCCGCCTCCATCACATTGAGGAGAACGGCATCTTTCATAGCATGTGGACGCAACCAGAATTATTTTTATATTGATTGTTACTTACCATTGCTTAGATGATAGGGAATTAGAAGGGAGTGGTGTACTGATGAACACGAGAAGCAGGAAGTGTGAACAGCGTGGGCAGGGAGCAGGGGCACCGGCGGATTATAGGGATAATATGCCTAGATACGGGAATTAACCTTGAGGAAATTGTGGCAGTGGTGCATGCGGATTGGCCTCATACGGCGGTATATACGGCGGTATATACGGGGTGGGAATTCGGATGTCAGGTATCTTTTTTTCAATATAACTCCGATGAAAGAAAGGATCATACGGAGTATATGTCACGGATATTAGGCATCGTTTTTGCAATATAACTCCGATAGAATAAGACATGAGAGTATTACCCCGTACTATAAGAAAATGCGGCGTGGTTCTAAAGCCGAGTTGGTGAATTGGTGTAGTTATAGGGCAATTCTTGGGTGCCCAATGGATATATCTATTCATCTGGATCACTATAAAGTATCTGCTATCAATAGATTGTTTTAGAAGTCGCTCAGGGATTCTTGCTTTTATTCTTTGTATAGGTGTAGAGATATGCTGATTGGTTTGGTACCTCTGGCACCTCTGGTACCTTGGAACCCTGTTGGCACCCAGCCAGCGCCCCCTGAGTATTTTCTACTATAGATACCTGTTGCTTTCAAATTCGCGATGTAAGCACAACGCACGATGTTTTTAGGCGAACAGATTACTATGATATGGCACCTTTTGTTATTCGAGTTGTATTATTCGAGAGTAAGCAAACTTATGGGATCGGTGTTCTGAAAGTCTATATATATGTTTGCCTGTCCCAGAACTACCTTCATCAACACTGGCAAATAAATCAAAAGTATTTTTTCTAATTCTGTTTCTAATCATATTCATTATCTCTACTTGCGTTATCAGGATTTTAATATTTTTTCGACCATGGCCTGCACACCACTCGATGGCTTTCTTCCAGTCGGCGGATGCAGTATCGTCAGTTCTGATCCCACCTCCATGGTCACTGCCTTCAAAAAATGCTGCGGCCCTGCTCCTGTCGTCCAGTACTACACCAACGATACTATTGGATGTGGTGCCTATTGCCCAATTGTTTCCAATGGTCCAAATTGCACTGAGGTCCAAGACTGCCTTTTTGATGAAATGGGAGTCAGTGTGTGCACCGGTGACGGGCCTGCTTCGCCAAGCGCTCTTTCACGAGTGAGTGCGATGGCCTCGGCGACTGTTTGCGCTGTTTGCGCTGCTTGTGTTGCGACTGCAGCTCCAACATCTACGAATGCAGCAACTGGGGTGTATAATAGTGATATAACTTCGTGGAAGACCGGAATCAATATTGGAGCTATATTGTTTTCTGAAATCTTTACTGGTTTCCTACTTTAAAATCAGGGGTATCAGCATAAATGGTGACGGATGAAACCTATTTCAAGGCGGGTATCATTGCAAAGCTGAAACCATTCTTATTTAATATAAGTCTAAGAAGTGGAAAGGTTGCAAAATTAATAAAGCGGATTAAGAAAGATTATCTGTGGGAGGAGAGTGATGCTTCGCTGCTAGGTGAATTGCCGCCCCCTTTACATTAAGGGGAATGACATCTTTTATGCAGCGTGGATGAATATTAATAATGATTTTGGTTTGGTGTTTCGCCAATAGCGAAGTCCAAATCTTCAAAACTGAGAGTATTAAAGAAAAATATGGAGGTATATAAGAATATGTACGACATTCAGCGGGGATATATTAAATGAAGCCAGGCATGGTGTACATGAACTCTTGTATATATCCATTTATCTGCCCGATGCTATGCTAATCCTTTACCTACCAGTAGATGGTTGAGAGACCTCAGCAGCAATTTCGTCTCTCTACCTCTTTGTTTATTCGTCTTGGTCATCGATTAATCTCCCCGATTGTAACATCATATTACCTGCGACTTAGTCTTCTCATTGATGTCAGTATTTTGTCCCACACAAATCTACGGCTGTTTTATCGGAGCATCCCGCTCATCTTTGAGTAACTTGATACTCTCTCGATTTCCTCGCTTAGCTGCAGTCTCAATTGCGTCAAGACCATTTGCATCCACATCGCCGATATCAAATTTGCCAGAGTTCAATAGCAAGACAACAACCTCGCTGCAGCCAGTATGAGCTGCCCACATAAGCGCCGTTCTCTTGTGCTTATAGTCCCTTGTATAGAGATCAACCTTATCTAGATTCAGCAAGAATTCGACGATGCGTGTGTTTTGTCGGTTGGTAGCAATTGTAAATGCGGTAAAGCCGCACACATCCCTCGTGTTTTATATCAAACCCGCCTGTCTCTAATAAGGCTGTAAAAGATTCCAAATACCCGTTATAGGCTGCCCACAAGAGCGCTGTTCGTCCATACTCAAAGTCGGTAGCATCAATATCGACATTACCGGTATTAAGCAACAGCTGGATTATTTCAGGGCCTTTAATGCCATTTTTCGTGCGTAACATAAGTGGCGTGAGGCCGTAGTGGTCCCTAGTATTGACATCAAACTTCCCTGTATCGAGATAGAATTTGGCGGTATCAACGTTCCCCCATTCGACGGCAAGAGATAATAAATCTCTACCATGCTTGTCCTTGACATTTGTATCGACACCCTGGGCTTTGAGTAACAGTCGTACCATGGAGTTATGACCATGTTTGGTTGCAATGCATAGAGAAGTATCACCTGCTTCGTTTGCTATGTCAATATTGGCGTTTTCGGCATTGATGAGAAACTCCACTATTTCACGGCGGTCACTAGCAGTGGCATGATGCAGGGATGTTCTGTCGTTTTGGTCTCCATGATCAATACCAAGTGCGCGATTGTTTAGAAGATATCTGACAACATCTTTCCTCCCTGCTGATACAGCACGCATGAGGAGCATTCGGAGACCTTCGTCCCTAACATTTATATCAAATCTTCCATCTGCTGCAAGATGTGACGGTATTTTAAATTGTTTCAGTGAATCAATTGCAGGATCAGGACATAAAATATCCTCAAACCACCCCACCATCCTGTTTTTTTGGATACACCCAGGTTGTATCATTTGAACATTTGTCATTAGAGCGAGGGCCCCAAAAGAATGGAGAGTAGAATGATGTGGTTTGGACGTTGATATCAGCATTTCCTGCGTTGAGAATTAGATCCACGATAGTTTCTTTCTCCATGATAACAGCCCCTAATAAAGCCGACGAATGTATCTCACGGATCATGTCTGTATCATAGTTCCGTGAGTCCAATAGTAGTTGAACGACGGTATCATGGCCGCCAACAGCAGCGTACCAAAGAGCAGTCTTCTTGTTTATGCATTCAAATCCAGCATTGACTTTACCAGTGTCCAACAGAAGCTTGACAGCCTCAGAATGGCCACCCTGGGCAGCACTTATGAGTGGCGTATATCTGGAGTAACTCGATATAACATTAATATCAACTGGGCCAAAGCTTAGCAATGTTTCCATAACCAAAGAATAGCCACCACTAGCAGCCATATAGAAAGGTGTACAGTTGTAGTCGTCCCGTACGTCTGCATCGGCGAAGTCTCTGAGCAAATGTGTAATGATCTTATTCCACCCTAGCGCTGCGGCAAAATGAAGATTGGTACTATATTTAAAATCACGAAATGACCATGGTAGACGTCTTGCCACGTGTGATTGATAGTCCTGAAGATATGCGTAAAAGCTGGATGTCTTTTTGAGAAAGTTGACATGATTTCGGCTGGACTTTGAGGCTGTAACATGGTGTCGCCAATTCAAGACGGCATACGTATATAGTTTATATGATTTCATCCTTCCTCGAAATTTGCACCCGTACGGCTCGCATGGTTTTTCGAAAGTGGAATATGAGAGGTAAGTGCTGCAAATATCAGCAATATAGGTCTCTGCATCCGGAAGCCATTTTTCTTTGGTCCGTTCGAAGAACTCTTGCGCTGTGTAATGCACCAGCCGGATAATCTTGCTCTTCTCGTCAATAGTCACCAGCCCGACAGCAGTTGACACAATGTCTTCTACCTGGGGAACATTTTCTTCGTCAAATTTATCCTCTCCAACCTCTACGCCAAGGGCATGCTGGAGCTCGAAGACGGAAAGTGGCCTCCTTGCGTGCGTGATCCAAGAGAGAGCTTTTATAGCCAATTCGCTTCGACCTGAGACTTGCTGGTTAATGCGATCCATGGCGGCACTGTATGCATAATCATATGCGTCGGAGCCAGTGGGAAGACTCTTTAGAGCTTTCATAACCGCCTTTGGCGTTATGCACTCCGCCAACCTGTCAAAATGAAGTTGTGCTAATAGAAACCTTTCAAGAGAATTAGACGATACCTCATAACAAGTGATTTTTTGAAATGCGTACATTTTGCTGACGACAGCGTTTAATTCTTATTTTAATCTCCTCCTGTAAACTCTTGTTTTGGCTGGTAAATGATGTTCGTGGTAACTTGGCCAGGCGGCTATCTATATATCTGCGAATGTCTGATTCAGTCGCTCCAATTTCCAAATGTAGAGCAGATTGGAATCTGTCGGATATTTCAGGAATATGTCTCGACGTTGTAAAAAGTTTTGGATTGGATGCTGCGGCACAAGCAAACATTTTGGACAAGATGATCTCTCTACAGTCATCCAAAGTCGCACACTCGTCGAGTGCATCAATAACGATGAAGACTGTCAAGTATGCTTCAAGAGCCTCCTGGAAAGCCTTGAGAATCTCCATCAGTGATGGACGCGTTTTGTTTTTCGCATGTGTCTCATAAAGAAATTTCACATCACCCATCAATCCTCCTACAACCCCAATCAATCGCCGGCGCAGGTACTCAGGTCCTCACATCTTTTGACGCCACAATTGCTCTATCCTTACCAAGCCATCGGTGTTCATTCTAACTTCTACTGTAATATGCCCCAGAGGTATGTGAAACTATCCAAGACACGGCACAACGCGGGACAATAGTACGGATTTCTGAGTCCCTATACCGAGAGCCCGGCCACTCACAGATTTCCCAGCTGGTCGGATGACATTCTTGTTTCGGTCTATCTCATAAATTACATGCCACTCTGAATCAAAGACGGAATGAGTTCCGCTGCCGAGGGCGAATGAACATTGATCTAGAAATCTATAGAGCATAAACTTTTCCTCTCCTTTTATCATTTTGTCATCTTCACAAGTTCAAGACGATGAAATTAAAGAATGTCCAGGTAAGATGTATTGGTTAGGCCCTTCCAGTGCGTTGGCATCTTCTGACTATGGCTTCATCTTTTCCGCTCCTGTTTACACCCTTATTACCTAAGCTCGAGTGTAGATGATTCAGAAGAAGCTATTACGGATACTTATATCAAGGGTGAAGGGACGCTAAATTTACCATCTATTTCATGTGTAGAGTCGGTACTATTATTGGTTCGGCTCTATAAGTGAGACAGCTACTGCGGGTACTGTCTAGAACAAACTGCCCGAAGACTTAGTAATAAGGGAGAACAAACGGCCATGTATTACAACACGAGCCATAATACATACATAATATATCTAGTCAGTCTGTATCAGAGCACAAGACAGTGACCAAACGGTTCCGGTATCGGTATTGAAAGATGAATATTTATATACAACTTGCTTTTCACTCATTTCATCCTCGTCCTCGTCGTCATTCATTGAATGTAACATCCGGGATCTTTCTTCTCCCCAATAAGAACGTTAAAATTGACATTGTCTATTTTCAATGAGCATTTGCAAACCTATGAAAGCATTTGCCTTTGGTGTGCTCACCTTGGCTCTTGCTGCTCGCGCTGATACCTCGCTGCCCCAATGCGGAGTGGCAGGCGATGGAGATGATTTCTATACTTCATCAACAGTGAGCAACATCCTCGAGTGTCAGTACCGCTGCAAGAGCGATGCCAAGTGCCTTTCATCTGAATACCGACCCTCCAATGGTCGCTGCTGGCTGTATGCTTTGCCTGTGGCAGAGGCAAAGACGAGAAACAACACCTCCGGGACCTGGATCTTCAACGACCGAGACTGCCTCGCCGCACCACCGGTCCCGCAATGCAACATCCCAGGTGATGGGTCGGATTACTATGCATCGCCCACTGTGAATTCCTTGGCTGAATGCCAGACTGCGTGCAAGAACGATGCCAAGTGCCTCTCCTCCGAGTTTAAATCCTCCAACAGTCGCTGTTGGTTGTATGCCGGGCCTGTATCACAGGCAAAGACAAAGAACGACACTACAGGAACTTACTTTTTCTATGACTGCGATTGTCCAGTCGATCCGCAGTGCAACGTTCCAGGCGATGGATCGTCCTACTACAGCTCAACGACGGTGAAGACCATGGGTGACTGCCAGAACACTTGCAGCAGCGATCCAAAATGTCTCTCCTCCGAGTTCAAGCCTTCCAACGGTGGCTGTTGGCTATATTCAGAGCCTGTGTCAACAGCAAAGACGAAAAACGATACTACAGGAACATACTTTTTCAACGACCGCGATTGCCCCGTTGTATCTACCGACCCTCAATGCAATATACCTGGTGATGGATCGTCCTATTACACATCATCAACTTTCAACACCGTTGGTGATTGCCAAAATGCTTGCACCAAAGACCCAAAGTGTCTCTCATCCGAATACCGGCCTTCTAATGGCAGATGCTGGCTGTACGCAGAGCCTGTAGCAACTGCAAAGACCAAAAACGACACCACAGGAACATATTTCTTTTATGATCGCAATTGCCCTGTTTTACCTCCCGTTGTGCAATGCAAGGTACCGGGCGATGGATCGTCATACTACAAATCATTAACTGTCAAGGGCGGCGTATCGGACTGCCAGTCTGCCTGCAAAAATGACGATAAGTGTTCTTCGTCAGAGTATAAGCCTTCTACCGGTAGATGCTGGCTATACGAGAGGCCTGTAGCCATAGCAAAGACAAAAAACGACACTACAGGAACCTATTTCTTTTATGATCGGGAATGCCCTCTCCCTATTTGTGGAGAGAATCGCGATGGATCGAGCTTCTACACATCAAGCAAAGAGAGCAGTCTTAAGTCCTGTCAGTCTACTTGTATTAAAGATACCAAGTGTCTTTCATTCGAGTACAAACCAGATAATGGCAACTGCTGGCTCTTTGCCAAGTCCGCAGCAGAGTCAAGCACTCCAAGTGCCGCAACCTGGGTCTTTTACGACCGCGACTGCGTCCTCCCTAGCTAGTTCTGACAACTTGCTGGAACATGAGTGATACAGAATACATAACTGTCAAGACAATGATTCTGAATATATTGCTTGGAAGCTTTGGCAGCATTTCATCTACAGGAATCTGGGCTGCGAAAAGGACTTACTACATGCGCCACAAATAGCGATTATAGTAAGCTTGATAGACAATTCCTAGCCGTTCAATAAAATATTACTCCTGGTCATAATGATCCCAATGCAATTCCTCATAACACATGTACAAACATCACCTCTCTACCTCTCTACGACTCTCCCCCCCAAAACTCCAATCCATCCGCTCAATCACCGGCGAAAATACCCACTCCTGCACCCCCTCCAACACCAAAATCGCCCTATTCCACCGCCACCCCAGCAGCGGTATAATGGCACCAACAACAATATCCAGCACGAAATGATTCGCCGTCGCAACAACCGTCACAAACATCGCCACCGGCCACAGCGGCGCCAAAACACGCATCACCATATGCGGACTAAACCTCGCCAAACACACTGCAAACAACACTGACGTTCCGAAATGTAGGCTTGGCATCGCGGCAATTGTCAGGCGGAATCGGTTGTGAGTCCATACGGAGCCAGTCTTTCCTTCGTGAAGGATATCTATGAAGCCGTATTCCGGGGGGAGCATTCGCGGAGGATAACACCTCCAGAGAGAAATAATGATGAAGGCGATGAAATTGTCCATGGCAATTGTTCGACGTATACGTCTGAATAGTGGAGGCGGCAGGAAAGTGTAGATGTATACAACGAAGACGACGCCAATGATGATGTGAGAATGGTATATATGTCTCAGGAGAGGCATGATATAAGCGTGCTTCGTAAGAATGTACTCCTGAAAGGCCTGCTCAAAGTCGATATGAAGAAACTCCTCAATCGCAAGCAACTGCAAAGCATGCTGTTTCGCAACCAGATAAATCTGCGGATACGGCGCAATAGCTCGCGCCGTAAAAGCGCGACTAAGCTGATATACCCTGCGCCAAACCATCAGACTCTACACTCACGATACGAACAAGAAGGGGACGAAAACAACGAACCAATATGTAAGTAACCAGTACCATATCTCGCTCAAAAACGGAAACGTCCCATAAATCCACGACAACACCCTAAAGACAAGCGAATTCGAGCCCTTATTGCTGCTGCCTCCCTTTCGATGTGAAGCTGATGACGCATCGTCAGTCTTCTTCTCGGCGGAAATGTAGTCAGGTATGGATTCTAGATCACGTTGGTATCGTTGAGGCTTGAGGCGGCGGCGGTTTATGAGCGTTCCGGCTGTGAAAGCGAGTGCGATTGCTATTATTTCTTCTCGTCAGAAAACAAACCCCTTGGTTATTCAGTTAAAGGGGGGATTTACACGCTGGTTCAATGACATTCTTGAATAGTCCCATATTGACATAGTAAAGCAGTATCAACTATGCTCTACTCAATAATCCTTTCACTGTAGCCACCGTGAATTCAATTCAAAAGGAGAAAGAGGAAGGAGAAAGAAAGGGAGAAAAGAAAGCGTCATCCCGCAGATCTCGAGATATCATGCAAGTATATATACGAAACCACATCAAAAACATCAGGACATTTTACGAAAAAAGTAAGATATATGACGACACCACACCTCATCACCTCCCCCAACTCTAAATCATCTCAGCCCGTTCTTTACCTTTTACCCCTTGCCCATATCTCGGCACCCACGGAAGCTTCTACCTAGTATCTCTAACCGACCGGAGAAATTAAGCTCCAGATCACACATCCTCGACAACACCTCAGCAAGATTACCTACAACTCCATTTCGGTCATATACTCCATAAGGCGAAACGAAGCTCATCTAGTCAGCATTCAAGAAGTATCACAAACTCGCCAGTGACGTACGATACCATCGCCACCAAGACTCAGAACAGCTCGCGTCTAGAAAGTCCTTCCGGCAGTCCGAAATAGTCCAGAAACAAATGTAACTGTGGCTTCCACATGACACGCCCTTGACAAGAGGCAATAAAATGGTGCGTGACGTGAGGAATTACGTATGCGGCACAACACTTTTGACTTTTGTAGGTGCGGATAGATAAGACAACGGTATGCAGCCATTTTACGAAACTATAAATGATTACATGATATATAAGACAAGACATCAGGCACGCGACACTTTATGTCCCTCTCTATAGACTTTGATAAACACGAGGAAATCACCGGAAACTCAATCAGATGAGAAAATAAAAGTATTACATCGTGACTAAATTCTCTACATGAAAAACACATGAATAAAAACGGGCAAACGAAAAAAGTAAACCCCGAAAATAAAGAAACCTCCACTCCCGTTCAACTCTGCCCTCCTCCCATCGCATCCAAACATGTCGGCGCGCGTGCAGATTTGCAAACTAACTTTTTGGTATCATTGCCCTCATCCTCCCCCTTGAACAAATTTCGTCAGTGCGAAAAAGCTTTCCTAAGACTGCTTGACATTGGCATTCCCGCGCCTCTCCTCGCAAAAGAGACTTGGGGAGCGTGTATCCAGCAGCAAGGACAAAAGGTAGCAAAAATAGAGAAAAGATGAACCGTTGATAGCTGAGGGGAAAAACAAAACAAAACCGAATATGTCCACCACGCCCAGACTTGATAGTCTGCAGATGTGCAAATTATGCAGCGCAAAAAATGCATATGCTCTCTCATCCCTCCCAATATACACCGAATCGTCAAGTGCGCAAAATGTTGTCTTTGCAGTCATGTCTAAAAGGATCAGTGACTATAGCAGGGCTATGAAAACATTGCTTCATGAACCGCAGTATTGCCTCTGCTAATCTCAAAAACCATGATCCTTGAAATGGGAAAAAAAATCAACCGTGCCTCCGAAAAGCAATAGCTTGGGAATCATGCTCGAAAAAAAGACGTATAAAGTAAATTGACATGATAAGAAATGCCCATCATTGATGTTGTCTAGTAAAAGGTAGACAGGATGTGTTCGGATGCTCGCACAATCCAGTCCAGCTTGCCTCTCTCAAGGTTGGCCAGGAAGGGATCGGTGGGGAAGCCACCCTGGATGCCAGCAATCAAGGGCTGCACGCGGTTAATGAGCAACTGCATCGTCTGTGATGTGCTCTTCATGACTTCACGAGAAGTGTCATCATCCCAGTTCTGCGAGCGACAAATGTTAGCAAATCTAAAGTTGTTCTTCCAAACAGACAGGGGCAGAGGGGAAAAACTCACGTAGTTGGGCAAGCTGGCGCTAAACGCCCTCACAGCCATCTCAATCCATTCAACCTCTTCCTTCAATCGTGGGTTCGGCTTCAGGTCCTTGGAGATGGTGGCAATCACGACGAGCAGCATCAACGGCTGGAGACCGTCAAACTTGCCAGGAGGGTATCGGCTCAGGCAACGACGGAAGATTTCAGTCTCGCGACCGCTCTGGATCCATTGGATCATGGCATCTTGCAAGCGGTTCTCAGAGATGGCCTGTTCAATCACCCGGATGCGTTGCAAGAGGTCATTGTCGGCCTCGGCCTCAGTCTTGCTCATCTGGCTGGCATAGGCGCCGGCAAGTGCAGTCACGTTGTTGACAGGTCCAACGTGCTCCGAAGGGGGAGCAGACCCGTGCGGGCTTGCCACGTGCTGGGATCCGCGCATATACTGAGGGCTGCCGTATTGCTGCTGGCCATGGCCAGGGCCCTGGCTGGGCGGCTGGCTGGGCGGGAAGCTCGGGCGGTGGCTGGCCACAGTGTTAGCGTAACCATGAGATCCGACGCTGTGTGCGACGCTGGCGGGGTGCGGGATGTTGACGCCACCAGCAACACCGACGGGAAGCTCAACGGGTTGTTGCTTGAACTTGATGAACTCGGCTTGAAGCGAGGACTGCGAGGCTGCCATTGTGGATACCATGTCCGTCAGTCGGGTAACGTAGGACAGGAGCTGATCGATCTTGTTGTTATCCGCAGCGTGCTGCGCCTTCATCTGCTCAAACTGGTCGTGGTACTGCTTGTGGATATCGGTGGCCACGCGCTGAGCCGCCTGGGTCGCAATGTTGTTGAAAGTCGGTGCGAGACGCTGAGTCAAAGTGGACAGAACCTCCTGCTGAACATTCGTGGAAACCACATTGCTGACTCTATCAGAAATGGCATTGATGAAGTCGTTTGATCGAAGCGAGCGGCTAACAGCATGAGGCAGGGCAGACTGAATCTCCTTTTGGACAGAAGACGCCATGTTGGCCTGCAGCTTGTTCTGAACCATGTCGGAAACGGCCTGGCTGGTCTTGTCGCTAATGGTGGGAATGACCACGTCGGTAAACTGCTGGTGGATCAAAGTCTCGAGCACCTTCTGGGTGTTCTCGTTCAATATATCCGAAACCATGTCGAGAAGTTTCCGCTGGTGCTGGTTAAAGTTGTCGTCCCTGGCGCGAGCGGTGTCGTTAATCTTGGTGTGCAGATTGTTCAGTGAAGACTTGAAAGTGTCAGACATGACAGCCCCGAGCCTGGTCTCCAGACTGCTAATCGTGGAATCGAAAGCTTCAGACGAGAGGCCACCAACGCCAGCAAGGCTGCCAGCGACGCCCTTGTTGGCGGCACCCTCGCCCTTATGCGATGGCGCCGATCCATTGGCGTTGACTTCGGCATCCTTGCCCTTCTTCTTACGTTGCTTGCGCTCGGGCTTCTCGGGGTGGTTTTCTTTCGATGACTGTCCGGGCGTTTCGACCTCCTTGGCGTCGCCCTTGGGCTTCGCCGGGGTAACAACAGCCGGTTGCTCAATGATGCCCCGAGGAGTAGCAGCTTCCGAGGAGGAAGCAGCGGCGACTTGAGACGACTGTGGTGGAGCAAGATCTCTCGCGATAGTGCGGGTAGCGATGCGAACAGGAGTGGGGACGGCAGCATGCTCTGAGGTACCATTGGTGACGTCCGCCTGCACAGGTGTCTTCAACTTGGACACTGAGACAACGCCCACATCAACAGCATCGACAGGGTCGAGCACCTTGTTGTCCTTGGACCATCCGAGCTCAGCCTGCTTAACCATAAGGCAAGCAACGCCCTTGGAGTGCATGGCATACAGCTCAAACAGCGTGGGCTCATCAGTATCCTGGACCATGGCGGGATTGGCAAGTATGTCCAAGCTGCGGAGGATACCGCGATTATCAAAAGAGTACTCTCGGACACCGCTGATGACAGCGGTACTATCAGGCTGAGGGATCGAAGGGTCCTGGGAAACGAGCTTCTGGATATACTCGGCTTGGGACACGCTCTTAAGGTTGTACTTGGGGGCCGAGAGGTGGGCGAAGTAGACCGAGTTCCGGGTGGGGTGGCCGATGATGATCATACCACTGGATGGGTGATACATGACACTGCAGACCGCGTCAGACTCCTTGCTGTGGGGGAGATTGAACTCCTGGACGGGCTTGCCCAGGGCGAGATCCCAGAGTTGCAGGGTGTGGTTCTGCTTCATGCCGACAATCATGTACCGCAGCGCACACCGTTTCTGGTAAGGGCGCTGCTTGTCGAGAAGCAGGACGGAGGTTGGCCAGGCCTTTTCGCCTTCGGGGGTGCTGGCCAGGGTCATGAGAGGCTCGTTGACCTCGAGGTGCGAGTGAGCGGGCGCGGGGTTGCGAGGATCCGAGCCCTCCTTGACGGCGGTCAGGTCGCGAACATCCCAGAATTTGACGCGGCCAGATTTATCCAGAGAGACAATGACACTGTCGTCCTGGCTAAAGGTAAAGTCCTTACCAGCCTTGCCAGTGTTGATTTTGAGGGAGCATTGGCTCAGCAATGCCTCGGTGTCGGCAACGCGATCGTGTCCAGGCTTGAACAGGTTGTTTTGCAGGATAAAGGACGGCCAGATGAAGTGGATGGACTTGCCACGGCCGACGGCGAAAAACTCGGGGTGGTTGGTGGAAGCACGGGCGCGAGTCTTGAGGGCACCTCCAGGGGCGTCACCCTCCTGGGAGTTGATCGGGGGCAGGGCGAAGCCGTACTGCTCCAGATGGGGATCCTCGAGGTGATCCTTCTCGCCGTCCTTGATCTGGACCCAGTAGACGGTGCCGCTGATGCCGGTACCGATGATAGCTTCCCGGGAAACACCGTCGTAGTCGTGTGGGGTGACGGACATTGCGACGTTGAAGATGCGGTCCTTGGTGTCTCTAAACACCTTTGCGTCCTTTCCATCGTCCTGGCGAATGACACGCAGGCCACCCTGCTTGGACATGCCGTGCGTCATGTACGTCTGAGAAGCGGTGTACAGGTTACGATCGATCTGGTCAAAGTCCTTCTTGAGATGAGCAACATCCATGATCGACTCCTCTCGGAACTGTGGGCGAGGCTCAGTCGTATCCTCCTGAAGCGTAATGGAGATCCACGGCTTCATCGGGAAGTTGTAGACCTTGACAGAAGGCGCCTCTTTCTCCTCAATGACTACAATCTCGTCCTGGTCGGCGCTCTCCCAGCTGTCGGCAATGACGTGGTTGTCAATGTCCCTGGGCTCCGGAGCATCCTTTGAAAGACGCTCTTCGGAGGAGCCATAACCACGATGCTCATAGCCAGACTTGATGTCCTCGATGGTGTGCTTCTCAATGGAGCGAGTAGCGTCAGAGTAGTTGGACGGCTGCACCCAATCACTCTCGTCGTGAGGCTTGATGGTAGCGCTCTCAGCATAATTGGACACGGTCTCACGCTCAGCTCGATCCAGAGCATCCTGGGCATCGCGGTCGGCTCGGCTAGCGAGGTCATGAACAGCCTCGGAGACAGTCTCTCTGTTCTTGTCAATATTGACGAAGCTGCCAAAGTCTGAAGTTGGGGGTGTCTGCTTGAGGGACTGCTGGGTGGAGTGATGCGAATGCTGAGAGTGATGCGAGTGGTGCGAGTGATGAGAATGGAGCGATGAAGCTCGGTCAAGGCCGTGTCTAAACTGCTGAGGAGGGCTCTGAAGAGGACTCCGCTCGCTGCCACCAAAAGGATTGGAGCCCGCTGGTGAGCTCTGGTCCTTTTTCAAGATGTGGAAAGGAGGCGGGGCAGAGCCGTGGACACTGCTGGCGCTGTGAGGCGACATCTGGTTGAGCGTGCCAGCCAGCGCCTGGTAAATCACCGACACATCTGCGGGTTCCTTCTGGATGGGCGAGAAGATGGGATTGATGCCACCATGGCCATGGCCGGCCAACGCGTCAGCCTGGTGCTGAAAGCCACCCTGCGTGTGATATGAGCTCAAAGGCTGCTGCTGTTGCTGTTGGCCTTGCTGCTGTTGCTGCGAATGATGTCCGTAGTAACGGCTGTTGGTCTCTGACAGATGCTCCTGCGATTGCGGAGTGTCGACAGAGCGTGCGGCCTCAACCAAGAGCGGCTGGTCGGTCTGGGAAGGCTTGGGCCTGAGAAGGTTGAGCAGATATGAGGTGCTGTCTGCAGGCGGCGTTTCGCGTGCAAACGGATTGACAGGCTGGGCCTGAGTCTGCGGCGGCGTGGGAGCTGGTTTGGGCTCTTCAAAGTCGTGGCCGCCTCTCATAAGGGCGGCGAGCAGGCCAGTTGGATCGGCTGCCGTGGGGGCAGGCTGGTGAATGCGGGTCGAGAACTGGTTCGGCGACTGCATCTGGTGATGTTTATGGATACGGTAGTCTGCGTCGTCGTCTTCGTCGTCGTCGTCGTCGTCTGCCTCGAGGTCTTGCCGCTCAGGCTTCTGCTGCTGCTGCTGGGCCGAAGGCTGAGGTTGATGGTGGGATTGGGAGGACGACTCGGCCTGCTGGGACGAGGAAGAGGGCAGCGGAGCCTGGGTCTGGGCCTGAGCCTGAGGGTGAGCTTGGGCTTGGGCTTGACCCTGGCTCTGGCCATGGCTCTGGGTCGACGGCTGCAGCGGCTCCCTCGACGAGCCGGGGCCACTAAACTTGAGCAAGTTGAGCAGATTGGCAGTGCGATCCGAGTTGGGGCCAATGCCGCCAGAGACGGGCGGAGTCGGTGCAGGAGGCAGATCCATGATGGAGACGAGCTGCGAATTGGGAGACGCGGCGATGCGATGCAATGCAGATGACTGCCGCTTCCGCGCTGCGCGTGAGAGCGAGGTGGACGGAAGTGGAGAGACCCCTTGTTGCGATTGTTTTTTTGTTGATTTGGAGGGGTAGAAGAGGTCTCTGACGGGGGAGGAAGATGGATGATGATGTCGAGGAGGAGGAAAAGGATGGTGGGAGATTAGAGGTGAAGAGAGAAAGAAGAGAAAATGTCGGTGGTTAAGCAGAGTTGTTGAGCTAAGGAGTTGTGCCGAACGCGGGAAGTAAGGTACTCTGGGAGAAAAAAAACTTGGCCCAAGTTGGGTAACAATTCACTTGAGCAGCCGGGCTCATGTTGCTATCACTTTTGCACGGGCAGCTAAACAGCGCTAGTGCTCAGGCTTTAGGTGGCTGCTCGCACTGGAGCCTCCGCTAGAGTAGCCGCCTGTATCCCACCAGTTTGCGGCTCGACAGTGCGCACGGGCTTTTGCCGGTTGTGTGCGGGTTAGTCAGCGTGAACCAGGAACCTCAAAAAAGAAAGAGTTGAAGATTTACGGAGTTTACAGCGGTATAGAGTGATAATTCACAGCAAAAGATAAGAAAAGGCGGAATAGGAAGGTTTGAAAATGAAACCTGGCACAAGAAAAACCTGGGGAAAAAAAACTACGTACTGAGACACTTGCATCAGGCAACAAACGATAAACCCACAAACCACATCGAAAGAATATGTCGGTCACTAACACTAGCAAGTACCCACAGCTGCCAGCTCACACACACACCTAAAGCACGTCACAGATGCCCAACCACAAAGCCCGAGGACACAGACACATGATAAAGGGAGGAGAAAAGGGACAAATACAAGAGAAGAGAAAACTTTGCAGCCAACAGACCAGCCCTGGGTTATCGCTTATCCGATAGCAAGGGACAAAGATAAGATACGCATGTAGCCCGGTATGTTGCACATGTAGCACAACAAGCTTCTTGTTTAGGAAACTCTTCAAACAGCAAAGAAAAGGGCTGAGAAGAAAAAGGAGACAACAGTATGGCCTTACTTTCAGCCTCGTGTGGCGCAACCTCTCTCTGTTTTGTTTTGTTTCTGCGTTTCTCCAGCCTCACCTAGTTTTGCCGGGTTTACACGGCTTTGCTTTGCTTCGTCTTACAAACATCAAACTTGCAGCCATCATTCGCTCAATCCATTCCGAAACTACTGCCTCGCTTTGCCATAATGACCGACTGCTCGTAATTCACATCCATTCACATCAAATCCCCTCTTTTTTCCCTTTTCTGTCTATTATTCTAATAATTCCTTCTTGCTTACATACACTTCTGTCTTCTCCCATCAGAATTCCCTTTAGCTGCTGGAACTCTATATTATTGCTTGTTGTCTGTCTCCCCACCCGCCACATGCTCAGCAGTCAAGTCTCGGCGTCATAAAAAATCCGCCCAAAGCCTCGCCACCTTTTTTGCTTCTGATTCCAAGCTTCGAGCTTCATAACGACAAACCCAACAAAACACCAATAAATCTCCCATAATCGCAAACATCTACCAACCATGTTCTGCCTCCGAAGGTTCGTCCCCCAATCACCACTCTATACAATACTCGCCAATCTCCAACACAAAGTGCTAACCAACAACAACAAACAAACAGCTGGCTCCCGCTCCTCTTCATCCCGACAAACGCCTCGCCCGCCTTCATCCTCCTCTTCTTCATCTGCACCTACTTCCTCAACCGCCCCTGCGTCTACTGCTCCGTCCTCCTCCTCATCCTCTTCCTCACCTCGTGCAACTGGTCCGACCGCTGCTTCTTCGACCTCAGCAGCAACTGGTTCCTCCCTCGGCCTTCGTCCCTCCCGCTCCCCGTCAACGATCAAGACTCGCACGCCCTCGCCCTCGCCTTCAACGACACCCTCGTCGACATGGTCAATTCTACAGCTAAAGCCGCTGCTCGCGCTGCTGCGGAGGAGATTGCCGTGTTGCGAAATGAGTGGACTGGCTTGGGGGTTGAGTGGCTGCGTAACTTGCTGGGCAAGCGGGAGTGGAGGATCGACTGCATGGATATTTACATCAGGTTGTAACGAAATGGGAATTACATACATGGAGCTTTTATGACGGAAAGAAAACAAATATTGTAATGAAAAAACTCATCTACCTTTGTGCATTGGACAGGCTTTAGAAGGGGGGAACTGTTGAAAAATATCTTTGGGCTCTTCATTCTTCATATTTTTTTTTTACAGCGGCACAACAAGGTTTGAACATGTGGATATAGCGCTTTGTCATTTTTGTCGATTTCTCTACTAAATAATATACATACATTTCAGACACGCTTCTCTTCGATTTGGCAACGTGTACTTCGCGTCAATACGGTATGCGTCCGGAAAATCAGGAGACACGGGATGCCGAGGTAGGGAGGGATAAGAAGTGGTGGAGCTGTCAGCATTGCATATGTGCAGATATTCTTCAGCATCTGCACAACACCGGCGAGTAAGACACGATTGCATGCATAGCTGTCTCAAGCTGCATTAATCAAGAAGCAAGATGCTTGAGAAAATAAAAGACTACTGTATTATTCCTTCAATTTTAATACTCTATATAACAATAGACAGGCAAACGCATAGGTCAAGGCCAATCAACCGCCAAACCAAGGCGTCATCCAACAACACCTTTGTACAACAATTTTCCACTCGTATTATACGCATTGACCTGGTTCTAACTACAAGATCTCCCCCAAAATAAACATAAAATATTCGTTGCGGCATATTTAATTGCATCCTCCAGCTCGTTACTTACATCAATGGTATTCTTCGTCATCGCTGGTCAAACGGGTTAAAGAGAAAGAAGAAGAGAAAAAGAAGAAATTACCAGGGAAACTTGAAGGGGCTTCCCCACTGCCAGTCACTCTGCCCTTGTGATCCTCCTCCAGCACCCTTGAGTTCCTCCTCGTCCATGATACCATCTCCCAAGAAAAAATTGTCTGAGGATGCAAAAGCCTCATCCTCAGGGAGCTCGTCGTCATCATCTAAGAACAAGTCGTCATCGGCTTCCGGCATCTCGGTGCGAGCTACGTTGGACACCTCCGTAACAGTGGCAGTCACGGTCTGTGGCTCCACGGCAGCACAGGGGTTCTCGCCGTCATTTGCCTGGGATGTAAACAGATTGCCAATGATCGAGGAGGGAGAGAATGAAAGCTCCTCATCTCCCTCTTGCGCCTCTCCCTCCTCGCCAACACCGTCAGTCACAACCGTGGTCGGCGTCTCAAAGGAGTTGGTCAGCTCAGGTTGCTGGAAGGGGGTGAGTTCGTCGTAGAATTTGTTGTTGACGCCGCCCCGGAGAGCGACCACCACAGTCAGGGCGCTCAGCAGGAGAATGGCCAGGTTCCTCTTGTCGTCCAACAACTTCTTAAAGGCATTGACAACCATGTCGGGGAAGCTGCCAGCCTTGAAGCGGCTCTGCGACTTGTCTTGTTTCTCCCCGTGCATCTCGCGGTATCCGGGAGAGGTCTTGTCGTATGACACGGATCGTCGCGATGCACTTCTTTCTTTTCCAACAAAGGATTCATCAAAGTCTTCATCCTCCCGCTCGTCCTCAACGTCCTGGATGCGAGACGAGAGACGTCGCCTGCCTGCTCTGCTCTTGGAGAGGATTTTGTCTTGGCGCGCCGCAAGGTGCACCATCTCATCTTGGAGCTTGGCGTCCATCATGGGTTCTATCTCAATGTCGACACGCTCCATCTCCTTCCAGCAGGCTTCCCACGCACCGGCCCTCAGCAGGCCGTTGCTAGCATAGACCTTGACGCGGTAAATCTTGCCAGCTCCCAGAGCGTCAACGGGAATCTCGCAAGAACAGGTGGTGCACCAATGGGTGTCCTTCTTGGACGCGCTTACACGAGCAGACCCATCGTCGTCGTAGGTGGTCTCGTCGTCCTCGCTGTCATGCTCATCGGCAAAGGGCATCTCATTGGAAGGGCCGAGGTAGTGGCCGCACTCGAGGATGCGCGCGCGGCTCTTAAAGGGCAGCTCCAGCGCCTCCAGGAGACGCTCCTCCATGACCTCAAAGTCGTTTTGCGGGTGAGGCAAGAGGACGCCGCGGTCCTGGATGGTGTCGCCGATAGTGTCCTCCAGCTGTCGCCAGGCCTCGCGCAGAGTCTTGACGCCCTCGCTGAGCTCGCTGGTCTTGGCCTCGTCCAGAACATCGCCCCACGCCCACCTCAGCGGCAGCAGGGTGACGTGCAGAAGCACCAGCGGCGGGTCGTTCTTCTTGAAGCGCGGCGGCGTCTTCTTGGCCGAATACTGCGCAGACAGGCTGGGCGAACCCAGGCGAGAGACGGTGGGCAGGGCGCTGCGACGGCCGGAGCGAGGAATGCCAGAACCAGAACCCTCAGTGGGCGAGGTGACCTTGGCCGAGGCAGACCTCAGCGACGATCGCGGCGTGACCTTTTGATACTCGCCCTCGTCGTACTGCTGCTGGATGTCGGAGATGCGCGGCGACCGGAGGCCATCGTGGCCCGTCTTGCGCGGGTCGCCCTCGGACATGGAGCCCATGGAGCTGCGCGGGCTGTTGTCGCTGAAGACGTCGTCGTCATGGCCCTCGTGCGAGCCGTTGTCTGCGCCGTCGGGCTGGGACATGGTGTCGTCGTCGTAGTCGGGATTCACACTCTCGTCTTCGTAGCGGTAGTCTTCCATGCTAGAGTGAGTGTTCAAAATCCGGATCCTGCTGCCTCTAGCGAGAGACAAAAGGACAGTGGATATTGTATGGAGGTAGTAAAGTAAAGTGGCGGGGGGGGGAGAGAATGACAGGGACAGAGACGGGACAATCAATATTGTCCAGTCAAGTCAGTGGGTTGGATTATGTACGGATAAACAAATTGCTCAATTCGCTACAGTGACCCAACAAAACTGACGCCCACTGTATGTATTATGATTTGATGATTCAATTCCACGAGGGCAAATAGCAAAAAAAGGAAAGAAAAAAAAAGGCACGAGGGGGAAAGGATCAGAGATGCCCGACCACAGGTGAGATGTGATAGTCAAATATGGCAAGAACTGCAGTGCGTGCAGATGTGGCTTCGCATGGTTGGCCCAGCCTCCTGAAGGTGGGTTTGTTTATGCTGGTTGCCGGGTCGACCTGGGGTGTGATTGGGTGAATCGCGGGATGGTTAGGCGCTACAGGTACAAGACCGCTGCAACAGGCCCTGGAAAGAGAGGTTGGACAGATTGATTTGATTTGATTCGAATTGATTGAGCAATGGTGAGGCATGTCGAGAGTTGAAGTGTTTAAATGTCAGATGCGGAAGTGCTTGCATCGATGGCGCCTCAATTGAGTTTGAGTTTGCTGCCAAATTATCAGCAAAGCCATCGCACGGATGCTCTTACGGCCTGAAATTCTACTGTCGATGCCCTACTCCGTTCACGTACATGGCATCACAGATGTGCTCCACAAATTTCCAGCGGTCAGGGACATGAAACGAGTGACGATGTCGCGGACGCAGGTGTTTGTTTACTCGCATCTTCAGCGCCAGGAGGCCTTTGGTGGTGGCTAGCTAATGGATGGTTAACCTGGAGATGGGCGGCTAATTAGAATCTATTGTCAATCTCTACCAACCAACTCATCATGTCACGTTCTAATTTGCAGAATTGGCCTAACAATTGCCCTCTAGTCGTAGCAGCAGCACTCAGAATTACCCTAATGTTTCTGTTTCTGTGTTGTTCTCCTTAGGAGTGGCAAATTCTTCCATGTAAAGTCGTAATCGCTAGTCTAGCACAAGCAACTAACCTCACAAAGCAAGTGAACCACACCATCAAACACCTCACCGCCATATCAAAACAACACTCTGCCTGTCTTCTTTCATCTTGTGCTCAAATGCCAAAAAGCAACATTCACTGTCAACTCTATTTTCTTCAGGGTCTTCCCCGTTTGCTGCTTAGAAGAGCCCCAGCGGCCTCTCCCGCATCGCTATTCCGCTTTAGGTAATCCGGCACGGCCAACAACGGGCTCGGCTCCCGTTTGACTTTGGAGTTTAAATCACCATCTGCGTCTGACAGCTCCAGCAGTGATAGTAGCGTCTTGGCTGCTGAGTCTATCTGTTAAAGGGTGTGTGTCAAAGTGGGCGGTGATTTATTTTCATGGTCGTTTTGCTGTCTCTATTACTCGCAGTAGTACTGGCCCTCCTGGGTTACATAGCTGTGTCTACCTATGAAGCATATATGTCGCTTATACACCGCGATAGTTGGGCGTCTGATGCTTTGTAGAACATTCCTTGTAGATTTATGATCCGATTCTGAGCTTAATCGCGTGTTTTCTGTTTGATGGACGAGTAGGCAGTATACTTGTATCCCCTTGGATGACTATTGGTACCCATTTATCTACAAGTACCTCATCTCATGTTAGATGGCTTGAATGCACTTGGACTGGACAAGGTATTACCCTTTTTATATGTATTATTTTGGAATAAAATATCGCCGTTTGCCATTGATGGAGCTTATATGTATAATTAAATTAAGAAAATCAGCAACGCTGTCACAGCCAGTTCAGTGAAAGGCTACACTCCAACCCTTCGTTCAATATCCAGAACCATGGTAACCGCCAAGCTATATATGTAAGGACGTGATAATCCTACTCGAAAATGGACTCTGTATTCCAACGGAAAACTTATCAAAACAATACAACAGGAAAGCAAGGACCCATTTCAGTAAAAGATGGTTTAATCATATAAGTATTAAGTTTGTATATACGGGTATATGCCCTACTTGTATTTCTTTAGTTCAAACAACTCTAACCACCTCTTCGCAACCATCTACTATACACGCCCGCTTCTTATATAACACCAGAATATGTCAATCTAATCGCTCAGACATCAATGATCAACACTGATGCGTACATATACAAAAATACACCTGCCCCTGTGCCAAAAGCTTATTTAGAGCTCATTGGCAGCATTCTGGAGCAGATTGATCTCGCCAAGGGAGTTTTGTGTGTAACGAGAGTTGAACTTGACCACATCCCTGACGCGCTGATAGGTGATTTCGTCAATCGTCAGGGGCTTGGTGCTGATGTACCATGAGACACCCTCGGAGCAAGGAGGGGTGGTCAGAGAGCCAGAGTACCTTGGTAGTAGGGGTTAGCCAACAAGCACAATGTCATATGATGAACCTGTTGTTCTTACTTGAAGATGGTGTTTGAGTTGAGGTGGTTCTCAAGAGGACCAAACACAAGAGGGCCTGTGCTGGTGGTCGAGCCAGGAGTCGCAATCATGCCGACGGAGGCGAACACCGAGGCCAGAAGAGGATCAGGAATGAGTCCGAGGTTGATCAGAAAACCGACAACAGCGGTGGACTTGTCTATTGAGCACCGAAGCAAGCAAATTCGTGTTAGAAACCACGATCCTGAATAACATTCTCTTATGGTGGACACAGCATTTCATGACGCTTACTCACCTGCAGCTGAAAAGACAAAGTGTGCCTCCATGGGAAAGTACTCAAGATCCACACGATGCTCGCTAGGAGTGTGGAAGTGGAACTGAGCCAGCTTATACGACTTGCCATCGGCCACGAGCGAGCCATTGACGGGCACCTCGACGGTAGTGCCGAGGTTCTCAAACTCGGCGCCATGGGGATAAGCATCAACCTTGAAGGTGACGGAGCTTCCATGGGCGGTAGTGATGGAAGAATCCAAGTTGATGGGCGACTGGTTCTTGCCGGTGGCGCACAGCTTGTTGGCCGTTTCATTGAGGCCGAACCAGTTCAAAGGTCCAGTGAGTCCGGTGTAGCCAAAGGTGCTGATGGGGACAGATTCGCTTCGGGGGTTAAGATGGGTTCCGTAGTCGCACGACGCCAGCGCCGGAGCGGCGAGAGAGAGCGCAACGGCTGCGAATTGGGCAAAGCGAGTCATATTTAAGAATGTGTAAATATTAAAATAGAGAAATAAGAAAGATATTATGACTTTGTTATGGTTAAAATGTAAGTAAAATGAGTGCTGAAATGATGGGATGTCGGCTCTAATTGTAGTCCAGCCAGAAAGGGGACGGAGCTTATAATATCTGGCGAATGATCCAGGATATGAGAGGCCACCCCCGGCCATTTCCAGCTCCCTCACACCCCCTCGTCAGTGGATCTACGCAGGCACACAGCCTAGATATTTTTAAATACTAGGTCATCTCGAAGCTTAACCCCTAGAGCGGAACGCACCAGGCTGAAGCAATTGCCGGAGAGCGATAGTCTAGTACGGGGCACTTGGCGATGCTGTCATGGCGCAGTGGCTAAAACCACCTGCAGCCTCCTGGGTCGAAGTACGCCTGCGTCTGTATTATATCGTTGATGTCGCTTCGATGAGCATAGCCGGATGCCATTAGCACCGAGCGGATATTAGCTGCGGCCGTCATTTGGTGTCTTTGCACCACTTACAGCTGAAAGTACGCCGGCTAATACTGGCGCCTCACCATGTGGATTTTTGTCCACTTGGAGATCTCTTCAGAATCCGCCTTATATCCCCACCGCGATGTCTTCATGTTGTGATCGCTGCGGGTGAGTGTGTTAATTCTCAGCTTTTCACTTTCCAAGCGTGAGAAAACAATGACCGGACTAGCCGGCTTGGTACTCGTATAAGATCTGGTCGGCAATTCGGCGTTTTCTTTCCACTACATCCCTTTCTTCTCGTGTAAGCACAACGGCATTTCCATTGGACTCATCAAATTTGTTCATCTTGAATCAGGATGGCCAATGCACCGTTCTGGGAGAGGAGGGGCGTGTTTCTTCCCTCAATGTCAAGGCTGTAGACATATTGCCGTCCCGGATGGCTAGATTTGGTTGCCAGTTTTGAAGAATCGCTTATACTAGAATGAAACAACTGGGGGTCTTGCACGCGAAACATTGACATGTTCGGAGCCCGGGAGCTTCCATGAAACGAGTCTCTAACACTTTTCTTTTTAAGCTTGTATTGGCACGTCGCATCAATGCGTGCCCTGACTTTAAGTATAGACGACGCGCGTACCAATTCATCAGATATAGTTGATCTATCACATCCAACATGAGGCATTCGAATCGGTACCTGTTTACATATTACGTGACGCTCAGTGATGCTCAATTTTTGAAAAATTCTTATTCGGCCTGCAGAAAAAGTGCCGTCTGTACTAGCGCTGAATCTCCACGATTCAACATATTCCGTCTCTGTATAGACTTTTTTCTTTCTCTCTTAAATTGTTGGATAAATAGGGTCCGCGGCATCTGATCTAGCCCCTTGTAGACGTTGAAGATGTTTAGCGAGTTAGTCAGCCTAGTGCTGTTTTGTCTTCATCGCTTATGGGCCTTTTATCAAGTTCAGAAGGATCATATGCGATGCTTCAGGTGAAAATGCTTGCGCTGGTTTCAAATTCCCATTCTGCAGGGCTCGGCATGTTTAAGCTTAATATTTGACGTGCCCCTTGACCTTCGGCAATTGGGCTGATCAGTAGCTTCAAACAACCACCATTAGCTCAATCCTGGCTTACATGTGATACTTAGTCCGACTTACATGCATCTACGACTGGTTACCTGATACAAGTGCCGTTCATTTTTAATGGATCTATCTATAGTTTCAGGGCTTTGATATCTTCAATAGTGAAATCATCATAAAGGCAAATTAACAAATATAAGGCTCATCACAGACAGTCACGACTCCGCCAACGGAAGACCCTGAAGCCGCGATGCCAAGAGCGCACCGTTGGCACTAGCCCAAACACGACAAAGCGACCGTGGCAGTTCCTGGCTTATGGCCTGATTTCCACGTTTTTCAACTCTTGGCATGGAATCACGGGGGCATGTTTTCTTATCTGGAGGCGCTCATTGTCTTGAGGAGGGCGGCTCGGTACTGGGTGAGACAGATCAGCTACCCTCAGCGTCTCACGTCAACATCCTACATATATTAATAGTGAAGCCAAGAGATTCTCAATCATCTGAAATCTTTCTTTGTCATCTTGATATTCCTTTAGAACTTCAAGAATTGTCATATTGTGTGAGACAGCCTTCCCTTTTACCTAGATCTGCCCAGCATACCGACCCACAGGACAATATTCACACACTAAACTTACCTCTACCTGTCATCATCATTAACAAAATATCAAATATAAGAGATCATAATGAGTCGGATTATATGTTCTGTGGCTATGTGAAGCTGCCATCTCTACGGGGGCGTTGGTATAGCAGGCTGGCAGTAGCTAGACGTTGCCAAACAGCCTAGTGTCTTCTTTCTCAAGACCATTGCCGCCTCTACAGAGGAAGCACACAGCCTCGTCTATAAGCCATAGGAATGCTTACCATAAGGCTTTATTGACAATAGTGGCGCGATTAGAAGAGCTTATGTTAATGACAGTTAATGAGTCATTCGCAGCAGCTCTTCGCTTGTTTGTGAGAGAATCTACATTTCCTATAATCTAGTTGTACGACTATTCCATTAAGCCAGAAGGCCCCCATGAATGCTGCTCGCGAAGAATTTTTGTGATTCTAATAACAACGTCACCGGATAAAGCGTTTGCATCAACTTGCCTGTCGAATCATATCGCATCGGTGTACCTGTGGCCAACTCAATTTGGTATTTCAGGCTGTATTTTGGGTTATTGATATCTTTGTCTAAAGGGAGACTAAGCGTATTTTTTGTCATCTATGAGACTACTCATGTGCAAGCAATTTTTGCTATGTCACTTTGATGAGGCTACCCTGTCAAGGCACCATTTCTCAGCTATTTCGACCAGACGGAAGCGATGGACGGAAGCGATGCTTCAGGTGAATGTGCATGCTTTGGTTTCACATCTAATTACTGTAGCATTCGGCATGTTTAAGCTTAATACTCCGTTCATGCATAGGTATGTATGTTTGACGCACCCCTTAGTTCTTGGCTTATTAAGGAGACACTATACCCCAGGTCATTGGGCTCCTCAGCAGCTCACTTCTCATATTGTTCCCCATCAATTCGCCTGGTCGTACCCGGAGATCGAGCTCTGCCTGTTACGTCTGCGCTCTATACTCAGTCCATCGATGCTCCAGGGAAGCCTCAGATGTAGACGACTTCATATCTAGCGGTGATTGTTGCTTCCAATGTCAAAGTAAAAAGAAAATCGCTGCCATAATGGCAGCCAGCCCAACAACACCTCCCACGATACCACCCGCTATAGCACCCACATTGCCCATTGGTGGAGAGCAATTGTGTTTGTCCCCTGTGATTGCAATAGCTGAGTTTGATACAAACATAGAGGTTGCCGTTGCAATACTAAATGTAGCTAACTGGGTGCTTAAGACGTAGATATGGTCCAATATGTTATCCGCTGTATCGGTCCCATGTGGTGTACATTTCGCTCGTCGACTTTGCCGCCAAGTCAATAAAGTCGGCGGTGTCCATTACTCCCAGCCCTATGCAACCAACATATAGATATATATGTACATATCTGTTTGAACCCATACTTAGAAGCCTTGCTGATTCGGCTCACAGCAGAACTAGCCTCCCGACTCATATTTGCCATTCCACGTATAGAGGTTCCAGATGCTACCCTGTTTGAGCTGTCCAAACAACAGATGTTACCGAAGTACTTCTTATCCTTGCCTGCATAATACAAATTTCGATGAGGGCAGACTTTCTACGTATGTCTCGTTTTCGCATGTCTGCTCACCGATCTTGCAAATGTCGCTGCGACGGATGCCGAAGCCTCCAGCGTTTACAGAGGACATGGCGAATGAGTCCTAGGAATCGACGGGAAACGGAATGAAGTTGAAAGAGGGGGCACGTGCTGTGCGAAACTTGAGATTAACGACGATCAGGTACCACCATCTCCCTGCATACAGATCTAGATGGCTTGTCCCCATTTCTACATGCATCTTATGTGTTACTTGGCGTGGTCCAAGCTCTCGGATTTCCCTTGCGCCATGCGGGACAACATGAAGGCTGTGTGTAACATGAAGGTGCTTTCTAGAAGTCGAACGTACCTATGTAGTACAGCAGTACGTCAACTAGCCGCAGATGTAATGAAGATATCGACCATTCTCGTTCAGACGTAATGGGATATTTAGTCGGATTTTACGAGTGCAGTGATGCAAATATACAGAATACCTGCAAATCACCCGATGCTAACAAGACTGTTCCTAAGATAGTATACATGTGAGAATTTGCGTTTCACTTCCAATTAATACCGGTATACATGGAGTTAAAATAGTCCGATTGTGCTACCGTTCTTGTTTTATCATGTCAAATCCCGAACATATCGTCAAAAGTCCGAATTCCATACAAGTCAACTAACTGCCACAATATACTTATGGATCAGTAAGGCAATCCTCCGAGATCGTTCTTGGTCAGATCATGAACAGTTCAGCAATGAGAAAATGGGACGTGAGTAATTGTATTTGCTTGCTTGCTAAACGAAAGTTATTAATGTATAATTTTATGTCCCTTCGTATTCACTCATGTCCATCATAAAATGCCAAGGGCTGTCAATCGCTGGCATTAGAAAGTTTCTTCAGCCCTCCTCAGCGCGGCGAAACTTCTCTCTATCCCAATGCTTAAATGTTATTTTTGCCCGTTAAATAGTCTCGAAGTCAAGGCTTCATAATTGAATTAACCGGACGGCAGAAGTAACATGCCGTTTGCTCTCCTCCACACATCGCTCCCTGGCATTAGCCATCTACAGCTCGCAGTAAGACTGGGTGACGGTGACAATCTCAGTCTGGGTAGGGGTGGCAGCGGTGGTGGTGGTGGCGGTGATGCCCCAGCAAGAGCAGGCAGAGGAGTAGCCGGCACCGTTGGGGCAGTTGTCGGCGTAGTCAGGGATGAAGGTAGGGTAGACGGTGACGGCAGAGGCGTTGGCAACGGCGCGCTTGGCCTTGGGGGTCACCTCGGGGTCAACAGTGATGGTGATGGTGGTGGTCCTGTGATGACTGTCAACATAAAGGAGTTTCATCTGTGTATATAGATGTTGTATAGGAAGACATACGTAGCCTTGGGGGTGACGGTAGCTCTCATGAAGCTGGAACAGTCGGCCTGGCGGGAAGTGATGGGCAGGAGACCATCGCGGGTACCGGTAACGGCACGAGCGCAGTTGTCGGCGTTGCATCCGTTGGTTCGCTCATTAATAACGCCAGCCATGGCGGCGGCAACAAAGGACAGGACAATGGCGGCCTTCATATTTGCGGTGTTTGTCTTTGGAGAACGGAGTTGTGAGTTTGAGGATGAGACAACGAGATTGACCAGCACAGGAAACACAGGGAGAAAAAGCAGCAAGAGAGGAGCCAAAGGAGAGGTAAGGCAGCGAGGCCGCAGGCCTATATAGGAATGAGATCTGGACGAGACAAACAACCTTGAAGAGTGAGCCGGGCCCCAGTGACTAGATCCATTGTGGGATTACATCCTTCCGGACTCTCTCACGCCTTGGCCGGTGCGACCAGCCGAAGGACAGCTGCATGGCCTCCCTGCCAGACTAGCAACAGTTCCCGGAACTGGCGTGCAAAGGGCCGTGTCCACCTATCAGGGCTTCGACCGGAGCCATGAGGCGGGATGTCTGCTTGTCTGTCTGGGGGCAACGGCCAGCCACTGATTCGATCTGGTTAAGCATACTTCTGCTAGCACCGAGCATATCACAAGTACACTCGCAACTCAAGACTAAACAAGTCAAGAACCAACAGCAAAAGAGAGTTGAGAAAAGTGCGCTGGCGTGGATACTCGTTCGGTGGCCGCTTGGGGAATTGGGGGAGGAGTTTGCGGCCATGGATCGACCAGGCTATTGGCAGCTGTGCCTGTGAGACGGACCAGGGATCCCCTGTCCATCAAAAGAAGCCCCCGGCTAATATTAGCTGCTAAAGTCCCATCAATCGAACGGTCCTAGCCTGGTTTCCCGTGGGATCCGTTTTCCAGAGACAAGAGCGAAGGCGAGCAGGCCAGGCTGTGTTTGTCTTGTCTGGTCTTGCGTGGACGCGTAATTGGGATGGATGCAAGGTGAAGAAAGGAGTAAGGAAGTCAGGTATTTGTTGTATGCTGATTGTATGAGATGGGTACGAGTACACGCAGCTTTCAGGCTATGATGCAGTCATCCGTCTTCCTTCAATGGCCAAATCCGGCATTGTGTTTCCAAGACGGGCAAAGCAGGATGCAAGTGACAGCTGTCTGTATGTCTGTCTGTCTGTCTCAGCCGCAACATCCAGATCCTGCGAAGAGCCTCAGATCCAACCACAGGCTGCAACATCTCCTGCTCGGCTGCACGGCACATAGCATGAAGTTTCCAGATGCTCGGAAGTAAAGCAGAGGAACCGGCAGGCAGGCAGACAGACAAAACAAACATCGACACTACTTGAATATTCCGGCAAGGGTGTGAGAAAAACACTCAATACATGCGCCTGGCACCACCTCCATCAGCTCGTACGAGCAGATACCAATACGGACAGCTCCAGGGCATGGGGACCCCTATTTGTCTTACCGGTGCAAGTACAAATACAACACTGAATGTCTGTGTGTGTTATCGGTGCCTGTACCTGAATCTGATGTCTGTCTGTGTTGTTTGTCAGTACAGCGTAACAATACAGCCTATCCTCTGTAAGCAGCATGTACAGGCACAGACAGAGACAGAGACAGAGATAGAGATCAAAGGCTGCTGTACCGTACAGTACATATTTGATGCCAAGATGCAAGTTCAGGATGGGCTCATGCCGTCATCAATTGGCGTCCAGTAGGCATAGCCTGCTGAAGAGGCTGTGGAGGAGGGATGAAGGGATTGATGGAAATTGGCCGCGCAGAAAGCAAACAAATCTCGCTCCGGCCTGTCTAAAGCCCTAATTTCTGCAGCGGGGTCCCTAAACTGCAGGTACTAGAGCGCTAAAGTGCAGCCGCTATTGCCCGCTGTCGTTCGCTCTTGACAGGTGCGTCTATTGGCGGGTGGCGCTGGCAGTGGCGGAAATTGAGTTGATCGAGAACATTTGAACCGTGCACTTTGTTCTATCAATTAATTCAACCTCAACTCCATCACATCAAAATGCGCCTTATAGGTGCTTGAAGCAATATCGGCGACTTTGATTGAACACAGCGTGAGAAAAAGAGACAGCTAGAATACATGAGGTGTACTAACAAAAACCAGCATAAGGAGCTGAATCCCTTCCGCCTCCCCGAAGAAACATCGACAGCAAAAAGTTCCCAGTGCCAAGGCGCCGTCCCAAATGCCTACAGGGCCTCACCCATGGCCTCACCCATGACCTATTGATCCATTATCCTTGCCCGTATCCATGGCCATATCCATCGCCGACTTCTTTGTAATTAATCGGTGGTAGCTTTCACACGTGGTAACCCTACCGGAAGCAGCGCTGGGCCACCGTTTTTAATCTGGAGAAGTTGTTCCGTGCGTGATGCTACTTGCTGCTCCGCTCCCTGGCCAAGCAACTTGTTCCCGAGAGGGTGCGGGACAAGCACCAATCGCGTGTGGCTGAAATACGTCTAGTACTGGTACAGTTCAATCGACATGCGGTCAACCATGGATTGCATTGGGTAGGTCGTTGCATATGCCAAGAGCATCTAAACGGCCTTTCGGTGCTTAATCTGTCGCTGACCAACACGTGGGTCGTGAGAGAGGAGGTAGTTTGTCAACTGAGTGAGAGAGAGTGTTCATACGTAGGTACATGTTTACTGATTGATGTCAAAGAACCATACCTTGCTTGTATTTCTTCCAGCTACTCCGTATACCCTTACCTACAATACGATGCCATTCGGGGAACCGCTCCGGACAGACAGACCGCGGCACAGTTCGGCATCCAAGGCTAGATTGGGCCGCGTCGGCGTAACGCTGCCGGCTAGGGCCTTGGCTGTCTCTCTCTCTCGCTGGGTAAAATTGATTGATGGAGAATAATGTGCAGCACAAGCACGGCCAAGGAGAGAGCATTTATCGCAAAGCTGGACTTGCTCACACACCTCCTGCTCCCTATTTCCCGCGTATCGCAGATGCCTAGAACGGCACACAGCTTACGGAGTTACATGCACCCCTTAATACCTGTATACGTATACATAGACTCAAGCCAACTCCCTTTCATTCATCTCTTTTCAATTCTTCACCTCACAGATAATTCCGTCATGTTTCCAGACGTTTGTTTAGTGTCGACCAGGGACGGAGATGATCAGATACATTACTTTGACGCCATCCCGGCAGCATCCGAGCCGAATCGGGCAATCCTCACGCCTATCGATCGCTGGACCCAGCAAGCTCCCTCTTTAAATTGTTTTTTTCTGTCGGCCAACCCACGAGACTTGCACAATAGTAAAGAAGCAAGAAAATGACAAACAAAGAAACAAAAAGAGGGGGAAATTCCCCTAGTCACTTCCTTGCACTCAAGAACAAATTATAGCCTAACAAAAGAGCAAAAAAAGAAACTGCTTGACCGAGACAGGGGTCGAACCTGCAACCTCCTGATGTACTAATCGTAGTCAGACGCTCTGCCATTGAGCCACACGGCCTTGTTTGATGTGCTCCCGACGTCGCTATTCGCCTCAAGGATTGGCTCCGACACGGCGAAGATTCCCATGTTTCAACTCGCAAAGCAAACTTCAACTACCCACCTAACCTACAACGACAATTATATAAATGATGAATATGTTACCTGCACGTACTCGTTACTATCATCTTTTTTTCAATGGTAATCTCGTCGCTTAGACTGACAAGAACTGGCGGGGGAGGCGCAGTTCTCGCTTGTCACAACTGCAGCATTTTCGACAAGCCATATCAGGAATGCGAGTGACCATTTATCACTACAGAACCCGATTGTGCAATATGATATGTAATACTCAGCTGCCTCTCCATGTGGCCCAGTTACTCTCCTGCCTTGAATCGACTAGCTGGCGATAAGCTTATGAACATCCATAACCCCCGCCTCGCTTTTTTTTTCTTTTTTTTTCGATGGGCTATTGGCTGAGTTCCACACGCATCTTACCTTGCCTCAGTAGAAACCGAGATAATACTACCCATGAGAATGTAACCAACCCCTTCTTCAAGCATTGAACATCAACTCGCTTATGAAATACTACTTTGGGGTGCATTTTACGGAGTACACCGACTGACTGCGTATATCAAAGAGGGTAGCATTATTCTATCCGTAAGTAGGGTAAGCTGATCATTCCACCCAGATGCATGCGCCTCGCAATAGACTGGCCTCGCAATAGATAGGGGGGGGAAAAAATAGAACCAAAATACACACACAATTCACAAAAGAATTGCATGCTATTTCCACTAGAAAACACCAAAAAACTGACCGAGACAGGGGTCGAACCTGCAACCTCCTGATTTACTTAATCGTAGTCAGACGCTCTGCCATTGAGCCACACGGCCTATTTGATGGAAGCTGCCTGCGTTATTCCCAACTAGGAAGTTTGCACAGAGCCGCCATCACGGATAACCCGCCGCTTTTGATAGCGAAAAACCGTCAACTGAGAGCCGTAACAGGATATAAACTTGGAGTATCCATTCCATGTGAATCATATTATGTTTTGAATATGCTAATTAATTATATACCCATCCTGCCTATTTGACTCGTATTATGTACTAATGTACTTATGCTAGAAAAACGCCATATACCATGCAGTGCTGGAAAAAACAACGATTAGCCCTCCTCTCTATCTTGGAGAAAATCCACATCTCAGCAGTCCTCTATAATGGAGCCACAAATGATACAACTCCTTTTTGCCGCTCTGTGATCATCTATACTGTCTGTGCCCACCTCCCCGAAGTTGTGTGTAGATGCCAAGTCCTGTTCGACCTGCCATATGGTCTCGGGACCCGTAAAATCCGTGCCATTCCTCATCGTCGATGCAGTACTCCTCAGGAGAAGTGTTCTCCGACTGCCTAAGCAGCCCTATGCTTCTCATCCATTGGTATGCAAGCGGTGGCCTCATGGCTACCCTCGGGAGGTCGCTCGGTGGAATGTCCTGCGGGTAATGTATGAGTAGATCCGCTGCCAGAGTAGACGCCGTCGATATCCCGGCTAATTCTTGTGCAAGCGAACTTGCCTCGAGTTCCGTATCGCTAATAGGCGACGGAGAACTGAGTAACCTTGGTGACACATCGTTGATAGGCGTGGGTGATACGACATAGCCGTGCCTTGTATCTGATACCACCGCACCACCGCAGTTGACTGTCCGAGTCAAAACTTCGAGGGAAATGTCGGCAGAATCTTGCCTCCCCAGCGTTCTTTCAGTCATAAAATTGCCGGACCTTGTTGCGATCAGACCATTCCGCCGTTGACGATTACGACGGACTGTAGATCTAGACCGAGGCTTTCGACGAGCTCGTGAATGCCGTAATGACTCGCGAGTAGAATCTGTTCGGGAGGAACTTCCGCTTTCAGAACTCGACACACTCGTCTGCTTTGTTGCTGAGCTCGTCCTAGACGAACTGGACTTTCGCGACATCTGGCTACCCAGCCTATCAATATGGCGAATCAAAACTGCAGCCGCAGCGACCACCAACGCAAGAAGTGCAACAGCTCCTCCGATGATGCCCCCTAGCTGCGTCGTGGAAAGACTGCTATTATCCTGGCTATCACTCCCGTCGGCCTCCGCTGGTGGCGTATATTTTGGGACAGCAGTGGCGGACGAGTCAGTTGTTTGGATGCCATCATCATCGTTGGTGCGATCATCCAACATGCCTAAGCTGGTAGGGACACTTGGGCTCCTGACGATGATTGCAGTTGTCGTGATTGTGGTTATTGTGCCGCTCGCTGTACTCGTAATGGCCGTCGTTACTGTCGTGGTGATTGGCTGAGTAGAGTAGCATCGACTGGCTCCACAGCCCATCCCATTGGGACAACACCCATAGCCGAGAGATGATGGGCAGAGGTACTGGCTGGTTGGGCATGAGTATGCATGCGATGGTACAGATGAAATGCTGGTGATAGTTGTTGTTGAGTAGCAGCCATCTGTTGCGCAAGCATAGTTTTCTGGGCAACAGTTTCCACCCAAGTTTGCCGGGCATAGCTTCATGCCAACGCCGCAGACATCACCTTTCCGCTGCAATAGCATGGCAGGCTGTGTAATCTGCGGCGACTTGACTGTGCGATGGATACCATCATATCGTCTGAAGGCCAATGCGTCCACTGTTGAGGCATAAAGTGCCGCAGACAGGGTTAACCCGTATGTTGCAGACGCAGACACAAACATCATGGCCAGTGGAAGCTGCAGAGGATTGCCTGTAGCAGGCCAACTTGGATAGGAGGGGTGAGATTTGGTTGAGCATCCGGGATAAAAAGAGTGGTTGAAGATGATGATATAAGTTGTAGGTACTTGCTCCAATAGACAAGGCTCCTCGATAGCGCGGCCTGAGAGTACAGCAAGGCGTCACTCTGTATGTTATTTCTGGTTGAGCGTACTTTGGAGTCTTTTGACGTTGGTCGTAAATGTCTTTGTTTGCTGATGGCCCACCCAAAAGCAACGAGGGGGCCGGCGATTAAATGCTCTTGTCATGTCACCGCGACTGACTGATACGAGGCTGAACATATCGAGGCTGTATATTGGACGCAATAAGCGCCCTCGATCGAAGATCCAGTGCATTACCGCCGAACGCGCGGGCCGGCAGTGGAGATTCCCGCTGGATTCCACCAACAGGCGAGAGTTCGAGAATGTGTGGAAGCAAACTCCTCAGCAAGGCAATCATGGATGGTTTCATTGCAGACCTCAGCCTCGGTGCTGAGTCCTGCAGTGTGGGAGCAGTAGCCATTCGACCCTTGCACCTTGCGCTCATCGCCATTGGCTGCCCCAGAGCAGTTCGCGTGGCACTCGGCTGATGTGCCAATGGCAGCCTCCATATGTGGTGATAATGGACATCTTCTCCGCCCACCGACTGGCTGTTGATGGCACAAGGCCGCCAATAATACGACGCTGCGGCAGAGCAGCCCACCTTCTTGTGAGCCAAATTTAGATCATGATCCGAAGACTCATGTGCCCGAAGCCTTGCCTTTCTGCCGGCCGGTCTCGATTGGCTTCAAAATGGAGGAGCGTTGCGGCTGATACGACTGGGCGTTGGAAAAGCCTCTCCGAGGATGCCGTCAGATAGTAAGCAGGAGGAAGAAAGAGAAGCCATCAATCATGAAGGCTCGCCCAGAGTGCTCGGATTGTTACTGAGCACCTAGGTATTGAGGATTGATGAATGGATGACGAATGATCCCTTGGTAGAAATGAAAGGTCCAATATAGAAGCTACCTCTTTGATAGCTGAGTGAAAGAGACAATTCTAGACCTGGGCAGGTGCCTAATCACTGAGGTGCATCATTGTCTCCGATAAGGTGGCATTATCTAATCAGGCGACAATGATGCACAGCAAGAACAAAAAGCATCGACCAACACAAGGTGCCATTTTGCCCAACCAGAGCCACAGAAAAGTTGCATCCATCGGTATTTCAGGGATCAACTCAAGAGCCGACCTGACAACTGGTCAAAAAAAGAATTATCCATTGGTCTAGAGTTTGGAGATGCCGAAACCGAGTTCCTACAACTTTGCCTGTGACATGACGCGACAACGGAGTCAAAAGCGAGAAGAACAAAATATTCTGCTTGTGGAAGCGATCGCCCTCATCACGCGATCGCAAAGGGCAAAAACAAATGTCTTGCTGGGACGACAGATCTCGGAGAGAGGCCCGGCCCGCCGCTGTCGATATCGCATGCAGGTCAGGATGACGGAGGGCCACTCAGACTCTGGCATTGACATTTGACGTGCGGCAAGATTTGTGGACAGCCTCGTCAACGTGCTACTCGTACGAGCTACGGAATTCCTTTTTACTACCAATGCCGACGTTAGTGTTGCTACTGCTGCTGCTATGTACTGCTTCTGCCACTTTTGCTGCTACCTTCTCGTCTCAGCAAAGTCACAGACAGGCTAACAATGACTCGGCTGCAGGCAATGGCAATCCCCGTCCGTCCTCCGTCGCATCATAACGAAGGATTCCTTCCAGGCCTTCGGTAGATTTGGCGCGAAAACGTGGAGAAATTCTTCAAGCGCTAGCCAGCCCGTCTCCCCCGCTCCAACACGCGCATGGCTGGCCTGACTCAAAATTCTTGCTTCTCCCAAGCGCATGTCAGGGGTTGTTCGCTCTGTCTCCAAAAGGCCGTGACCAATCAGCCCGAAATCGGTCAAATCTCCGTCGCTGCTGCGGAGAAATGGCCAATACGAAGAGGCCTGGCTTGCACCCCAGGTTTCTCCCGAGCAGCAGACATCGCGAGGGTCTCCGGATTCTCAGCTGACGATATAACACAAGACTAGACAATGATGGATGGCTCTTGTCCATCAAGGCCTTCCATCTCCTTCGCTCCCTTTCGGCCTTACTGTCTCCCTCCCTATCCACAACCAGCTCGGATATCCATACCGCCTTGCAGCTGATGGGCACACCCAGTGCTGCGTTAAAACAGCGATCTTCAAGCCTGCTCGTGCCAACCCCGCATAGTGCCTCCACCTTTTTCGCCTCCAACCGGCTAGCAACCTTCCAAGGGCCTGGTGCCTTAAGCGTGGCTTGAGCCGGCCGAGTCCAACAAGCATCGTGGTGCGAGGATGCGTGACGTGAGGTAACTGTTAACTGAGGCGAAAGTGGGACACTGTGGAAGGGTCTGGAGAAACGGCTAAACCTCCATGTCCAAGCCGGCCTCAAATCTGCTGACCTCTCTTTTCATCATCTAATTATCTTCTCTTCGCCCGCTCCATCTGCTCATTCATCAATCCCCTGCGCCGCTATCCCCTTTGACGCTCTCCGCGCTCTGTCTCGCTCTCCAAATTATCCGCCTTGGGGGCAGCTCGTTGTCACCACCGCACGCGGCCCGGGCACTGCTTCGGCGGCAATGCCAACGCGGCCAACGATCAGGTGTCTCTTGTTCTCTCTACCGCCAAAATCAATATCCGTACTTCTCAAACGCTAGCCGGTGCAAAGGCTTTCTCTGGGGCGCCGTTGCAAATCATAGATCCGTACCAGTGGATGATGGGCTATTGAGGAATCTTGCCACACCAATCCTCTCCCGCGCCAAGTTTTAAGAACCACCAAAGAATTTGGAGTAATCTCTCAGAAACGTCGCAGAGATGCTGCTGTATACTCGGCTTGCTCCGCCAAAAGTGCCAAAGCGCCGTTCTAGAGCCGGTAAGCTGATTCTCAGACAAATGTGTCGCGCTGCGCGACACCGAGCAAAGAAAATATGCTAATCGCTTCCGTTGCTCAACTTGAAGGGTGCAATTATTGGTATGTTGTTTCTTGTCCTTGCTGCGCTGCAGAGAATTTCGACCCACTAACACAAGCTTTTTATGATGTGTAGCAAAGAAAAGGTAATTTGATTCGTCTTATTGCAGATCTCACTTCTATGCACGTCTAACACCTGCACGATAGAAGAAGAAGTGCGATGAAATCAGGCCCATATGCAGCCGCTGTCAAGACCACGGCCAGAGCTGTGTATATGAGCCCATCAAGCCTCGCCAGCGCCGCAGGCTAGACTCTTTCGGCGATTCATCCTTGACCGAAATATCGACGGCCTTGGAGCACCATACGTTATCTCGAGCTGCTCAAAAACGGCTGAGCTTGGGGCAATGGGAGGCCCCTCTTTGGTGCTCTGACATTGGATTTGATGACAACTTTGCGCTGGACGAAGACATGCAACAACCTGCTTCGGCAGCCGACTGCAACCAAGATGTCTTGGATGAAATATTCACGTCATGGGCCGCCGATACCAGAGCGCAGGATGCCTGCCTAGACGCCGATGTGTTTGACTTTATCACACCCAATGACCCTCTGAAGCAAGAAGGCGACGATGATGACGACAGCAACCACAACCCTCCCATCGATGAAACGGCCTCTTCCGATACTGCCTCACAAAACACATCTCTCGCCGTGGTTGGCCCTGTGTCGGTTCCATCTCCTACTATAGAGTTCATCATACCTGCCTTTGCCGAATTCTCCGATCAGGCTAACAGGCGAGCGTTGATTGACCACTTCACCAATGTTTTGTCACATCTCATCGTTTTGCGCGAAGACGAGGGCAACCCATTCCAACGGCTTGTTTTGCCACTATCTCAGAAGAGCACGGCGGTCTCAAACTCCATCTTTGCCCTGGCTTCAGCCCATCTGGAGCACCGAGGTGTACACAACAGCGAGCGGAGCGTTTATTTCCACAACAAAGCGATCAATGGATTAGCTGCTCTGATAGCAAAGGGATGTGATGCGAATAGAAATGAGCTGTTGGCCGCCATCATCCTCTTGATATACTACGAAGTGGTGAGCTACGCGCGCTATCCAGTTGATTTGTAGTCATTGTTGTGATGCTAATGGCGCAATAGCTGGTTCAACGTGGACGTTCAAATATTGTCGATGGCCACTTAAAGGGAGCCATGGCGATCATGGGCAGCACCCAAGCGTTGGCTGACCCAACCGCCGTTTTCTTGGAACGGGTGAGTTCCTTGCGACACCCCGCTCACCACTTATTTCCTCAGCTAATCAAGGCAACACTTTCCAAACAGGCATTCCGATTCTATGATGTGATAACAGCGTTATCATTCAACTCTACACCTATTCTACCTACGCCGGACTGTGAAAATTTCGCCCCGTTCCCCTCAGTTGACTGTCGCGGCGCTACTGTGCCTGCAGGGAACGTCGACACGCTACTGGGAATGGCCACTTCTCTATGGCCCATCATCTACCGGCTCTCTACTCTAGGTGGCCTGAAACGGCAGCTCCTCGAAGCCGAGCTCAGGGGTGATGATTCAGAGACGGCAAAGCTCCGAATGGAGTTTGAGACTACGGCTTCTGCGGTGGAGTTTGCTCTGCAAGAATGGGTGCCTTCCCCAGACGAACCCTTGCCCAAGGATACAGATAATCCCATCATGGCTGGGGTGCCTGCGAAAAAGCAAATGGAGAGCATTTTGAATAGCGCCATGGCGTATCGACACTCCGGGTTCGTCTACCTTTACCGTACCATCTACGGCTGTTCTCGGCGCCATACCGTCGTACAACGCCACACTCACATTAGTCTCACCCATTGTATGGAAACAGTGAGGAATAAAGGTCCCATGGGGGCTTTGCTCTGGCCGCTGTTTGTGGCATCGTGTGAAGCCATTGATGCAGACGACCGAGAGCTCTCCAGGCAGACATTTGCGGCTATAAACCAGCGACAAGGCATGACTAATATCGAGCGAGCAAGATGCATAGTGGAAGAGGTCTGGAGACGAGCAGACAGCGGCGAAGATGCCGAGGATGACGAGGATGAGATTGTGCACATTGCCAAGCAAAAGAATGATTTGTGGAGAAGAGTCAGCCAAGACATGGGCGTAACGGTTGTCTTTGGTTAGGACACAATGGACTATCTGAGTCTTGGATGCTACGTTGCTTTACAAGTTATGTGTATGGGATGTCTTGATTTGTTTCGCGGCAGGAAAATCAAGCCGGTGACTATCTGATTATTTTCAGACTACAACAAGCTGGACAAGGCGTACGGAGATGTTATGGGGTTACTACTGGCGATGTTTGGTGTTCTGGAGGTGAGGCATTGGGGATGCTATCACATGGGCAAAGCGAGGAAATACCCAATGGGTGGGTTTCCAACAATATCGATATCAATGAATATGATACTTTTTACGTGAACCTTGGGCATCTGACTCGTCATGATATCGGGCCGATGGCGAATTGCACCAGGAGCAATGCAGGCCAAGCATGAAACAACAATAAATGAAGATATATACTACCTAATCTGGTGTTAGGATAGATACAGTGGGCCCTGAGCACTGTATACCTGTCACTGTTGTCAGAGACTCAGAGATAGGAAGAGGGAATTACGTTTAAGACTTACCTTTGCTTGGCAGGTCGTGGCGTGATATCAAAGGCCAAATGCTACGTTGAATCAAGGCACCTGAAATAGGCGTTGGAGTGCATATTGATTTGACGCAAAGGGGTTAATGGGGCGGAGACGGGCCGTGGTTTTCACGTGCTAGAGGCGTATAAGATGCCTGCTGTTGCTGAGGAAATATACGCTTCACGATGCTAAGCAAGTGCCATCCCCCCTTCACGAATGCTAGAGCAAGTGCCATCCCCACAGCACGTTTGAAGGATGCCGAGGTCACAGGATCAGATGGAAAAGATGGAGAAACGAAGCTTGATCCTGGCTTTGCTTTGGAGAGAGGTAGCCTTTTAGCGCAGGATTTGCATTGCATGGGGACGGCTTCGGAGACTACCCGAAGCCCAGGACATCCATGAAGAAGATGAGCGATCAAAACTGGAGTGATGTTGATTTTGATTTTTAGGGGCATTAGGTTAGAGATGAGAATTTTTAGAAATCAAGGTAGTGATGGGTACCCGAGTACCCGCTCGAAGAAAGAGGTTGGAAATTGCGGTAGCTTAGGCCGTGAAGAGAATAGAATGGGTTGAGAAGAAACTAGCTAAGGTAGTGGTTTAGGCAGACGAATAAAGACGAATAAAGCGAAGGCAGGGAAGCCAAGCGAAGTAATCCGATTTGTTACTCTGAGCTATCGAGTTCGGAGTTAGCTAGGATAAAATAGCCTGAACGAGACAAAAAGAGTCGGTCCGCGAAGCCAGACGGAGTTCGGGGCAGGCGGAATTGTTTTGTTTGTCGATCCCAAGGGATATCTTGATCGCATGGAGTTGCGTGTGCATTGTAGGATCTTGATGCTGGGCGTTGCCTAATTAGGAAGTTCGGATTGTTTGAGGGGAGTTTTTTGGGAAGAGCCGTGATGATTCCATGCTGTCTAGATTTTTTGACTTCTCGGAGTTTGTGGCCCGTTCGTTGGTAGGATTGCGGGGGGTTGCATCGTGTTCGGGGCCATGCGCTAAGAGGGATGCTAAATAGTGTCGTGGAGCCTGTCAAGGCTTGTTTTTGTTGGTTATAGTACGAGGATGCAGGAGTTAGTTACGTGTGTGCCTTGTGCCTCTGAGGACAAGCTGCGGGATGCTCGTACGACTTGACCAAGAACCTATGAAGTGAGTAGGAAAACTTGAGTGAGATTGTACATATGATATAGTTGAGAAGCTGTTTGTAGGGTTCTTGTAGTGCTTGTAAGACGACGCCCTATCCGAGACAAGCTTTTTTTTCTTTTCGATTTAGCTGCATGGGTAGATCTGGGGGGCATCTCGGATCGGAGGTAGACAAAGGTCCGTACGGTGATTGTTCTAGGTGCTAAACAGAAGGGATCAATTTCGATGCCCGCAATCTGGCTATGCTGTTACAAGAAGGTCGGCAGTGCGTGAACGTGAGATGTAAGACGACAAGTATCGAGCAAGGGCCAGAAGAGCGACGAGCCGGGAGAAGATTTCTAGAAGCTTAGGCTTTGAGACTTGTTGAGTTTATGTGTACTCCGAATGTACCTTGTGACAGGGACAAGCATCGAAGGAGATGCTCCGTTCAGCGCTGGAGCTTGCAGATGGACGGAGCTGTTTGGTGCGGGTATCCGGTACTTGAGCCTGCCGCAACACGCCTGTCCACTGCGGAGTACCGGTACCTTGCAGCCGCTGGAACTGCACTCACTTCTCATTGCTCCAGGCACGCCCCTCCCTCCAATTCTTTTGCTCCTGGAACGGAGAGTCTGGGGAGCAGTACATGCATTCGGTACCTCCAATTTACCCACTGCAGTGCAGCAATTCCATCCCCATTTCCAAACCTCCATCCCACGACAATTTCAGCCCAGCCGAACGGTGCCTCTGCATAGCCCTACCGTATTTTTGTGTTCCACGATTAATGCCCTACTGCCACCACTCGCTAGCTGCTGACTCCCTAATCCTACTCTATCGTTACTGACTCGGAAACTCTTCGAGACGGCTGACTAACCGACCCGCGGGTATCTAAATTCGATCTTCCGAGCCCTCTACGATCAAACCGAGAGCCCTTCGATTGCACATCCCTCCAGACCCAGACGGAAGCATCACCAAATTCGGGATCCCGTTGCTTGATGGCATAGAACTCGACTCCCTTCGACTGCCGAGCAGATCGTGCCGACTTCCCGCCCGCTGCCGGTCTCCGTCTTCCGTCTTCCGACTCCGCTTGATTGCAGAGCCCACGCATGCGACTGTGTGTTGCTGCTCCGCATCGCCCTCCGTCATGGTCGTGGTCTAGCCATGACAACGCTGCTCAACAACAGGCCAGATTCGGGTCCCCCGCCGCGGCAGATTCGATTTGTGCACAACCAGGGCCAGCCGCCGTCCAAGCGACGCAGGATCAATGCAGCGTACGTTTCGTTCCTCCAGAGTCTCGCGGTTCTGCTTCTGTTTTTTCCGATTCGTTGCGTCATTGTTGGTGGCGAATGGCATAGACATATGTCTACCGACACCGGCCCAGGCACAAGACCACTACCAATAGACACTCCAAGCTAACCGCCCGTCTCTTTTTGCGACACAGATGCTTGACTTGTCGAAGGCGAAAGACGAGATGCGCCGGCGAACGACCACTATGCTCGACTTGCACTAAGAATGGCCACCAGTGCCTGGGCTATCCAGAGGAGAGGAGAGATGGCCTCGAGGCCTCGGGCCTGAGGCCAGGTGACGAGGATGGAGCGCCAATCGAGGATTTCAACCAAGAAGACGACGTCGCTGTGGCCAGGAAACATCCTGTTACCGTTTCCGAGAATCGCCCGGCGTCGTCTGGGAGAAGCAACGTGCAAGCTGCCTCTGCTTCCGCTGCTTCACGGCCATTGCGGCGCAATATCGAGCCAAGCATTGAACTCGGCACCGATACCAACCCCAGTGACGCCGAGGCGCAACAGTCCCCCGTATTGCATCATCACCAACACCAGCCTCGCCCGCACCATCAGGCTCATCTCTCAGTCACGTCTGATGACCTACCTAGCTCCCCCACCCTGCGCCGATCAGCGCCCAGCCGTCGTATTCCTTATTTCCGCTATTTCGGTTCCACAGCCATTGTCCCAGGGTTCAAGCAAATGGTCGTCTCTGTCCGCGACAGGCGTCGTTCCACTGGAGGTTCACATTCCGGAGCCTCTCTTCAGTCTACTCCCAGCGGTGTGATAGCCAGCGGTTCGGCCATTGACAGTGACATTGTTCGCGAAGACATCCCGTCATACGACCCCAACAGCTCTTCTCCCGTCCCTCCCCTCATAATTCAGCTGGTCACAACATTCTTCATCCACGTGGGATGCAATTACCCCTTTATCAGCAAAGAAAAGTTCCTGCGCCATGTCAAGGAGAAACGGGTCGAGTCAATGCTGGTTGACGCCGTCTGCGCCATCGCCGCGCGATTCTCAGATCACCCTATCCTAACGGGTGGCAATGACAAAATGCCCCGGACGGAGAGGGGTCAAGTGTTTGCGCAGAGAGCCAGACAGGCCACTGTTGATACCTTTCCATGCCCTTCCGTTGGTGCGGTTCAGGCCTGTCTGCTCATGGCGTACGAAAGCTTTGGCGCCAACCAGGATAGCGCGCTGTGGATGTATTTGGGCTTAGCCATACGCATGGCAATCGACCTCGGCCTTCAAAAGTGTGTCGGGATCCAATATCAAGGCGAAAAGGATCCTTTTTACACCCGACACCGAAGCCGCGTCAATGACGACGACCATGAGAGCCCGGAAACACACAACGTTGAGGGCATCGGCGCCCTTAGCCTGGAAGAGCAGAAGGAGGTGGAACAGGAGCGCATTGATACCTTTTGGTCCGTCTTCATCCTGGATCGAGTCATCTCCTCTGGCACTGGAAGGCCCGTAACCATCCGAGACGGCGACTACGAGCTCGCCTTTCCCGAATCTAACAAAGACCTGGCTACCGGCTGGCCTAACCCATTTCCCGTCTTTCTCAAAATCATCAACCTCTACGGTCAAGTGTGTGATGTGCTGAACAATCTTCATGACGCCCAAGACCTCACGCAGGACAAGTGGGATCAGCTCTCTGAGATGGAACATAGGCTCACGAGAATGTACAAGCACTGGGATCCGCGTCTCCAGTTCAATGTCAGCAACTTCAAGACGTATCTTGGCATGGGGCAGGGCACCAATTTCATCCTCCTTCATTTTTGGTTTCACGCACTCTTCATCATCTTGCATCAGCCGACCTTGCTTACCCCGTTTTGCGAACTTCGGAGCGAGCTTCAGCTTCTTTCTGACAGCCGCGAGCTGAGCATGAGCAGCGCCAAAACGATCTGCGACATCTTGTCCTTTGCTGATTTGATTGATCCAAAGAGCTTCATTGGCAATCCATTCACAAACCAGCCCATTTACATCGCCGCCTGTGCGTTTTTGATGGAATCCAGTGCCTCGTCCAATGGATCTGAGGGTTCATCTAGGGAGGGCACGCCCCCCAATCAGACGAGCCGCTCCCAGCGGCATCCAAAGCCAAACAGCAAGCAGTCTCGGCATTCGCTTCTCGCGTCGGCCGCGAACCAAAACTATCAACGATGCTACAATTCTATCCAACAAATACAAGCCTACTGGGGTGGCGTAACATACATTCTTACCGTCCTGGACCAAAAGTCAAAAGGCACGTGGGACTGCGAGACGTATACGGTGGAGGAATACGAGAGCACCAAACTACCTCCTCCTCGGCCTTCCATTGGTGAGCAACTCTCTCGCTTCGAGAAGCAGTCGTCGCCAAAGATTGCTGGCTCGCCAATTGCGTGGAGTCTTTCAGGAACGGCCAATTCGCCGAATTCAAGCCTTACGCTCATGTATCAGGCGTTTAACAATGCAAGTGGAATGCCACCTACTAGCTTCACTTCGCATGCGCAGCCCATGGCTAGACCATCTGGCGGTTCGCCTGGAAACGTGACCTACGAACCTGCCAGGCAGGCAATGCCAGAAGTGGGAGGCATGTATTCGTCGCCGATTCCACAGCCAAACATGTCTGCCATTCGGAACTCTTCTCGACGGCCGTATGCTACCAACCCAATGACTTCTTCCGGTGCAAACTCACGGAATCAAACCATGATGAGCTTTGAGGGCATCCCGGAAGAGTCCAACGAAGCAAAGCCAATGATCCCTCCCGGTTACGCGACCTCTGGGCCAGGATCTGGGCGATACGATACCTACAGTGTATCGCCCACCAGTGGCCCCAATTCTCACAGCATGGTGAGCTCTGCGGCTGTAACTAGTGCTCCCGGGACAACTGCACATACCAACATGTATTTTGCGCAAAACATGCCGTACCAGGCGGCTTGGGGTCCTATCATGGGGAACATGGATGCCATTACGTTTGACAGCCAAGACATTGACATTGAGGCTCTTGGGCTGCAGCAGCCAGATTTGATGAGTGGTTGGCTTGAATATATGCCTAGCGATGTGCTGGGATTGTTTGACGAGCATCAAGATTCCGGCCAGGGCAGTCATTAGATGATATGGAGTTATTGGCTGGCCATCTGTCGACTCCTTCTTTCTCCATAAGTTTTGGACAACCTAGCGATTTGGGAGGCTATGACTGGAATAATTTCTCTGTTTTTTTGAACCATTTGTTTGGCGCTCGTATCATGTTAGCGATTAAAAAAATTGGGGTGTTTTGGGAATACGGGGACAGCCATCTCTTTTCATACTATATAATGTCTACAACATACAAACATACATATCGATATCATTTTTTGATCATGTTTTCATATACATATATCATGGTTTGGTTGTATGTGAATTAAGGTAGTGTACCATTACAACTTGGCTTATGTCAAACATTGGGATTACAGGTATCATTGTGGCCAGTGATGACGTTTTATTGATTCGATACAGACGTATGGTGATATTTTAAGGATCATATGGGGGCGTGTGTATAGGGAAGTGGGTTTATTAGAATCATTTTGGTGTCCGGATCGTCGTGCAGATCTTATGAGAAGCAGGATTTGTACGGAGTACATGTTGAAGTTACGGCGCTAGACGTTTTTTTGCTTGAATACGCGTGCATACAGGGATGGGGCGGCCTCAAATCTCGGATGAAGTTTTATGGAAAACTAAAAATGAACGAACCAATTTTGCTGAAAAGGATTGCAGCGGCTTTTGATCTTGATAATACAGAAACCTTCTGCCATCTCTATAATTCCTAGGTACGACGTTATATATAGATAGATCCTACTACATATATGTATGTATATACTTTTGTCTGGGGTGGGTTTGAAGGGTTTGAACATTCCCGTGATATCTCCCAAGCATTTTCTCCGTTGCTTTTGTATTTTTCTCTTCGTGCATTTTTGATGAATTGACAACTCCATAACTCCGCTTTTGCTTTTGTTCTTTTCTTTCTTTTTTAACGGTTTTTCATTCGATATGGTCATGTATCAACTCATGAGCTCTTGCGCATCTGGATAGACACCTGTCTCGCGTGCTGGGCCATGACGGCATCGGCAATGGCCAGGGCAGCCATGGCCTCGACAATGGGCACGGCTCGGGGCACGACGCAAGGGTCGTGACGGCCCTTGGCAGCGAGCACGCCCTCGCCCGAGGCATCGTAGAGGGCAGTGGTCTGGTCCTGACCAATGGTGGCCGGGGGCTTGAAGGCAACGCGGAAGAAGATGGGCATGCCGTTGGAGATGCCGCCCTGGATGCCGCCGGAGTGGTTGGTCTTGGTGACGAGGCGCGAGCGGGGGATGCCCAGCTTGCTTTCGGCGGCGGATACGAGCTGCTCGGGGGCCGGGGTGAAGGGGTCGTTGTGCTTGGAGCCGTTCATCTCGGAGCCCAGGAAGCCGGAGCCGATCTCGAAGCCCTTGACGGCGGGGATGGACATCATGGCGTGGCCCAGGGTGGCCTGGAGCTTGTCAAAGGCCGGCTCGCCCAGGCCGGCCGGGGCGTTGCGGATGACGCAGGTGACGGTGCCTCCGGTGCTGTCCTCCTGCTCCTTGAGCTCGGCGATGCGGTCCTCCATGCGGCGCGAGGTCTCCTCGTGGGGGCATCGCACGGGCAGGAACTTGTCGACGTCGGCGCGGGTGAGGGACTGGGCGAGGCTGAGGAAGCCGGGGTCGGCGCTCATGGCGTCAGCGTCGCCGAAGAGCTTGATGGTGCCGACGGAGGTGACAAAGGCGACAATCTCGACGCCGTAGGCCTCGCGCAGCCACTTCTCGGCGACGGCGCCGGCGGCCACACGGGCAATGGTCTCGCGCGCACTGCTGCGGCCGCCGCCGGAGGAGGCCTTGATGCCGTACTTTTCGAGGTAGGTCCAGTCGGCGTGGCTGGGACGGGGGTAGAGGTCGATGGTCTGGTTGCCGTAGTCCTTGGGGCGCTGATCCTCGTTGGGGACGGTGAGGAGGATCGGGGTGCCGAGAGTGAGGCCGTCTTCGGTGCCGGAGTGGATGGTGACGCGGTCCTTTTCGTTTCGGGGCGTGGTGATGGAGGACTGGCCGGGGCGGCGGCGGTTGAGCTGGGGCTGGATGTCGGCTTCGGTGAGGGCGAGGTTGGGCGGGCAGTTTTCGATGATGCACGAGACGGACTTGCCGTGAGATTCACCGGCACTGTATGGGAAGAGGGAGTTTTAGTCGATTGGTCGAGCAATTGGGTATTGGTGAGGTTGCGATTATAGGATGGTGTTGAACTTACGTGGTGACCTTGAAGTAGTGGCCAAAGGTAGACATGATGGGCGAAATTGGAGAGTTGAGGAACTGTAGAAGAGATAGATGTAATAAAAAACACGGATTGAGAATAAGAGGAATCTCAATCAGTTCTGCCTGAGAGAGACAGTCGTGCGGGAGAGGTTGGAGTGGAGGGAGGTTGTAAGGGAGGTTGAGATGGAAGAGTTGCAAAAGCAAAATTCATCGGGCGATGACTGCATATGCGCAATCGCTGATATGATAAGCCGATTTCGGTGGCTGCCACTGACTGCATTTCTTTGGCGGGGGAGGGGCAGAAGTCTATTGGAATGGTCTTACCCTAGACCTGTGCAATGAAAATCGGTAATTTTGTATGATTGATGCATCTTGGTTGCAATGGTGCTGAATAATTGAGAATAATTGATTCAATCTTTCATCTTATAAACCATTTGTTAGTGCAATTGGCCGTAAACAATTTTGCTCCAGGCAGTACATGGCTTGTGCGATAGACTACAACATGTCTATAGCTAGTGGATCGATCTTATAGCTGCAGCTACCTAAACAAACAACTGCCGGCCAGCTTCGGCTTGCATAGATACAAAAACATTTACAAGCTTCAATTTCTCTCATTCAACCTTCCATTGCCGCAACTCACGACGTGCCTCCACCACAATGATACCCTCAATACGCTCTCTATAAAAACCTTTACTCTCCTCTTTTATCCTCATCTATCTCTTTACAATGAAAATCCCACAATTACTAAGCCGTAGAGCCACCAATCGTCTACGAGCCTCAACATTCTCATATCATCTTCATCACCCTCTCACATCGCGATTCTCGACAGACGCAGCTTCTCACCCCTCTAATAAAGTCCAAATCTACCTCTCCAAATCAACAGATCCCTTCCTCAACCTCTCCGTCGAGCATCGCCTCCTCCAAATCACGCCTCCTGACTCAACCATCCTCACGCTCTATGTCAACTCCCCCAGCATCGTCTTTGGCCGCAACCAGAATCCGTGGCTCCAGATCAACCTAAATCGCTTAGCTCAAATTGCTCAAAATCCATCCGCTGCCAGATGGAAGGACTCGCCTATCCAATTGATACGACGGCGATCCGGAGGTGGCGCGGTATTTCACGATGTCGGCAATGTCAACTTCAGTGTTATTTGCCCTCCCGAGCACTTTGATCGGAACAAGCACGCTGAAATGGTAGTTCGCGCCTTGAAAGCGCTGGGAAGACCGAACACGCGTGTCAATGAGAGACATGACATCGTCATGGATGTGACGTCGGAAGCTGAAGCAGCAACGTATAAAATCTCAGGCTCGGCTTACAAGCTCACGCGTCTGCGATCGCTGCACCATGGAACGTGTCTTCTCCGGAGCCCCAATCTTTCGAGCATCTCTGGCTTGTTGCGATCTCCTGCGCTTGGCTATCTAGATGCCCGAGGCGTCGACAGCGTGCGCCGTCCAGTAAAGAACATTGATGTCGGTAATGACGATTTCAAGGATGCTGTGGTGAGCGAATTTGAGAGCATGTACGGAGACGTTCATTTCCGAGGGGAATTCGACGACACGGCGCTTCAGGTAGACGAAATCCGACGAGGCTATCAGGAGCTTCAGTCAAAGAGCTGGATCTGGGGTCAGACGCCGCGATTTACCTTTTCAACGCATCCCACGGAAGAGGATCCCCGGCCTCGTCCAGAGCTGCCGTTCGATGTAAGCATCTATTCTTATATTACTTCCAGCTTTGTAATTCATTGTTTCCATTGGCTAACATGGTCTTTCAAGTTGAACATGAGTCTTCTTGCTAGGCACGGCGTCATTAATGAGGTGAACATTAAGCATAGTGATGGAGCTGCTGTCGACGCCTTAGATGCCTCTATATTCCAAAGAGTTTTCATATGGGAGATTGACGACTGGGCAGAGTCGCTTACACAAGCTGGTCTCGGGGGCACCCTCAGCAAGGAAGCAGGGGCTTGGCTAAACGGTATATTTGGCACTGAATATACCAAGATGTGAGAGAAGTCTTTTACACTTTGGGGACTAATTTTTGTTGGATGCATATTCATGAACAGATCTGTAACATAGCTTGGTAGATGCATGTTTAGTATTAGATGTGTGATAGATAGGATCACAATTACGACCCTGGCCGACCAAATGAACTTAATCGCGCCTTTCTACACATTTGCATAACAATACTTGTATTTACTAAAAAGACACGGAGTTTTATGCCTAAATTGAAATGGGTAAGCATACAAGAGAGTTAATACCTGCGAAGGAGAGGCACAGCTGTTCACAATCTCTCAAGAGAGTAAGGCATGCGGCCAAACGAGTCAAAGAGTAAGATCATGAAACCAAGTCAATTGAACTACCTATGTGACACTACTGAGATCCGAAATGATCTCGAAAGTCTGCATCTTCCTTAAACTTGAAGTATAGTAATCGTCCCGATTGACATCCAATTATAACAGTGTGCCCATGAGCGGTTGTCCAAGTTGGGCGATGTATTTTTGGCAGAAGAATCAACTTTTTCCCCATCCAGGTGATCCATCTCTCTTCAGGGTCATCCGATTCATCAAACCAGCCAGAACTGAAGCCAAAAGGGCTCCAGCTTGTAGGCTGGATTTGGACCTTTTTATTGTCCATCATGCCTTCAATGAGGATTGGGCCTATACCCGTTATTATATACTCTGGGAACGGTTCATTTGGGTAAAGTGTGTAGATTGTAACATCAGAAGGCGCTTTTTTCTTGAGTTCGCATGGTTGAACATCAACATCCCAGATTGCTAATCCAGTAGAGGTCGAGGCGATAAGATGTGTTGAGTTGTCAACCAGCGCCAATGAAGATATTGGGTCGTAGTCTGCGTTTTGCACGACCTTATATGTCAATGGTAACTTCTGATGAGCCTTTGAGAAGTCCCATAGCAATATCTGGCCATTATTTGCACCAGACACGAGGTATTTGCCATCAGGGGAGAATGTGGCACACATGACGTAGTCATCATGTCCTTGGAGTACTTGACTACTGACCACCTCTTCCTCATCTTCATCTTTGATCGTAGCTGTGAGATCCCACACACGTAACGTCCTGTCGTCAGAACAAGATACAACAAACTGCCCATCTGGCGAAAATATTGCGCATCTCACCCAACTTTCATGGCCCCTCAGTGTAAGTGATCTGTTCTCATCATATGCGTCCCACACTCGTACAGTTTCGTCATCAGATGTCGAAACGAGGGCTTTGGAATCTTGTGAGAAGTTGATGCATCTGATGAAATCTTCATGGCCACGAATTTCCCGCCGAAGGATGCCAGTTTTCCCTTCCCAAAGACAGATTAGGCCATCTTCCGAACCTGAGGCGATTGTGTCTCCGTCATGGGAGGTAGATACCATGCAAATCGGTCGTTTATGGACTGATGTATGTTGATCTTCTTCTTCCGCCCCAGCATCGGGTTTTGTTTCAGTCTCATAATCCCAAATGCGAAGTGTTTTATCACCCGAACAAGTAGCGAGGAGCTTTTGAGACGGGGAAAATGACAGACCAAACACAGCCCCAGAGTGTTCCGTTAATGTCAACAATGGCTTTTTATCATGGCCCTCCCAAGGTCCGGTCCATATTCTGGCTGTTCGATCTCTCGAACTGGATGCTAGAAATAAGCCATCATGAGAAAATGAAAGCCCACAGATTTCATCTGTATGGCCGCTAAGAATGGCCATCGTTGTGGCGGACTTGCAGTCCCATATATAAATCTCCCGGGCTTCAGCGGCTATATATTTCGAGTCTGGAGAAAAAGCCACTTTGCTAGTAAACTGTGCCTTTGTTCCATCTGGTAAAGGGAAATCACGTATCCTTTTCAACCCATAGAGCTTAACGCCAAAGAATTTTGCTTCGGTTGTTGCAGCGGTTTCACGGATTTCTTCATGCTCACTGTCTAGTTCCCAGACTGAGACGCAATTGTAAATTACAGTTGCCAGCAAATTATCTTTGGAGAACTGTATACTTGAAGCAGGAGTCCATTGAAGGGCCACTTTGCTGTATTCCGCTAGATTCCAGATGGTGATTGTACCGGATGATGCCACTGCTAGCAAGCTTCCGTCAGGTGAAAAAGCCAAGTCATCTACTTGACGGCTAGTTCCCAATAAATTTATACCATCGGGTATCTCCACGAGCGTATTTGTGTTGGTATTCCAAATCTTGAGGTTTCTGCCATCTGATGCAGCCAGAAGTCCCTTGGAAGACAAAGCGATAAGATACACATAGTGGTTGAAAGCTGAGATCTTGTGTTGCATTTTTCCTGTTGCTGTGTTCCAAGTGCATATGGAACCGTCGTCAGAGCCAGAAACCAAATGCTGTCCATCGCCCGAGAAGGCACAACAGCGAACATAGTCCGAGTGTCCTTCAAGAAGATGTACAACAGGGCCCCATTTAGGCTGACAGGGTTGGAAGAGCGAATGACCCGGCTAGACGCTCGGCTACACGAGCAAGATTCTACGATTATCGCGTTGCAGCAGGAACTGTTGGAAAAGGGGCGTGGCTGGCGGCCTTGAGGTATCGTAGACTTGGCATTTAGATACTTAGCCAATGAGATGAAGGTTCGGGAACTGATAGGATACTTGCATTAGGTCCTTTAATATATTTATTAAGTACTCCGTATGAAGAACCGTATTATACGTACTATATCATCGGATAGATGCCCAAGTACTACTTCAAAGCGTAACATTGGTAGCGCCTGATGCCGTATTAGACGTTTGTATTGGTTTTCAGATATAACGATTTGGAGACCTCCATATAGCTTTTTTTTTCTTAAACAAAAAAGCAATATATTTGCAACAAATCCGTGGATTTGATCGTTGATCCTTCGTATTGTAAATGATTATCTCACTTACAGGCATAAGAAATTAAACTCTCAATTGGAGAGAGAAGTCGCCCAAACTGTGTCGATTATGCCCAGCCAGCCTGCGATGCCCGAAACTGCCTCTAGCAACATTCTGGAAACATCTATGGATTACAGCACCATACCAAAGTCAAAAGACTTAAAGATGGAATCCTTTAAAAAGGAAATGAACGAAAAATTGGAAAACCCCAAGGGCCACCGACACAACTTGAACATTCTGGCCGATACCTTATACGCTGAGATCCACAGCCGTATCCTTCGTGATCCAGACCAAGGCCAGCGAGAAATACCAAACGAGACAGAAAACCAGATCAGAAACTACTTAAAGAATGCGAATGATAAAAATATAGACGACTGCATACTCTGGTTAATACTCATCAGTGCTGTGGAGAAGTTTGTACCGGCATCAGCTGAAAATACAACGCCTACAGAAAAAGACAGCAGCGACATGGACAATCCAAATTTCCGTATTATTCGCATCATACTGGATATAGTACCGCATCTATCGTTTGAGAGTCTCCAGCCCGCGAATGAAATTCGTGGTTGGGGTGAAGAGAGTGTAATGAAGCGGTGCAAGGCGAATCATTCATACGGTCGGAATAAAAAAACAACGCCATTTCACGCTGCTGTCGAAGATGAACGCACCCAGATAGTTGCGCATATGTTAAACCGGGGGGACAGCCTCCTTTCCACCACGGGTGGCGGTTGGGATCTTCAAGACTTCATCAAGATTCTACAGCGGCCAAAGCCGGACCGTTTGAGTTCTCTTTCTGCTCTTGGTCTCGCCGCGATAAATAACAATGGGATGGAAACCGTTGAAATGCTTCTCAGATATAATCCAAAGATTGCAATGAGCCCAACCGACAAAACATTTGAGACAAGCTTGAAGGAAGGGAAGGATGGCATCGTGGACGCCTTCTTCGAATACGAGGAATTACAAAAGGAGTTTATTACAGCCAAAAATATTCTTTTGGCGCTGGAGTATTTAAGTAAGAATACGCCAAAACAAGGAGATCCACCAGAGAGCTATATGAAGGTCGTCTGCACGCTGATCAGCCATGCTCCAACAAAGGAAGAACTCAATGACGAGGTTGTCAAGGAAATTATCCAACTCAATTTGAGGCGCGTGTGGGAGAGCAGAAATAAGAACATCGAGCTAGAAATCTCTGAATTTCTTCATATCGCTGTCCAATGCCAAAACGCCGAGTTTGTTAAGATGTTCATGGATGAATATCCGGAGTCAGTCTTGCAACAAATTGACAATAGATATGCCCTTTGGCATATCTATAACAACTACTCGGCCCCTGAGCAACGCTGAAGCATGGAGGATTTACAGAGCGAGGCAAATCGCAACATTCGTGAAATGTTGGTCACCAAAATCATCAAAGGGAATCCAGATTTGGGGATGCAGCAGCTCTTGGAAATTTTCCGAGACTCTGAATGTATGTTTATCCTTTGTATCATATGTTTAAATCACATAAGTAATAATGAGCCCGCCGAGCGACCTTGCAATGTAGAACATGGTGAGTTTGTCATGAATAATGATCCCATCCCAACAATTTAGCAAAATCTAATCGTTTGCAGTTGAAGAACTATGCTTTGACCTCTCCCGTTTCAACTCGAAGAAATATCTAGTGTCTGATTTTGTGCGTTCACTCATCAGCCACCAAGACAACCCAGACCTGTTGTCATACGAGCATACTCTAAAATACGCCGAGTTTCCTAATTTGGACGCGAAAGATGACGAGAAGGAAATATTCGGTGACGATGTTCATTATGAGCACGCCGAAGTTTTTCTTATCCTCGACTGGCTGAGAAACGATAAAAAGGTTCGCGAGATAATTGAGCTCACAGTGCCGGACAGACTTGTGAATCCACACAACGAAGTCAAGATAGGAAACTACGTGAAATTCTTTCAAGTCCAGGTTCTCAATTGGCGGTTCCTAGACCTGTCTATCACGGTGCTCCCTGACCAAGAAACAAAAGACAGGATTAAAGAGCTTCATTTATACGCAAGTGGTAAGAGAGCGGCTATCAGCCATTGGACGAGTGAGAATGGTATCTTGACGCTTCCCAATGTGAGTGCAGAGTTGATAATTCAGTTTTGAAATGTGCTAACCAGCGATCTAAATTAGCTTACACAGCTTGAGATTCATATCATAGAGGTTTGGAGATTGCTACTAACACTGTTGTTTTAAATGACTGACTTTTGTGCGTAAGGACTTGATGACGAAGGAGAATTGCTCCTCTACAACTCAATTCATCAAACGAGAATTTGAAGCCTTAGTGAATGATATAAACAAGAAGAGGGGGCAAAATGGCCGAGATGAGCTAAAAGTGAGCTGCACGTCTGATTCATGGAATCCTGCGCAAATGAGGTTGGCAGACCTAGAGGAAATGTAAGCGTCATCTCTGTGCACATGTAATCGCCGTATGGTATATGACTGACACTTAATTGCCTCCAGATCCGAACGAGCTGTCCCTAAACTGTCTCGTTTCATAAAAAGCTATCGAAAGTATGTCGGTGACTTACAAACAAACGAAGGATATGCATTTAGGCCAATAAAGGTCGCCTTAATCGATAATGGAGTTCTAAGCATCTCGCCACGAGTTGACAATCTTTGGGATCACTCAAATCATATATATACGTTCGACAAGTTATCGAACAATGGCAGCTTCCGGAATTCCAACATGAATCACCAAGGTGAAGACTCAAAGGACCAAAGTAATGATAACAAGTCAATTTTTAGAAAAGAGTCAGAAAACCACAAGACCTTATGGTCTCGCATTAAGGGTGGCAAGTCTTTTGTGGAGGACAATTCTCGAGTTAGCCCATGGTTATTCGCGTCCAATCCACATGGAACACAGATGGCGAATCTAATATGTGCCATCGATCCCTGGTGCGACCTCTACGTAGCCAAGGTTACCGATGGCCAGGCTGGAATAATGCCTGCAAGGGTTACAAGAGTATGTTCAATCCATATCTTCCTAATTTAAGTAGTCTGAGTAAGAGGCTAACTCTTAGTGCCTCGTTATAAAGGCAATCGAATGGGCAATCTCTCGAAACGTTGACATTATTTCGATGAGTTTTGCTATTTCAGAGAAGACTGATGAGCTTGAAGCCGCTTGCAATACCGCAGCCGCAGCCGGTATTGTTTTGCTTTGCAGCACTCATGATGAAGGCCTCGGAGTTTCCACCACATATCCAGCGAGCTTTCATAACACCATTACAATTACTGCTTGCGACGATTATGGGAAAGTACTTCGCCCCGGACCCCCAAATGATACAGGCTCCTTTCAATATAAAGTCCAGGGCCAGTCGGTGGCGGCAGGAGTCATTCCCTTTTTGGACTCTGATGATTATATTTCAGGAAGTTCTGTCGCTACAGCCATTACTGCAGGGTTGAGTTCATTGATCTTGTCTTGCGATAGAATCGCCAAGAATGAGCCAAAGAAGTTTTCTTCAAAGGAGCGCTCTCCAAAGAACGTCTACCCAAGCACTCCAGTGCATGAAAAGCATAAGAGGTACAAGGAGAACACTATAACGAATCATCTAAAAGAGATGCTAGCCAAGGAGAGTAAAGATTACATCTTAATGGAGAATTTTGCTGAAATCAACAAGAAAATCCAGGATGGACGGGACATTGTGGCCAAGGAAATAATCAGCTCATACTTTCGGTCAGTCAGGTTTAGCGAGAAATAGCCGTCAAATCAAAACACGATTGTGTGTTGTGTTGTGGAATGGTGGTTGAAAGTTCTTCTTTCATTAATATTTTGCAAATAATAAGTTTTCATTTTGTTGTCATTCCTTGTTCATGATGCAAAAGTTGGTGCAATACACAGGTACACGCATAGCCGTATGTAGGTCATTACTACATGTAACTGCATGTACATAACCTATCCAAAAGGTTCATGACCCAATGTCTGATAGCCAAAAGGCCAGCATCATCAATGGCCAATACCCATGATTAATGTAAATCAAGTAACTTAATCGATACACTATTAGTTTGATACCATGATTGATGTACCCCAAACAGATCAAATGTATGCCACAACCATCTCTATAATATAACTCTATAGTTTTATGTTCGCGGATCTTGAACGGTAGCAAACCTCCAAAATGCGAATGTGACGATGTGACTGAGTATCGCTTCGACGATGGGTACACATTCACGTTCTTGATCAGGGTATCCCTTCGTCAACCTAGGTGCCCGTAGTAGTACCGACAACTTCCAACTGCTAAATACACTGAGGCCGTTACTGATCAACCATAAGATGAGAAGCACCCAACGAGGCCATCCCTTTTTCAATTCAGGTGACAGCATTTTCAGCAGTCTGCAAAGCCTGCACCGGTTGGCAGACTTTCTTTTGCGAATGGTGGTCACCCTGTTAAATTTGAGCACAAGTTCCTGCGCAGATGTGCCTCCATATGTGCTTTGCATCAATGACATGGCTTCCAATTCAAGTCGTTTACCCTCTTCAATCAGCCCACCGAAATGACATATACTTGAAGTCAGCGCCATGGACTCAATGGGTTCCTTGTCATTGTCCCTGCGAACCTCACGAATGACGGTAGCCACCTTTAGACCAAGCTCCATGCCTTTTGATCGAAGTTCCCTGTCTTCTTGACAAAGGTACGACGCCGCAAGCGACGTCATTGCACAAATAGTAAAAAGGCTTCGATCTCCTAGGGATTTCTGTAATAACGAAAGGATTCTCTTCTGAATACTCCTGGTTTTTCTGGTCAGGCGTAATGCGGAAAAGGTTGTTACAAGCGTCGCAAAATCAAGCCCCCTGGGATATTCTTCCCAAGGGAACTCTTGTCCTAGCGAGAGAAGCTTGAGGTCAAGCTCTTCAGCTTCCTTGCTGTTTCCTGCCAATATGTACGTTTCTGCAAGGCTCTCCATGGCTTCAAGTGTCTCTGGGTGCCTTTCACCGAGAACTTCAGAATATAACGCTAAGGTTTTGATCTTGAGCTTTTGAGCTTCATCATATCGTTTTTGGTCTTTGTATATTGATGCAAGTTCTGCCATAGCATCAATCGTCGATTTATCTTCCCACCCATAAAACTTCTGTCGATAATGAAGCGTCTTTATTTGAAGCTCCTCAGCTTCTTTATACCGGCCTTGATAACGATATATTGATACGAGAATCCCACTGGTGGCAATGGCGATGAAATTGTTCTTGCCAAACACTTGCTCCAACCCTGCCACTGTTCCTAATGTCATTCTCTCTGCTTCTTCCCACCGTTCCTGGCATATCTTCATATAGATGATATCGTGTAAGACACCTATCATATTTAGTGAGTGTGTCTTGCCAGTATTATTTTTCAATAGGTCGAATGCTCTTTTTGCCATATATTCTCCCTTTCTCTTTGCTCCGCAGTAAACGAAATATTTTGTCACGTCTATCAAGAATGAAGACGTTGTGGTTACATTCTCGGACAGATCCGCCCAACAGCTGACCTGTATCGCATGCGTTGCATATTTCTCACATAAGCGCATTGTCTCTATCGTGATTTCTTTGGGGAATAGACTTGTAACGACTCTGAGAGCAGCAGTTGCAAAGTATGTCTCCAGAGTAAAATCATCTGTGTTAAGCTGGTATCGAATGGCATATTGTACCAGCTTATGCATATCAAAGCTAGGCTCATCACAGTTTTCTTCTTTGCGCTCGCTGATGAATGAGAAGTCCTTTAGTCGAGGAATGATCACTTTCAGCACTTCCTCCTCGCTGTGAGATGGCGTCTCTTTCTCTGGCTTATTGTCGCTTGATGCGGCCAAGATAAATGACAATGGAATCCTCTCGCTGTCAAGATACGCGATAGTGTGGAGAACCTTGTAAGTTATTTCGCTCTCTTTTCGAATGTGCGAGATCGAAATATTCCACGTTTCAAGAACACTGTTTGATACATTCGGCCTCCTGTGTCTGTCATGCTGAGACTGTTTCAACACATCCCATCTGCTTTTCCCTTCCAGGAGTTTTGATAAATATTTCTTGATAGGCGTCGAAGTCCTCTGCATGTATGTACCTGCTTGGGAGATGGCCAATGGGAGCCACTGAAGCTCTTGAAGCAGTAGTTTGGCTTCTTCGATCTCATCAGCTCTAATATCCTCTCTTCTCGTCATAGCAAGTAAACTTTCGGCCTCTTCGATGAGCATGTGTGAGACTTGAACACCTCTTAACGGGCCGACCAGACTAACGATTTGTTCATCCCGGCTAGTCCATAAAACAGTTCCTTCAGGACCGTGTGGTATGTACTCGAACAAGCTCTTGATTTGGCCGCCAACATCAACACCGAAGAGTGTCAAATCGTCTACATTGTCGAGGATCAAGAGCCAACGCTGAAGCGAGCCAATAAGGTCACAGACTGTGAGGAACAGCTCTTCGCCGTTGACTTTATAGTCCAGGTTGAGCGTCCTGGCAATTCTTTGATAATCTCGTGCGAAACTTGTTTCATTGTCAGCATGCACCCAGAAGATGTCGCAAGCAGGATCTTCATGGCTCCGGCGATAGGCGTAATCGAGGGCGATCTGAGTCTTGCTGAGAGGCCATTGTATGAGTACATGTACCAAGCAGAAGCGATTATATGAGTGAACGAAACACAGCACTTACCCCGATCCTCCAAGACCCCATAGAGCAGCACTACAGTAGTGACCGTCCTTAGAACGCGCCAAGAGCTTGTCAAGTTTGGTGAAGATTTCTGGACGACGAATGATATTTTCGTTGGGGGGGAAAGGAAGCATGAAGTAGGCTTTACGCGACGCGTTTGAACTGTAGTTGTGTATGACTGTATTACATGTACCCTGATGGATCTGGGTGTTAGACCCAAAGGCATTGGAAGAAACTTCGTAATCGGTGCTCATCATTTCGTTTGTCACCCAGGACCCAAACTCTCACTGAAGAAATGACAGCGAAACGATGAGATACAGGAGAGGATATCAACAATACGGGCGCGTCTTCGTGTATGCGCGATCTCACGTACTCGCATGCTCCTGCAGCTGACGACCAACAGAATTGGTCTAGTGCGCGAGCCCATGGCTACATACGAGTAACGCAAAACTGCGCAGTATAAGGTTGGGGAACGAGAGGCAAGTCGATGGCCGAGAATAATAAAGATATCTGTCGAGGGGTACTATGCTCAGTATGAGGCTGTAGTGCTAAGAACAACAACATACATAGCACCAAGATTGTCTCATGGAATAGATCCTCTGTACTCTACTTAATCAAGCTGTTGCCCAAATAACTCGATCGTAAAAGAGATGGAAGTTGGTATGTATCTATGTTGGAAGTGCTAACTCTTCTTCTTGAATGCCATATAAATAAGCAGGCCATTCCCTTCCTCTCTGTGCTTTTGCCATGCCATGGACATTATTTGCTCACACTGAAAGTTAAGTATTTGAGGCTTGAGTTGAGTGAGCTGAAATTATGAGAAACACGTCGCGAGATCATTTATATGCCCTGGATGGAACCTTTACTGGTCAATATGAACGGTAACATGAAAGTGTGCATCGCGATTGAGTCCAGAACGATGATATATGTGTACATTGATGTATCTAGGTGAGCAAATAGTTAGCCGGGGTACTTGTATATACCCTTGACGGTCCGCCCCTCTTCTGACCGCAGCTTGACCGTTAATATCGACATCGCAGCCAATTGAGATGTGTGCGCATGTTATATGCATGTGTTTTATATCCTTTATTTTTTACCATACCTTGCGGCCACGCCATATAGCAAGCTCTGATAAATAGGGAGACGAGACAGTTTGAGTAAATATTCTCTTGCACAAGTGGCGCTAACAACGTGTATGTGAATATGAAACCACCCGTCTTTAATGGTTGAGTGCATACACAGCTCACCACTTATATACTACGAACGACGTTATGTTATGTATAAGAGACGCGTCGACAACGTGAAAAAATCTTGAAATGATCTTTCTACGCCGATGAATATATAATTGGCTCATGTGATTACCCTCACTCGTCTTTCAAGACTCGTCATCTTCGTCAGTGCCCATTTGATGCCGCTATGTTATCCTTAGAAGTCTCTTCGGCGATGGTATCAATTTATTTATTAGGATACTAAATTTTGGAACCCAAGGTCCGTTTGCTCTTGAGGTGGTGAGTTGCGAGTCCCTAACCTAAATAACCTGAGCAGACACCCTGAACATTGACCACATATTTTCTTCAGAAGGCCGTTCTGAAACCCCGAAGAAACCTCTGTGGTTAATACCAAGATCATCTTGGAAGTTCATTGTCCAAGACAATGCTGCGGCTGGTTGAACTTCAACGTCCACATCATCCGCATCACCCACAAGACTCGTTATCTACTGTAGCCACAGCCGTCACGCATAGACAAAGTGGATCGTCGAAGCCTCTCAATCGTGATTCCATTGCAATTGTATACAAGTGCCTTAATTATAGCGAAAATGGCCCGGCTGTTATAAGTCGGGCGGACGAATTTCCGTGACTCGTGTCCGGCAGACTCGCCACACGCATGAAATCGGGCGAGTAGCTTAAATGATCTAATTGGAAGAGCAAAAACTACGAAACTCGCGATGAAGAGGTAATGCCGAAGAATTGGAACAAACGTTACATCTTCTTACGCGATTAGGAATGATTAAGTATAAAATACACCAAGACAATGAAACAAGAATCCTTAGTTCGCTTTGAGTGAACATATATCGCATCTCGTATTGTGATATTCCACGCCGAACCTATGAGAATCCAGTCATTCCTCCTGTCATGTCGTGCAACTCCTTAAGACACATCATATTTCCGCATTCGCGTCCGCGCAGCTCTCACGCCAAGTAATCAATGGCAAAACCTTGCACACGTGTTCGCCCATGGTATGACAATCCGTGTCACGACGCCGCCACGAAACCGGTCGTTGAGGCGAACGAACCGTGACTCCGAGGCCAAGTCATCTTTCTTGTCTACGGCTTCTCGTCAAATCATCTTTTTGTCTCAGGCTTCTCGCTCATCCAAGGCAGACCAATAAAGGCCCCCCGTAACAATTCATTATAGCTAACAATGAGTCCAATAGCGTTGTGTGAGACCGTGCACGATACTGTGCCCCCGACAACGCCCGTTCCGTATTACTGGTATGCCGTATCTAAGCCGTCACGCGCCTAAAAATAGCTTCTGCTTTGGTGCTAGCAGAGCAATGGAGGACAGTGTGTATGTGTGTGTGTGAAAGAAATCAGGCTTCCATTCCCTCTATTTCCAAGTTATCAATTGATGATTTTTGTCGACGGCCAATCCCAGGCCGTAGAGTAGCATCCCTCCCAAAACGCCATAGTAAATAAACGCTGCGCTCATATAACAGGCTTTTTGTATATACATATAAAACAACTCTATCGAGCTATCCGCCATTCGTAGTAGACGAGGTTATCATGATTGAGAGAGTAACTCTTTGGTTGCTTTAGAGCCCCATGAATATTAACTAACAGGGTACGATGTTAGCCACCACGTTCCGAGCAAAGTATAAATGACATCGGGCCGTCGTAAACTAAGTTTGAGGCTTCAAAGGTCAGGCGAGCAAGACTTACTTGCTTAGCTCCCGCCCATGGCGGTAAGGGATCGACACTATCGCCAGATAACGTTGGGTCATCATCTTCTTCGGGAGATGGAGACGGTGGCCGGCGGGATGCGATAGCCTTTTCAACGGCATACGATGTCTCGTTTCCATTCGTCGGCATCCATTCGTTGTTCACTGTGCTGAATCGGCCGAGCAGAAAGACATTCTCCGTCTCCTTGGCAGGGGCTGGCGCGCTGATTCCCTCCGCCTCCGGGTTGGAGGTTGGAGTCAATTCACCCAGTAAAGAGTTGCCGCCTAAGCCCATGCCAAGTGGCTCCAATGAGTCGAGTATAGAGTCCAGCAGAGGCATACCGTTGTACGCTTGCGCAAGATGCTCGTCGGTGAAGAAGTGTTGGTCGATGCCTGGTTTGTCAGGCGCGGTCGTCGTGGACGGGTATTCATCCCATGTTGATGAGGACGGCATCGGGCCGGCGAGTCTGGAGGATGAAGCATAAGTATCTGTTCTTAGGGTGGAAGTCCTCATAAGACTTGCCGGTGAATGAGCGGACACGACCGCAGTCAGGGCGGCCATGTCCAGCGGTGCCGATCCGCAGTTGTGGCAGACTGTGGGCGGCGAGTAGGAGTGAGAGTGAGAGTGAGGGTGAGGATCCGATGATGATGATGATGGCATCTTGCGAGCGGCGCTGGCATTGGTTGCGTCACCGTCCGAGAACATGGCATCGTAAAACTGACAAAGCGCCTCCTCATCCGGCCTCACCGGGAGCGAGTCGGGAGATTCCGTGGCCTTGGGCTGCTGGGCGAGCCTTTTATGGGCCCTGCGCTTGCGTTGGGAGGCAACGAGTTGCAGCCGGCGGCGCTGAACGCGCTCCTCGGGCGTCAGGTTGAGAGACGGCCGGCCTCGTTTCACCATGATATCGTTGGTGATGGTTGGACTTTGGGCCGAAAAAGTAAAGATAAAGAAAAAAACAGAGATTGGGTTCAACGACTCCCGGCTTGTAGGGTATGACGAAAGTCGGGGTAGCCGGGAGAAGCTCCGGATCCAAGGTTGAAGAAAAAAAAAAGAGGGGTATCCGGGATGGCGGGCGGCGATTGGCTGCGGAGATTATTCAGCGCGTCCCAGCATCAGCTCCAGGCAAGTCCAGGGCTCCAGCAGCTGCTCCCTGCATCACAGTGGAGGCGGCACACGCGCACTGTGGGTATCTGCATGCGCGGGACCACCAACAGCGCGGATGCCAGCTAGCAGATGTGACTCGTCATATCGGCGTCACAGTGCGATCTTCCAATTGGACGCGGGCCCGTCACTTATCTCTGCCTTACCTAATTCTATCGCCTGTCCCACTTTGGCGCTCCGACTTTCGCCATGGTCGCGAGGCAGAGATAAGTGAGAATGGCGGGCTGTGATTGGGTGGTTGGGAGACGACGGGCTGCGAGATTAATGAATAGCCGGTGATGGTGACGTTTTGCGCATGGCTGGGCGCTATGTATTGACGAGTACTGTGCGGGTTGCCAATCAATCAATCAATCAAATCAATCAATAATCTGGTTTTTGGTGGTGCTAGAGAGCAATAGTAGTAGCAGAGGTACTTGGAACAACCCCACCAAAAACCAGTAGTTGTGTCAATCTGATGGGGGACGACCACGATGTCCGTACGAGTAAGCTTAAGGTAAGATTTGAGTTGCGGATGAAACGAAGCGGCGCTGTTCTGTTGGGACCGGTTGATGAAAAGTGTCGACGATCCAAATATGACTTCAACTTTTCTCTTCTTTATTCCAATCAATCCTCACCTTTCCCCCCTTTTTTTTCTGCCCGTCCGTTATCTTCCCACCGTCGATCGCCTCCCCCCAGAGTCACCAAAAAGTCAGTTCAAGCAATCGCTCCGTCTTATCGCCGGTACGTCGCCGCCAGGTACCGCGCCGACCGCCTTTGTACCTTGTCTGGTAGCAATCCAGGCATCCCTAACCGGGATAGTACGTCGCCGCCAAGTACTCCGTAGGCGGTGGCCACCCCCCGCTTTAAATCAGACTGTGTGCAGCTTCAAGCCGCTTCTGGTTCGCCTGGATGCCCCATAGCCAATCCAACTGCCCACTTGGCAGAAGCAAGAATCAACTTGCAACTCCAAAGCCCTCAAACAACTGGGAAGCGTGACAACATCGCAGCATCTTCAGTCAGCTTGCCTTTTTCCTTTCTCTTTCTCTTTGTCTCCCTCTCACTCTCATATCCGCCCTCATTCAGATTCGCATTCGCCTCATCCACCTCATCCATCGACCGCCCGCCCTTCGACTTACTTTCCCCGTTGCTCCGACGAGCCGCAACCCCTCGACTCAGAATTGCACGCGAGACGATGCTGCCGTGAGACCTCTCGCCTCGACCAGCGCTGTGACTCGCAGTCTCGAGGCCTTTCCTCTCCATCGACTCTCCCCGCCTCGCCTTCGACAGAGCAGCAACAACTCAACCTGTCTCCCCGTCGAAGCGCCCGCCTCTCCTCTCCTCTGCTCCGCCCATCATGGACGGCCAGCCGCAGCCGCAGCCGAAGCCGGCGCTTTACACCCATCTGTCTCAATTGTCGTCACTTCCCTTGCGGACCGCCAACAGCACGCCCACGGCTTCTCCTGGCCTCTTCAGTCCCGTCGCCAGGCACGCCCATATGCCCACCCAGTCCTTCTCCGAGAGCAACACGCCCGCCCCTTTGTTCGACAGCCCCTACTTGCACCCGCTGCAGACCCACCGAGTCCGAGAGTATGTTTTTGACCAGGATTTCTTCTCTTTTTCCGTTCCTGTTGCAGTCGCCCTGTCTTGTCTGTGGCTTGTATGGTCGTTCAACGCCACATATGACCCTTGACTGGCTGGGCTGTTTTGCTTGATTCTACCCCAGCACCATTCTTTCTTGGACCAGTCAACTAACCTTTTCTCTCTTTCTTCTCTTCGTGTAATAGGACCCATAAGGCTCTCATCGATTCCGACACTGCCACCGGCCGCAAGTCCATCAATCAGTATGACATTATCGAGGAGATTGGCCGTGGCATGCACGGCAAGGTCAAGCTGGCCCGCAACCTCGAGACCGGTGAAAATGTAGCCATCAAAATCATTCCGCGCTTTTCCAAGAAACGACGGCTTGGCAAGGTCACTGCCATGTCCCCCCAGGATAAGACCAAAAAGGAAATCGCCATTCTCAAGAAGATCAGACACCCCAACGTTGTCGCCTTACTCGAAGTCATTGACGATCCCGAGCTTAAAAAGATTTACATGGTACTGGAACACGTTGAGCTGGGCGAGATTGTGTGGCGTAAAAAGGGACTACCCCATATCTGCTCGTACGAACGGAGACGATCCGAGCGCGAGATGAATGGAGAGCCCGCTACCGCCGATGACATGCGGTGGGATCAGTTACTCGAGCGCCGACAGATCATCAAGGAACTCAAGAGGGCCAAGATGGCCCAAAACAACAACAACCACGGCCATGAGTACTGGAGCAATGAACACGGCCCCGCAGACGACGCGAGCACCTTAAGCCCTTGGTCCCGTATCTCCTCCAGGGAAGACTTTGCTGCCACCGACGGTTCCGTATCCATGCCCATCTCTCGCCGCTCCTCCCTTGCCCCCTCACAAGGCTACTCCTTTTCCTCTTCGCCTGTGACGAGGGAAGAAGACGAATGGCATGAAGATGACCATACCACCCCCGGTCCCACCCCATCGCAGCCTCCCCTCTCCACAAGCGCGCTCGACGGAACCATGTTTGGGGCCTATACCAACAACGATGACAGAATGAGCTACCGCGAGCGATCTCCCAGCATGGCCGACTCCATTATTTCCCACATGTCCTCCATCGACTACAACGTTCATGCTCACGACCCCTTTGCTGACGACTTCTCCTATGTCCCTTGCTTCACCTTTGATCAAGCCCGGTCTGCCTTTCGCGATACTGTGCTAGGTCTTGAATACTTGCATTACCAGGGCGTTGTTCACCGTGATATCAAGCCTGCCAATCTGTTGTGGAGCAAAGACCATCGTGTCAAGATTTCCGACTTTGGCGTTTCTTATTTCGGCCGACCTATCCGTGACGGTGAACCCGACGATTTAGTGTCTGAGTCCGAGGCAAAGGACTTTGATGACGACCTGGAACTTTCAAAGACTGTTGGCACCCCGGCCTTTTTCGCTCCGGAGCTTTGCTACACCGACCCTGACCAGGCTCAGCCCAAGGTGTCTGAGCAGATTGATGTGTGGTCTCTCGGCGTGACTCTTTACTGCCTCATCTATGCCCGTATCCCTTTCCTGGCAGAGGATGAGTTTCAGATGTTCCGCAAGATTGCCACTGAGGACGTGTACATCCCGCGCAAGAGGTTAAAGCCCGTCGATCCCTCAACCTCGCCCACCGTAACCTCTCTCTACAAACGCCAAAACACTCATCCATATCGCGATGACAATGATCTCGAATACGAAGACGTGGATAATCTCCTGTATGACTTGCTGCGCCAGATGCTCATCAAGAATCCAGAAAAGCGAATCCGCCTCAAGGATATCAAGAAACACCCCTGGGTGCTCCAAGGCCTTCCCAACCCGAGATCATGGGCAGAAGAAACTGACCCTGCCAAGCCATCGAGTGGCCGCAAGATCCAGGTCGACGAGAGGGACCTGTCCTCTGCCGTCGTGCCACTCACCTTTCTTGAACGGGCCCGATCTGTTGTCAAAAAGGCCGTGGGAAGAGTCATGCATCCCTTGGTCGACCGTAGCGAAAGCCGATCACGTCGACGGGCTACTAGCAGTGTCGCCAGCTCCGGCGGTGATAGCCTGCCAAAGCTCCCCGCTCTTCCCGTTGCTGTTCCAGCTACGAATCCTCCTACTCCTTACCTCGATAGGCGCCGCAGCCTTCATCCAGAAGACTACTTTCCCAGCCTGCCAGCCAGGGACGCCTTGTCAAGCATAGAGCTACGCTCTCCAGAGTCCGGGGCCGCTAGCAGTCGCGTGGAATCTGTCGTCTATGATCCAATGGCTACAGTCCTGCCGCCCCTGACCACCCAGCCGGCCACCGTGACCCGGGGGCGCTCTCACAGCGAGCTGGATGAGGCATCAACGTCCGAATTTCGCCCTTCTACCAATGGCGTTTCCATCCGCAACGGGGGAACCATACGTGCTAGAAACGTTGCACAATTCTTACCCTTGACGCCTCATACGGTGCCGCCTACCCCTTCTTTTGATAGGAATCCCCCCTTCCGTCCAGAGTTACCAAGTGCGAGGTCAGAGATCAGCGCTCTGAGAGAAGATTCAGTCCGCTCCCCTTCCGCGGACCGTGGTCTTTTCGCGAGCAACGACAAACGAGCCGCTCCTCAAGTTGGTCTGAATACTGCCGTGGCACCGGGGAACATTCCGGGCTTGCGAAGCACACGCTCGATGCGCTCTGTTGATCTGGGCAGAAATAGATACGGATACACGCAGCTGTCGTCCTCCCCTCTGTCTTCGTCTCCTCAATCCATACCCCCTTCGTCGTATCATCATCACAGGCATCTTCAGTCCGATCCAAACTTCCACAGTCGGTACCAGGAGCGTCCTACTACTGCCCACCGTGTAGACAACGGGAATGATATCAGGTCTCCCCTCACCCGGACTCCTGTCACAATGAGCCCTGAACCAGCCTTTTATGGCTCGTACGCGAGTGAAGATGGCTCGGCTGATATGGGTAGCCAATGGTCCCGTATTGCTCATCAAGATTGGCAATCCGAGGCCCCCTCACGAAGGGGCACTGTGGAAATCGCAAAGACTGCGAGTACCGACTCCATGGATCATCTCGGAACGCCCCTGACAAGCCCAAGCGAAACAGCTAGCCCTGTCGCCGCATGCCCGCCTGCCAACAGCGCATCTCAGCGAATGCTAGTCTTTCAATCCGATCCCTCGCTGCCGGCTCTCCTTAGCGGCGCCAGCTCTGTTTCGGCTGATTTGGAGGGTGAACTGCTGCTCAGACCGGGAAACGTAGACCCCCAGGCCACTTTCTTACAGACCAAAGACTCGCTTACTCCCCCCGCCTTGGGGAAGGAACCGGTCGGTGGCTTTCCCATTGACCAAGTCTTTGCTCACCACTCGTCCATGGAAGGCGTGCCGCTTCAAGTCAAGATTGACGGCCCACCAGCTTCGGACAACCATGCAACAAGCCATCAGCATCGCAAGCACGACGAGGAAGACAATGACGATGATAGTGATGAGGGCCTTTTGTTGATGGCCAAAGCTAAGAAGCGACCGCCAGTTACGACTAGGCACCGGCCCTTTGAGGCCAGGCGGCGCGACACAAACATGAGCACCGCAAGTGACGAAACTGCCAGGAGAGTCAACATTTCTCCGGAAGCATGATACGACAAGACACGCCTTTTGTCCTATTGGCGACCAGTCACAGCATGAAATGAAGCGGAAAAAAACAATACGCCTAGCCAGTTTCTTTTCTATTTCACAGGGGGGCTTTTACTTCTAAGCGAGAATTAATTAACTGGTGTGGAAGCGGAATCATCGAAGCGGGAAAAGGTATCGGATGGGCTAACACGACCACACACAACGAACCTGGTTGCATTATCAAATCATCATCATTATGATTTGCGGGGGATGGATCGGAGCTATCAAGGAAAGGCTGGAAGCCTTTTTCATTATTATCACCTTTTGCTCGATGGGAAACAATGGTGGGCGTTTTATATCTTTTTCACACTTTGCTTTTTTTTTTTTTTTGCATTGCATAATGGCTTGCCGGCAAATGCACGCCCGTTATATCCCGGAACCTTCGGAGTGTCTTTATGTTTTATTTTTTTATAATTTGTTCTTCCGGCTCTATTTTGTATTCGCTACGAATTTGGCTGGAACTTAGCTAGATTGGGTCTTTTTTTTTTTTTTCTTGTTTGTGCTTTTGTTGCATTTTTACTATTTCATGAGATTGATTATGGTGTGGTATGCTTATATGGAGCATGGAGCATGGAGCATTATGGGATTTTAAGGGGTGAATGACTGACATTGGAATGCCTTGCATGGGATAGAATGACTCTGGAGGATGTTGACATATATATAGCTATATAATTTGTATGAGTTTGCATGGGTATTGAGGTAGTTTTTAGCTATGAATGGCATGTGTATGCTCAGTTCTTGGTTTTGAGTTTTTGTGATAACTTATTTTTGTTGAATCTATATTCCTATGAAGATGTCCGTGTGCTATCGCTATCTTCACTACTACGCCTCAATCTCCTCTTCTACTTCTCTATATTCGCTCTTTGGCGCTGATGCTATCAACCTGAAGTCTTGCGAGAAGATTGTGGAATTGGCAACGTCATCAGAGACTTTGAGTTCTCGGATGAACTCGCCTGTTATACTGTCCTAGACGTGAACGAAATGTTTCGATGCTGATCTGGGTACCACAGGCTTCGAGTCCGGCGAGCAAGCCACCGAACTGGCAGAGTGATGGCTGCAAATCGCTTGTAGGCATCGCCCTGTCATGGCCCATATCATGACAATACCAATGTCATCACAAGACAGCAGTCGATTTGAGTAACGAGAGAAGGCTACCGAAGAAACAGAAGACGGTGGTAATTTTATTACTTGTAAATGGCATGTGTATGCTCAAGCCTTGGTCTTGAGTCTTTGTGATGCCTGTGTAGCTGCTTGAGTAGTTATATGATTGCCCTAGTTAAAAACCTCACTGAAGCGCTTATAAAACACTTTCATAAAGACTGTATCAGTTACTTAGCAGGATTACACATCCCGTCCATGATCTCATCGGGGTCCAGCGGCTGGCGAGTTGAGCCCTATATGTGCAATTTTAGCAACCAACCGTGCTGAAAAGAATTAACGTAATGTCTAAACGTCGAACTGTTTACTAAATGTATTCATATACTGAACCCTGAGTCAAGCAGATGGAATACCCTGCATTCAAGGGAGTGAAGCGCTTACGTTGGACAGTTGATTCCCTTCCTACACCTCCATCTGCCGGTTTCTATTTGCCCAAGTCTCTAGTGCTCTTCTATGGTATTAGGTCAACAACAGAGTTCATCACAAAACTATCCTATCCCAGACCTTGATTCTCCCTTCCATGTTGTGCAATACCGATGATGCTATGAGCTGTGCGTCTTGCGAAATAGCTATCGAATGGGTATGAAGATCAGGGCCTCGAATTGTATTTTGGCATTGACCCGTTATAGTATCCCAGATCTCAACGGCATTTGCAGTTGCGGATGCACACACCACCAACGTCGAGTTAGCTGAGAAAGTTACCAAAACGAGCTGCTTAAGCTTGCTTTGTATTGTCTGGTGGGCCTGGTGGCCTTCGGCTGCCATATTCCATATCTTGATGAAACCGTTGGAATCAAGAGAAACGACTTGTCTTGAGTCATGAGAGAAAGCCACGGATAAAACAGAGCTCTTGTGGCCCCTGAAAATTTGGAGGCATTGGCCTGTTATCATGTCCCAGAGTTTCACCGTACCATTGCGAGAGCCAGTGACTACTAGGGTTGAGTCGTGTGAAACGGCGAGTGAGAAATTCTCGGTGTCATCGTGTAGTCGGCGATGGAATGTGCCTGCTACGCTATCCCAGATCCTTATAGTCTTGTCTTTTGACCCAGACACTATCCATTTCGAGTCATGTGAAAACGATACTGCGGTAATGGAATCTGTATGGCCTTTTAGTATGTTCTGGCAGCGACCAGTCGTCCTATTCCAGACCCTCATAAGATAATAGCCAGACACCGACACCACTAGCATCGAGTCGTGTGAAAACACAACCAAAGAGGCATTTCCTTGGCTGTAGCCCTGCAGCGTCTGCTGGCATTGGCCCGTTGAAGTATCCCAGATCTTGATGGTTTCGTCTCTTGCCGCTGATACTATAAGCTTTGAATCGTGCGAGAAGGCCATTGCCCTGATGACACCGCGGTGAACCCGCAGTGGTCCATCAATTGTGGCACCCTCATCAAGCAGGAGCTGCGCTGTTTTCGTATGCTTCTTCTCAGTAGCCCATTTCAGTGGCGTCCAGCCGTTGTAATCTCGAGAGTTGACATCTACTTTGTTTGTATCGAGAAGCAGCTGGACAATGGCTTCATGGCCGTTTCCACTCGCCCAACTGAGAGCTGTCCGGCCAAATATGGTATCCGTGTCGTCAGCCTGACACCCAAGCATTGAAAGAAAACTCTGCACCGCATCGACATCACCTCTGATAGATGCCGTAATTAGCGGTATCCATCCATCGTTGACGGCCGCCATATCATCCACCTCCCAGAATATTGATTCCACTGCTTCGGTGTCGCCATTCTCCAGAGCCCCCTGTAATATCCTCCTGCCAAGCTGGTGGTTATTGTCGTCGACGACCAGTCTACCCAAATGAGAATATGCATGCTTCATCCGCATAGACAAATACTGCTGTCTCGTCTCCATCTTTGCCTTTTCTTTGCCTAGATAGTACATCTCGCGAGCGCAGTCTTTCTCTTCTTCCACCAGAGTTCTCTTTTTCGCCTCAAGTTCCCTGAGTTGGTGCTCCACCTCTATGCGCTCTTCTTTGGCTCGTTCCAAGCGTTCGCCGTAGGTTTCATATCTGGCTTCTATATCTTCGGATATTGGATATAATTCGCTCCTGTCTCTTAGGAGCTGCCTAAAGTCTAGAATCAACTCGGCATCCTCGAACGGTTTGGTAGTGCCATCAGCCCCTAGTTCTACTGCATCGGGAATGATGACCATGATGCCCCCTTCAGCAGGCTCCACCCTAATGAGTAACTGGAGCATTTCGTTGCGAGCACTCATATTCCCTAATCCTCCTATAAGTCTCGGAGACAGACTTCGAAGACTTTCAATTTCGGTTATTTCTAGTAGTGACTCATCTCTGGTGCATGTAAAGACCTTACACATCCTGTAACCGCGCGACCATTCTGAGTCAAAGTCGTGTTGCGACGTTTCGAGGATTGCGACAAAGTCCAGAGATTCCGATTCGTTATGGCGTAATCGCAGCAAAATTGGCTTCTTATCAGTATCGCCAGAATTTGTCTGGGAAATCAGATTCGTCTGCTTATCCCAACAGACCGGAGGCTCCACGCCGACTAACGTCAGATTGATTCGGGAAAACAACTCGTGTTCGTAAATCCAGTACTGGATAGTCGTCTCGATAGATACATCTTTCTGCCCATCACTCTTGATATAGATAAGCTCAGGGGGAGCAGCACCGTCTGCAACTACCGTCCGCAGTATCGACGACCGCCCCCATGGTCTGGCGTATTCATTAGATGCTAACGAGCTTGTTCTGACAAGCGGGAGACCAACAGCTTGATGCGGGCTTGACTCAGGTCCGCAACTTAGTATTCCAAGTGTTTCTCCAGTGATAGCACTGGTAAATAGCGACAGAGAGATGCGAAGGCTACCGCCAAACATGTCGAGTGATTGTAGTTGATTATGTGTCTGCTCCCGACAGACAATCTGTCCAGAATTTTCGAAATGCTTTGGGCTAGTCGCCAATACATTCCCACTTCTAGCTTTGTTTTGCAGAATGGAATCTGTAATGGCTTCATTGCTAACGAGCGAACTATTAGACCCGTCACTTAGGCCCCATGCCAGGATAGAATCGTCTCTCGTCGACTTCATAATTTGTTCCTGCAGTCGGATGAAGGCCTGTTCGCCACCTTCTCCGTATATCATTGGCATTGCTATGCCAAAGATGCCTAGCAAACAGTATGCGAGGTCTTCTGGTCTCTTTGTTTCCCTTTGCGCAGCCCATGACATTCGTTGAGCAACACTCGCAATGTGCAATCCTGTGATGCCCAATAGGAATTGTCGAGGCACATGGGTGATGTCTTTAATCACATTGCTTATAGTGCCCTTGGTGCCAATAAACTGCCATTTCGTGTTGAAAAAAAGCAAATTCTTAGGGGCGAGAAGCTCTTGTAGAGTCCACCCTCTTTGAAACCACCGACTGGTCCGGAATTTAGATCCGCGCTCGGAGGGTTTGTCATCTTCGGGAACATCCGACAAGTAGGCATAGCAAGCTGAAGCACAATTGTACCAGCGAAACATGGAGTTTATAGCTTCGCTGAGCTCCACCAGGTTGGTTTTGTCAATACAACAGGTGTCAATCCAGGCATATTCGAGGCCGTCTTTCTGGGCTTGTTCGCAACATCCTCGGAGTTTGATCGATCCAACACCTGCTTTATCGATATTTCCGTTTTCGACATCACGCAGCGTGAGCTCTTCTGAATCATCTCCCCAGGTGTGCGACAGAATAGCGTATGGAGGAATGGTTTCATGTGAGAATTCCTTCAGTTTGAACGTCTGCGTGTTGATCAAGCGCATAATGGATCACGTCGAGAGTGATTCTTCTCAATGGTAGACCTCGTCGCAGTATTATCCGATCGAAGATCTCATGTAACAAGCAACATATATGAAACAAGAACTCGATTCTAGTAAACGAATCCCGAGATGCGGGTGGGTTAGGCTGCCACAGAGTGGGGGGATTCTGCAGCATTGGTGCCTATGCTGAGGCTATGCCTATACCCATGTTATATTCGGCTCATAATGAGTTTTAGGCGTTGATTGGATGACGATCTGCGTTATCAATCAGACTCGAAGAGGAGTGTGTGATTATGATATTGAGGAGCAAAAAAAGAGTTTTGATTGAAGATAACAGGTCCTGCAGTCTCGGTGCCTCCTTCTGCTTCCCCTCCACACCCTTACTCATCTCCTTCCACTACATGTAGTTTCCCTGACGGGCAGACAACACTACTGAGCACGAAATTATCCCATATCTTAACTATTTCGGTCCTCCTTGCGTCTTTGTCATATGAAGACGAAGCTATAAACTTCAAGTCTTTCGACCAGGCCATCGTACCGCGGGAAGTATCAGGGCCTTGTAGTTTCCTCAAACACTTGCCTGTTGTACTATCCCAGACGTAAATAGCATTCTTGTTCGACCTTGATACCACCAACTTTGAGTCAGGCGAGAAGGTCACCATATTGACGCCGTCATCATGGCACATCGTCTGCAGTGGAAATCGCCCGGGTGTTACATCCCAGATCTTGATGATGTTGTTGTTCAACCCTGATACTATGCGCGTTGAGTCGTGCGAGAAGGCCAATGTAAATACTTCCTCCTCTTGCCAGCCTCTTAGCGTCTGCAGGCACTCGCCCGTTACGCTGTCCCAGATATTGACGTGTCCGTCGAATGCACCTGAAGCAATGAGCTTTGAGTCATGGGAGAAGACCACTCTATAAACGCATCTGTTATGGCCCTGCAGTGTTGCTTGGCATGTGCCTGTTGCGGTCTCCCATATCTTGATGGTATCGTCGCTTGATCCTGATACCATCGATTTCGAATCATGCGACAGGGCTAATGTCTGGACATAATCTGTATGACCCTCCAGTATTCGTTGACAGTCGCCTGTTTCCCTGCTCCAGACTGCTATCGAACTATTGCTTGATCCTGAAATCACCAGCTCCGAGTCATGTGTAAAGATAATTGAGCAAACGATGTTTCTCCTTTCGACCACGGCCTGTAGCGGCATTCCGTGTCTCAATGGTGATATCTCGAGATCTGGATGCTGCAGAGTTTGTTGGTATTGGCCTGTTGCGGTATCCCAGATCTCGATGACACCCTCGTGCGAGCCTATTGCTAAAAACTTTGCGTCAGGAGAGAAAGCCAAGGCACTGACGGATTTACAATGAACGTGAAGTGTTTTTCGAAAGCCAATCTTGGCACCTTTATCAAGCAGAAGACGTACTACGTCTTCGTGCCCTCTCTCAGAAGCCCAGTGCAGTGACGTCCATCCATCGATATCTTCCGAGTTGACATCCACGCCTGTGTCAAGAAGAAGCTGTACGATATCCTTGTGGCCACCAGCACTGGCCCAACTGAGCGCAGTTCGGCCAAATACAATATCCTTGCCATCAACTTCGGTTCCGGCAAGGAGAAGATTGTTAACCGTGTCAATATCCCCTCTGCTCGATGCTGTAATCAACGGTATCCATCCGTGTTCGTTCAAAGCTCCCGCATATAAAATAGCCTTCACCACTGCTGCATCGCCGTCCTCCACGGCCTCGCGAAACATTGTTTTGGCCTCATAGCAGTTGTCAAGCTCGAATTTACCGTGCGTGTGCGTCAGCTGCAGCATCTTTTTGCGAATGTCGTTCTGGGTATCCTTGGCATTTGTTTGGTCCGTCAATAGTTCGTGCCTTTTTGAAACGAAATGGCCTTCTTCTTCGATCAGCTGCCTCTGTCGGGCGTCAAGCTCTTTAATATGCTCCTCTACAGCCTCTCGTTTTCCCTTTATGAGCTGTAGATGACGCTCATGGCTTTGCAATTGGGTTCCCAGTTCCTCCTCTTTTGCTTTTGCTCGTCTCTTTTCCCGTATTAATTGCGTGAATTCTAGAATGGCATCCATATTGAGTTTCTCCAACTGTGCGGATGCATCTATCGTCGTGTCTGGAGGAGAAGCCATATCTTTAAGGTTGTGGAATGTCGATCCTAAATTGAGTCACTTTCTGTCAGTTCCAACTCTTCGCAATATGAAACCAACGATCACTCACTGAGTCGTAGAGAATAAAGAATCAGAGTATGAAGAGAACAATCAGACTCGGGAGATGGCTATTTGGTCGGGCTGCCGACAAGTGAGGGGGAGAAGTGAGGAGGTATTGTCGCACAGGCATGACAGTGCCTGTTGAGCCACTTGTATCACCTGTGACGCTTTAGGGCGTTTGGGCACAGCAGTTACATAAAACTGCTATTGATGGAACTTTGTCAAGCCATCTATTATTGGTGCCTAAGCACAATATGGCTGCAAGATGACGGACATGAGAGACAGACGGTGATTGGGCGGGATGTGTTGGCCGAGTTGGGAGTATGTGGTTGGTGGTGAAACGAAAAGAAGGAGTAGTTGAAGAAAGTAATCAGAAGTTTTTCAATTTCCGAAGTGTTCAAGATTGTGTGTAAGTCGAAGAAGAAGAGAAAAGGAGAGAGCGAGACGACACAACCCTCGATCCCCATATATAGCCTCGCGCATATAATTGAAACAGTCAAAGACGATGAAAAGTGCGTTTATTCTCCGCTAAACAGTCTATATCTATCAGTCCCTTGATCTTACAGGTATCTATCAATTGCTCTCCTTTTCTCAAAAATCCCATATATGGCCTTGAAATTGCCGTAGTTAACACAAAATGAAAAAGAAACCAGAAAAGCGGTACGCCTATTGTAACTGCACGTAGACAGCTAATGCAGCTAATGCCAAAGAAACAATGATAGCAACAGGGATAAATAATGACGGCCGAGTAAGCTTTTTCGCAAGAATCTCGTTCAAGGACGATTCCAACCGCAAAGCCATGTTCTTGCGACCAAACAGAGATCGCACACGTTCTTCGCCATCAGCACCCATCTCACGAAGATCACTGTCAGCCATGTCAAGTACGCTGCCCATAACGCTGGACCAATCATTTACGTCCTCAGGGTCACGCAACCAGCCTGTCTTGGCATCTTGTATCGTCTCAACGGGACCACCCGTGTTGGCGGCGAGAACGGGCACTCTGGCAAGCATGGCTTCAAGAGGCACAATGCCGAAATGTTCGTTGGAGGGTGTGTAGACTAAGATGCGAGCCGCGCGGAGGAGTGATGTCTTGATAGAGTTTGGTATGGAGAGGAGGAAGAGGACGGAGGCATCACTTGGGATCGAAGAAAGGGAGGCGGCGTCGAAGGAGGTGGCGGTGTGGTGGTTGAGAGAGTGGGAAGAGGCGAGTTGTTGCAGTTCGGCATGGTATTCAACGTTTTCGGCAACACGGTGATCGTAGCCACCTAAAATGAATTAGACCTGTAGAGAAACGGAGGTGGTGGGAAGCATTGTATGTGACATACCTGCCAGGACAAGACGAAGTCCCTTCCGCTGCTCCTCAGAAATGGCAGCAAACGCCTTGACAGCCAGCCCAATGTCCTTCTTTCGCTCAAACCGATTGATGCTAAGAATAATCTTGTAGTCGCCGTTACGAAAAACATCGCCCTCAGCTGGAGCATCATCCTGCTTCACAGTCGTATCAACACACGGATACACCACCTTCGTATCCACCTTCTCCCTCAGCCTCGGCCACGTCCTCGCAACAACGCCCTTTGTAAACTCCGAATTCACAGCCACCGCCTGCGCAAACCCCATAGACCACTCCTCAATCCAATCAAACGGCACCCTATACAGCCTCTTGAGCGCCGACTGCCGACCCTGGGCAAGCAGGAGATCCGGAAAGTGGCAGTAGAAGAGAATCGGCGTGTCGGGGTAGAGGAAGCGCATGAGGGGGAGGCCGGCAGAGAGCTGGTCGACGATGAAGGCGCGGGGCTTCAGGGCCTGGAGTTCGCCGGAGAGGGTGATTTGGACGAGGAGCTGGAGGTGGCGCAGGATGGCGCAGAGGATGGTGAGGCGGTTGAGGATGGACATGGGGATGGGCCATGCGCCGCGGACACGGACATCGAGGGTGCCTATGAAACTGTTATGAGCTCATGTTTATGAAGAAGAAGAGTGCAATATGAGTTCAACAATAGTGTGCATTACTCACCATCACGACACTCGTCAAAGCAATGGCTCGGATCGCAGTGGTTCGTGAAAATAACCACATGGTGTCCCTGCTCCTGCAGCCCAACCGCCGCATCGACAACCAGCCTCTCAGCGCCGCCAATCCCCAAATCCGGATGGAAAAACACGACTGTGCCCTGAGGCGAGCCCGAGACAGGGTTCAAGTCTCTCGGCGGCGACATGGCGGGCAGCAGGTTTGTGTTTATGGAGGGACGTTCGTTTGGAGATTGAAGCTGCGAGAAGTGGACAAGTTGCGGAGCTTTCTTTTGGAGGAGCTTCAAACAGCTGGTAACAGGTACAATGTGGGGTAGATGGGGCTAGGCTGGAGATGGCTTAGCGTTGAATGTCTAGCTGCTGCAGTACGTACCTGGAATAGACTACACCGAGTTAGGTCTGTAGAGAACTTCAATCAATTCAATCCATCAAATCACATGTGACTGACACAACAAACAGCCCCATCCAAATGACATGCCGTTCCGTGTTTAATAATCACAAAGCCGTACCGAAGACAGAGTGGGAATTGTCTCTTTCTCTCTTTCTCTTGTGACAATCCCGCCGCATGCCGTTATTTGTCCCGAGCACAGCATCAGCCTTACCAGCCAAACTTTCCCCCAGCTAACTCCAAGCCCGTTTCCCCATACCGGCGCGCAGATGCCGAGGCTCATCACGTAAACTAGTTTTACCGCGTTGCCGCCCTTTTCACATTTCAACGTTTTCCCATCGTCAGCATCAACTGTCGAAAGATAACTCTTACATATGACTTTACTTTAACTTCTTTTATATAATACCCCAGACCCCATCATCTCCACACTCACTCATCCCCTTCCATTCCATCTCCGTCATCTCCATCTCATCTCAATCTATATCTCATCGCCAACACCCATTCATATAGCATCCAATTCAAAATGTCCAAAACCCTCTTCACCGTCCCCATCCCCCCCCTCGGCCCCCATCCCGGCGGCTCCATCACCGTCATCGAGCCCCAGCCCGCAATCTACCTCCTCACATTCAACTCCCCGCCCGACAACCGCCTCACCACCGCCGTCTGCAAGGCCCTCCTCGCCGCCCTCGACCTCCTCGAGTCCGGCGGCCACCCGCCCGGCGTCCTCATCACCACCAGCGCTATCCCAAAATTCTACAGCAACGGCCTCGACCTGCAGCATGCCATTGACACGCCCGGCTTCTGGGCCCTGTTTTACTCTGTCTGGAACCGACTCCTAACGTAATGAAATCTCCTCTATAACTTCAAATCAATTCACATATAACACCGCCAACTAACACACGCATCAGCTTCCCAATGCCAACCCTCGCCCTCCTCAACGGCCACACCTACGCCGGCGGCCTCATGCTCGCCATGGCCCACGACTACCGCCTCGCCCCCTCCCCAAAGGGCTTCCTCTGCCTCAACGAAGTCCTCTTCGGCGCCGCCCTCCAACCCCCCATGGCATCCCTCTTCCGCGCCAAACTCCCCTCCAACGCCATATTCCGCAAAGTCGCCCTCGAAGGCCACCGCTTCACCGGCGCGGAAGCCGTAACCGATGGTCTCGCAGACGGACTGTGTCCCAATGGTGTAGATGATGCGATCAAGTTTATTATGGAGAGGAATTTGTTGGAGAAGCCGAAGAAGGGGGTGTATGGCACGATTAAAGCGGAGATTTATAAAGATTTGGTGAGGGAGTTGAAGGGCGCGGGGCTGGAGGCGGAGAATGAGAGGTTTGCGAATGATCAGAGGGTTGCGGCGGAGAGGAAGGAGTTTGGAAAGGTGTTTGTTGAGCAGTGGCGTAAGGAGAATAAGGCGAAGCTGTGAGGATGAGAAACAACGAAAATATCTACATAAAACTAGAAAGGCCATATATATCGGCTGTATAATGAATAACACCAGACATCACTGTATAATGGCAGAGCCCAGCTGGTAATCATTGTAGCTTGTGTCGTTTGCGTTTTGTATTCCTGTCTAATATGCTTGATTCTCTCTCAATACTCACATACACACACCCAAACGCGTGAGAACCCCAGCCATTTTGTTATCAGTCCAGAGTCTATCCCTTCCAAAAACATTCAATATTCCCCCCCCCCCTTACACCCCCAAACCAATGATAAATCTAATGAGAGAGAGTATAACTGATAGACACAAAGAAAGAAAGGAAAAAAGGAAAAAAGGAAAAAGCAGCATTGGCTACATTGTGGTGGGTATCATATTCAACATGCTCCAACCCTGACTTCACACGCTACATTGCCTTCTCTTCCCCTCCGCTATTCCAACACCGACAGCGCTTCTGCGTATACAGCAGTTCAACTCCCCGACACTCGCTCATCTCTCTTCTTACTCCCGAATCAATTTATATCCCGCATTCACGTATTGCGTGCACATCCACAACACTCCACGCCGCCTGTCATGACACGCCTCAGCTCGAATCCTCATCACCCTCATCAGCATCTCCAGTCTCCGTCGCATCCGTATTGTCCGATACAGCATCCGTCTCTATCCTGTTCGAACCAGCGTGCATATCCTTCTCAGCTTGAATCGCTTTGGCCCGACGCTGCTCAACATCCTCCCTTCGAACAACCTTCCTCAGCCCCTCGCTCGCTTGAATCAATCCGTCAATGCTAATGGCATGTTCCGTCATGTGGTGGTTGATATAAGTATACACCCCCGCCGGCGTGTCGCATTGCAGTAGATTGCTCTCGTTGAGCTTGAGCAGGGCCAGCGCAACCTGGAAGAGAAACGTGCTTCCGTCATTGGTACACAACACCACGTCCCACACCCGGAAGAGCGCCTCAGCGCACAGGCAGTCTGTAAAGACAGAGAGGAACCACTGAAATGTCAGAGCTTCGAGCTCAACCGACAGCGAATCAAGGTGCGCCGACAGTTTGGGGAGTACCGTGCGGACATATTGCCGAAGGACCTGCTGGTCAGCCCGCGACGATATCAGTGAATGGTCGTAGTAGCCGTGCGGCAGAATGTTCTCGATAATCGACGCCAGAATCCAAAAGGCTTCTTCCGCCGACGGCGTAATGAGCAGGATGTTGGCCGCAATCAGGTTCATCCCCTGGCAATAACCCACGTCTTTATTTCGTCGCGAGTACGCCAAGAGTACCTCATTCAACTTCTGCACCCCCGGGCCCTTTCGGAAGAAAATGTTGTCCGTCAGCGTCCGGTTAATGTCCATCTTGATCTGGCTCACAACCGCAGCATCGTCGTCCTCGCCACTCTGGGATACGAGTCCCTCGTAATAGCCGGGGATGCGCAGCGTCGTTGCCCCTGAGCACTCGGACCACACTTTTGCGCGGAACAGCACGGGGATACCGCCGAGCACCAGCGTCTTGAATCCGTTCCACTTGGCTCGTCCGACTTTGCCCTTGTTGCCCAGATTAGAAATGCCAATCATTTCACCGTCTGCAACCCGAGCCTCTGGGAGAATGATGCCTGGACTCTCAAACCGAGCTTCTGCCGCCGCTGTCGCTGCAGCTATGGCGGCCTCGCCCTCACGATGCCTCTCCGCCCTGACTTTACGCAGAAATTCATTCCATTGGGTAGTTTTGTCCCGCTGGAGAGAGTCGTGCAAGTCACTCAGTTGCTGAAGAAGCAGCTTGACCGGCTCAGCATCTTCCTTGACGAGGGTCCCAAAAGTCGAATCCTGCTGCTCCGATGGTGGCTGAGTGACCGTAGTCTCATTGTCGACGGCCGTCGTTGTGCTTGCCAAGGGAACAAGTCCTGACTCCGTCGGCGTTATCGCAGGCGATCGGGCAGAGCGCTCAACCAGCCGCTGGCTGGACGTAGTACTTGCTCGATCGTCAGCGCCCTCAGTCACAGACACGGCCGTGGCGCTTATGCCAGGCGTGTGGCTCAACAACTCTGTGGGAAACGTCGCAATCTTTAGGTAGTCTTGCCATCTCTTTGCCTTTTCTTCACCGGCTCTCTCCTCCTGAGAGCTAGGGCTGCCCGGCCGGGGGTCACTAGACACGCTCATCTTGGGGCTCGGTGGTGCGTCCAGCATATTAGGCGAGATGCCCGTCCTGTTGCCGTTTCCAATCATTTCTCTGCGATCGCCGTTCCGGATGTTTTGGGCCATTTGCGAAGCCTCTCGCTGTCGCTTCTTGCGCCGCTGGTCGTAGATGAAGCCAAATCGGTCCGTAAGATATTCGCTGTTGGGGTAGTTGTTGTACATCTGAGTTAGTGTCGGGGGCTGAGATTCTGGAGGTAGGATGGCGTCCATCTCGACGGGTCCATAGTTATCCGGACGCAGGGTAGATCCTCCGCCAGGCGAGCTGCCCGAGCCGCTCCCTCGCGCCTCTTGGGTCTGCAGTTTCGCGCTGGCCGAGGCAGCAGTCGGCGTGGATCTCCCCATGGCCATGAGCGCCTTGGGGCCTCCGGCAACAGACACGGCTCGGGATGAACGACTGGTCTGGTTACTAGCAGCCGATGCGGCCCTGGTTGTCTCCGTCCGGGCAGCACTGCTCGCAGCACGTCCTCTCTCTGCTTCACGACTGGCGACAGCGCCGCCAGCCACGAGTCTCAGCGTCAAGCTCGCGATTGATTTGCGCTCCGGAGTGTTGGCCGAGTGTATGCTAGACGGCCGGCTAGAGTTCTGACCAGGGCCAGTAGTGGTCGGAGTCGTCGGGGGGTCGAAGAGGTCGTCCTGTAGCGGTGGTCGCTGGCCGAGGCTGGAGTGTGATCGTATCACTGTAGGTCTGTTGGACGATGATGTCTTTTTCGACGTGCCACCCCAGAGGAAGTCTTTCCACCCCTTGGCCGTGCCGGTTCCCTTGGTGTTCTCGGGACTGCCACCCGACGCCGAGGGGCCGCTGCTGGCGTGCGCGCGAATCGTACTGCTGGTCGTGCCCGAGCTCTCCGTCACCGTGTCTCGCATGGCGTCACTCATCAAATCACTGAGTCCTCCACCATCTCTTTGAAAGTGTCCGTTCTTGCGCAGCTCCGCCTCCACCACCCGCAGCCTCGTCTCCAGCTCCAGGCTAGACAGTCCACACTCGCGTATAATCTTTCTCAGCGCCCTCTCGCGCTCATCCGCCCGCCGCCGCAGAGTCGCTATCTGTGCGTCTCTCTGCGCAAGGTCGCCCGCAATCTGCCTCACCAGCGTCACGGCGCCGTGTCTCGCAATCAGTCGCTCCAGATGCTTGTCATCGGCTTTATGTAGCGCACCGGGGACGGTTTGCGACAGCGGCGCATCCTCAAACAGGGCCTCGCGCGCCGAGTTGCGCCACGTCAGGCTGTCGACGATGGACGAGCCCACGCCGCTCAGCTCCTTGACGCGGGCCGTCCTGTCGGGCTGGCGGATGGCGGCGTGCAGCTGGTTGTGGTCTGCGTTGTCATCGCCGAAGCGGTCGGTGCCGGGCAGCTCGGGCGAGAAGCTGGGGAAGCTGGTGAGGGACTTGTCGCTCTCGGCGATGCTGCTGGCGGAGCTGCTGAGGTGGTGATGGTTGTGGTTGAGGAACGCGCGGTTCTTGCCGGTGCGGATGCTGCGATGGGAGCGATACGAGACGTTGCTCTGCTGCGAGACGGATCGTTCTAACGGAGGAGCCACAGGGACGGAGTCGGACAAGTCCATCCTCCTCGAACAGCACCGAGGCTCCCGTCTGTCTTGTCTCTGGGTCTCTCTCTCTCTCGCTCAGACTCTTGTGTCTCTCTATCGGAGTCGGGTCGAGTCACTTGTCGCTGGTCGATTACCGCTCTCGAAGTCGATGACGTTTGTCGATGTCGATCTTGTCGTTTTTCTCCGCCTTTGTCAGGGTATCTTTACTTTGTGTCGCGACAAGAAGATGATGCAAAAAAAGAGCAGCGCTGACGTGACTCAAAAACCCCCAGAGGAATGCAAAACCCAAAAACCAACCCTAGACACAGCCGAGGGGCATAACGATGGACGGGGGAGAGAAGCTGTTGCGGTGCTGTCGCCTCTTTTACTGGGGGGGGAAGCCTTAGCGGCCGATCCAGGGTCCAGGATAGTTGGATAGCTTGTTGCAATTACTGGAAATTCGATAGTGCCGCTAGATCCAAAGGGTAAAATGAAGAAAATCCCAGGCTCTCACTGTGTGTGTGTTGTTTCTTGTTGTAACGATGAATGGCAATGTCTCAAGTTGGCAGCTGGCAAAGAATGCACCAGATTTCGTGTGATGGCGAGAGGGAGAGAGAAATGCAAGAAGTAGAAAAAAAAAAAGGTGAGGTTGCGGTGCTGTCATTTCAGACGGCGGCGGGGAGGGGCGAAAATCATGGACGGACGGATGACACTCAGTGGATGGCGCCTGTCTGTGTGCTGTGTCCCATCAGCGGTTTTTTTTCCTTCTGACAAGACGTCACGAGCGCCCCCCAAAAAGATTGGATCAAATTTACATGGATTATTACATGCGGCCAGGCAAATGGAAAAATTAGAATTGGCGGGCTTAGGCCAGATGAGGCACTCGCTTAAGATAAATTGGACGGGGATTGGCATCAAGGACGGCAATCAAAAGCTGAGACGGATCAATTGGATGTTACAGTAGTGTTAGCTTGAGCTGTTTTGTTTTTGAGGCCCAAAACAGCTGCCCAAAGGCTCAATGCGTGCTGGTGCCTGTTGCTTCCATGGCTCCATTGGATATTACTCATTAGGTACCGATTCACACGATGCTGCAGCTCTTTTAGGCCACCGCGTGAGAATAAGATATTCAATTTAAAGACATTCCACTGCTGCCTGCCTACCTAGTAGGTACTATTACGAGGTACTTTATATCCTCATAGTAATAAAGCAGGTATAGGTAGGAACATGCACAAGTACTCATGATCTCTCAGCTCAACCCCTATACAGCATCAAACATACTCCATCAACAGCCAATAAATCTCACCACTCTTCGACATTCACACGCCAAAGATACTGCAGAGTCATTCATGCACTCCTCCCTCCCACTCCACAAAAGAAACCCAACCTAACGCATCCAATTAACCAAAATGCCAGCCCAGCCGGCAGCACAGCTTACATGTACGGAGTACATATCCCTCCCTTGCCTTTCGCCTATCAAACCCACAGCCAGTAACGCCAAATAAGCTGCGTCAAGCTCGGAATATGCAACCACCTACCATTTGCAGTAACATGTGATTCCCAGGCCCACGTACTATTGTTGAAGCTTTCCATTTTACAGTATTTACTGGCCTTCCAGTTTTTAGTCTTTTTGTAATCCACTCCCATTGGAATCCATTCATTCCCTTTCCGCCTAACAAACTTGAAACGCAGTAACACGCATTGCATTACGCTGCCTAGCGTGTTGTTGCCTCCCAAAACGCCCCTTGACACACAACAAATCACACCCGTGGACACGATTACAAAAAAAGAAGTAGCTTCACAAGGTCCAATCACTCACTCAAGGAAAAAGAAACAAATAAAAGAATAAAAAAATTCTATAAGTCATAAACAGAAAAGGCGCACGCTCGAAACGCACCCTAAAAATAACTAAAAATTGATATGGATATCATCATTGTGTCCCTCCCCCTCCGTATTCTTACAACTCCTAGACCATCGAAACAAGATCTGACCGAAAAAGGAAAACACTAAAAAGGGAGTACTGCTTTTTAACAAAGAAAAAGAGAAAAAGAGAAAAAGCGAAAAAGCGCAAGAAATTCATAGCCTGCTTTCCGGCCTTGTGCCAATCCTCTTTGAAATAAAACAAAGAAAAAAAAAACAAAGAAACGCCACCCGCCTGAGCTCTAGGCTCTCCGTCCTGCCTTCGTCATGACATCCAAGACGCAACCTTTGTTCGTGGATATCCCCAAAAACGCCTAGTCGTAAAAAAAATCAGAAATTATCATTACTTTTTATTCCCTTTTGCACATTGTCTTGTGCCTTATTAACAACACACTCCTGTGTTTCACCGACTGCGGCTCGCTCGTCCGCCGGCTTCTCCAGCGAACCCCCTATTTGTGCTGAGCGAAGGTGTTGGCGCCGTTTCTTTTTGCTGCTGTGCGGATTCCGACTCAGCAATCAATGTGTCCTCCAGATCTGGTACAAGCCCATCGTCGATGAGTCTTTGTAGCAAAACGTCTTTGGCCAGCGTCTTCTCCCTAATTATGGCGCGGCCATCCAACCTGCGGAGGCGCTTGCAGCTAGCAACGTAAACCACTTCGTGGAGACGGCGACGTAGCTTTGTAGTCTCATCCAGGCGCCTTGCAAAAGTCTTATCTCTCTCCATGTCCGCATCCGGCATCATAAAGGAGTCAGCGCTGCCCATGTTATCGGGGCTGATGAGCATTTGGACTGGAGGATAGAAACCCTGAGTAATGGGATTATCCCTCAGATCTAATTCTGTGAGATGAGGAAAGTCGGTCAACAGCTCCGTCACTGCCATTGTGTCCGAAAGCCGATTACCAGCCACAAGCAGCTTCTTCAGTCGCGGAATGAATCGCAAGGCCGATAGGTCCTTTAGGGCATTGAAATTGAGATTCAATATACGCAAGTTGGGCATCATTTGGCCACACTCATCAGGCAATTCCTCCAACCCGCAGCTTGCAAGCTCAAGCAGCTGCAGGTTGAGAAAGTCTGCCTTCAGCTCGAATGTTCCCAGGTAGTTTCCAGACAAGAACAGCTTCCTTATCTCGCAGGCAGTTGTCAGGAAATCTAACTCGAGCGGGACCTCACCTTGCTGCTCGCGCAGGGAGAGGCTGTCCAACCGACGAACGTAGCGGAAGCCGGAGAGGTGGCTAAGACAGTTTCGGTCGGCGTGAAGTGTCTGCAAGCTGCTGAGGTGTCGAATATCCAATGATTCAAGGTGGTTGTCGCTAATGTCAAGCTTCCGCAACGTCCTGTTGGCCTTGTCAAACACGAGCGACTCAAGCTGGTTGTCAGAAATGTCCAGCTGGGAAAGCGCAGGCAGCAGCTCAAGTCCCTGGACCGATGAAATACTATTCGAGGCCACGTCGAGTTCTGTCAAGCGCTCCCAACTAATGCCGTTAAAATCAAGCTCTTCAATTAGATTGTTGCGTGCCCTCAAGGTGAGTAGTCCATCGTGAGAGTCCAGTCCGTCAAGAGTTGTTAGCAGGTTATTGTCTGCGCGCAAGCTGCGCAAGTGGATGAGCCTCTTCAACGCCGATAAGCTCTTAACTTCGTTGTTGGAAATGTCCAGATATTGCAGGTGAATGAGATGGTCCCACGAGGTGAGCTCCGTCAGCATGTTGTCGGATACCTTGAGCTGTCGCACACATTCAGGCACACCCTCAAGATGCGCCAGCGAGTTCTTCGACACATCCAATGTCGTGATTTTGGAGCAAAACTCATTCAGCATGTGCAAGCTAGTCAGCTGCTTGTCTTGGAGAGTGAGAGAAGTCATGTCATCCCAGAACGGCTCGTTCGGCTCGGCTTCGGAGAGCTTTTCCACAAGGTCTCGTATCGTCATGGACAGCACCTTCTTCGAGCCATCGCCTGTTGCCAATCGCTTGGGTCCCATAACGTAGCTGACTTCGAGCCCAAACGACTTGTCCTCGTGATTTACTGTAAATTCCGAGAGCGGGCTCAGCGAAAGTTTTCCCACATTTCGGCCAATCAGTAGACTATCGTCAGCCCTCAGTGAGACGCCATGGGCCGCTGGGCTGGGAGTAGCCGTAAGGAACCCAAAGCCTGAGCCCCCTTCCAGCGACTTGAGGCTCAACATTGAATTGTCGCCAAGGTAGCTGACTTGACGCTGGCGCTGGGGGTGTGCTGGAGTTTGGGTTTGACTTTGACTTTGATCTTGGCTTTGGTTTGGACTCTGACTCTGACTTTGGCCCTTCGACAACTCTACGGTACTCTCTTCATCCCGCTCCTCTATCCGTGAGATTGGCCTGGGTGTAAACTTGGATCCAGACAACGACGAAGCACGGATTGCTTGTAGAGAGCCTTGAACACCTTTAGCGCCGCTGAATTGAGCTTGGAGAAGAGGAGGCGATTCGGATGACTCGCCCGGCACTGGATCGTCCTCTAGACCCTCTATATCCTCGGGCAGCACGCCAAGAATAATCGAAGCAATGGGGGATGTAAAGGAAATCGTAATATTACGACGCTTTGAAGACAATCCATCGCTACTTGTCTTGGCCTTGAGAACGTGCAAACCCTTGCCGGCCTCCTCTGCAGTTTTGGAACCATCTCCAGGTTGAGCATCGAGCTTCTCAATCTCCCCTCTAGCCCTCTCGGCTACCTCAGGATCGAGGGGCTCGTAAGCCGCCAGAGTAGTATAGCTCTTAAGTGAATGTGTTTGGGCAGAGTTCGGGCGAGAGGTGCTGTCTTTGTTGCTTGCCACGCCCTGGCCTCGGGGAGTTTGCTTCAGATGCTGCATCTCCTCCGTCATATCCACGGACAAATCGGGAATGTTTGCGAATGGATCTTCTTCGCTGTCGTCAGATCCTGAGGCATGGGACGTTACGGAGTCCTTGGACTCTTTGTTTCTTATCCAAATGTTGTTCTGCTTGTCCAAATACATGCCGCCAATCTTGTCCGGAATCAGGTGCGAAACACTCTCGGGAGCAATGACTTTGCGTGATTCGGAGCCTCTGGACGAAGAGGTGGGGAACAGATGGCTGGTAGAGCGACCAGATGTGCTGGAAAACAAGTCATGAACAGGACTTGTCGTTTCGCTTGCCGACTCAGAATTCGATCCGCCACCGCCATGGCCATTGGTCCGAGTACGGCTGGCTCGATCAACCATACGTTCAACCTCCTTGGCCGCGCGAATTGCGTCTTTTGCGAGGCTCATGGATCTCACTGATGAAGAAATTACATCGCCCATGTCGCTCAGCTCCTGGTACTTCTTGAGTCGTTTTACGACCTCGGGGTCCTCTTGCTGTCGCGCCTGTCTGGGGATTGGCTTTCCATCTCGACTAGGCGGTCGGGAGAATGGCTCTGCCGTAGAGTTGTCGGACTCCTCCAGTGTAGCGTTATGCGATGGCACCTTGATCTCCAATTCAGACTCTTCAAGGCTTGACAGCCCTGGTTGACTAACCTGGCTGCGAATCATGGCCATGATTTGAGCGGCCTGGTCTACAAAATCTTGCGTTCTTATAGAAGGCTTGCGTTCGGCAGCTTTGCCAGTTGTGTCCGGCTCAGCTTCTTCTTGCATTGACCTCGCTGCTGATCGACGTGCCTTGGCCCCGAAAACGGCCTCTGTGGGCGACCTCGAAGTGTGACCTGAAGAATGGGACCCGCGTCTGGACACATATTCCTCATCTTGGTCGTCGGCAGAATCCGAGTACTCGGACAGGGACCGCTTTCGTTGTTTGCCCAGGGCGCGGAGTCGCTTTTCGCTGCCAAACGCAACATCGGATCGGTGGAGCGTTCGGCGGCGTTTTGGCGTCGGGTGCTTGGAAGGAGACGCTCTGGGTCGCTTGGTTTCGGATCCATAATCTCGCTTTGCGACCCAGGACAGATCGTAAGCCTCATCCTGGGGGGTGAGGGAACTTTCAGGCGAACTAGACATGTAATCGTTTCCAGCACCAGTGTTGACCGAAGGAGTCTGAGATTTGCTCTTGCCACGGCTCCTACGAACGTACAATGAAGCATCTTCAGGGAACCAGGATTGTGGAGGAACGAGTTTTAAGGCTCCCTTGACAGCCAAGGGAGGATCTGACGGCGACTTTTCCTCATTGTCATCCTTGTCATCCTTGGAAAGGAGGCTGGAATGTTGGCCCGCCAGGTGAGACAATTCACTTGTGAATTCGAACCCTTCCAATTCACCAGCCCCAAAATGACTAACATACCGTTTCCTGCTTGCATCCTGGCTGGGTTCCCGGCTAGAAGGTGTGGAAGGTGAGGATTCTCGTGAGTTCCTACCAGACATGTCTTCTTCGAATTGACTAATGCGCCGAAGCAAGGTCTGGTTGGTAAATGTGTCATACGGCCCAAAGAGTTTCAAGGGACTCGAGTTGGATCGATTGCCAGGATCGCGGATCTGCTTTTTATCAGGGCTTGGGAATGGAGCTTGAGGCAGGTTCGGGGTGCCGAAAAAGGAGCCAAACAAGTTGGAATCAGCATCTTGGGTCCGCAAGGTGGGGAATTGCTTGGGCGTGCTTGCTTGCATCGAGTCCTCGGGCAGCATTTCTGACCAATCCTCGCCCAAATCAGGACTCAGGGTATGATGTCGCAGGGACCCCTCAGCCGACTCATCGCTCCCATGGGAGGTATCGAAATGGTATTTAAGTGAGGATTCATCATCTTCTGCTTCGTTTTGTGTAGGCTTCACGTCCACTGCACTGTCGGAAGCATTGTGTGACGGGTCTAGAATCATTTGATTGAGCTGAAGCCTCTCGAGCTTTTCTCGCAATTCTTCCGTGGGCATTTCAAGCGGAGCAAATTCGACTTTTCCGTCCTCGTCACTGCGCTTGCCGATTAAGATGGGGCTGAAGTCTTCGTTTTTCGTGTAGCTCTGGCCGCTCGCTTTTCTAGATCCGCCATCAATCAAGGAGGGAATTGCGAGATAACTATCGTCTTGGGATGTTCCTTCGTCTTGTTCGGATTTCTCTTGTTCATCTCCATCGTGTTCTGGTTCTTCGTGTTCTGAGTGTCCTTGTTCTGAATCCTCTTGTTCTGAATCCTCTTGTTCTGACTCCTCTTGGTTCGATTTTTCTTCCTCGGCGTTTTGCTCAGCCTCTTGCTCATCTTGTTGATCTTCCTCGTCTTCCGTGGGGGGCTCAGAGGGGTTCATAGGACCATCGTTGCTCATAGTGGATAGATCCGAGGGGTCGTCCTCAACGTTGAGCTTGTATTTTATTTCTCGCTGCGGCCTCCTGGGGCTCGGACTCGGTGTGATCTCGTTCGGCGAAAACATGCCTCCCTCCTCATCAGCATTGAGCTCCTCCGTGGACTCCAAGATTATCGTCGGGTGCCTCGGTGCAGGAGGACTTGAGGGCATATCTGTTTCGTATAAATCTGCAGTGTTGGGAGATTCGAGGTGATGAGATTCGCGATCGGGAGATGGAGAACTAGGCAATGGGGATGGAAAGTCGGGCAATGGAGACGGAAAATCGAAGTTGGGAGAGGGAGAGTCGAAATTGGGGGATGGCGAGTCGAGGCCGGCTTCGCTTGATGGCGGCGGTTTAAACATGTCCTGCAAGCCAACGGCCGCTGAGCTGAACAAGTCGCGCTGCTCTCCATAATCAAGTTTGCCCTGGACCAATCGTCGCTTCCATTCCGGTGTGTCAGATTTCCCCGGCGTGGCAGGCGCTCGCTGTCGGGCATTCTTATGCACGACGACGGAGCCGGTTGTTGTCGAGGAGACTGAGCGCTCCAGATAGCCCTTGTGCGCCGGCTTGCGATCCTTTACAAACTTCAGGAGGCGCTTCTTAGGGGATTTGTTGTTTTCGTCGGAGCTACGGTCGCCCTCTAGAATGGTCATGCTCTTCTTCTGCGACGCCCGCGGAACCACTCCAGGATGCCTCCAACGCGGTATGCGACTCGGGGTGAGCTTTGGCGACGGTGACGGTGTGCCCTTCTTGGACGATCTGACGAGGGAGAGAGGCGCGGGCGAGGATCCACGCTCCGACACCCAGTCCTCGGTCAACGAGTCCAGCCAGGCGTGCGACGACATGGTGACGGCCGGTAGAGATGATGCACCCAGGGGATAAGAATCTCACGCCATAGATATAGATAGGGTGCAAGTATACAGAAAAGCTTCTATGCGGGGTTCGCGTCCAGGCAGAGGCAGTGATGCGACTGATGCGCGCGCACTCGAAAAGGAATCACGCAGAGGCGGCGCAGGGACAAGATATACTTGGGCGGGATCGGGGGGTTGAGAAGGCAGAAATGCCGGGTCAAATGTCGACAAAGGACAAGATGAAGGCCGAGTATTTACCTGGTGATGGCATAGGAGCGCATGCAGGGGATTCTGGCGGGAGACATGATAAACTGTAGGAAACGATGATGCGCGAGCTTGAAACGGAAAAACAAAACAGGGGTGTTAATTGGCCGCAGCGGGGTTGCTGTGCCAACTGGGATGGGGCAGGCAAATCACGTGCATTTGTCGCTGGAAATCGGTGCTGGACGTTAGATCCCATGTCTTTAAGATGAGCTGAAATCTCGCAAAGTTTGCTGTCATTTAGCTTGCAGCCAAGTTGAAATGGGCAGCGCTGTATTTTTAGCACGCCGTAAGATGATGCTGTCATGACCCGGGCATTACCGTTAGCTGGTTACTGTAGCTTTAGCTGTAGCTGTAACTGTAGCTGTAGATGTACGGAGTAGCGGAACTCCTTATACGGAGCCTGTAGATACCGCAACTAGAACGAACTCCTTTTCATATGCATGCACGCACATTAGTCAAGAAAATCCCCATGCATCTCCATCTCCATCTCCATCTTCATCCTGCAGCTTCCCCCAAAAGTGACCCAAAAGTGATCCGCTCTTTACGCGAGCTCACGTGACGGCGCGGGACGCGTCTTTCGTCATGTGCGGACCGCGATAAGTGCAACTTCTCGACAAGACATTTCCAACCTCCAATTTCCCACCAGCTCGTGCCCTGCCCTTGCGTCCGCCATTGTCGACACCACCAAGACACAGATGAGGAGTTGACCTTCTACGTCTCTGGCCCTGCGCCCTTGGTGTCGTTAATCCAGCTAGTCCGCCATCGATTCCGCCGATAATCCGTTGATGCCTTAATCTCCGCCACAGCCCCAATGCTGCCGAGAGATTCCATCTACAGCGAGGCGGTCTTCTCGCCGCAGGACATCTACTATGAGGGGTCCGAAGACGAAGACTACGACAATGCGGAGGCGCGGAGGCTGAGGTATGAGGCCGCTGGACGGCAGTTCCTTGCCGGCAGAGTTCCGATGCTGCTCTCTGCAACCTTGAAAGGCCCCTTCGACGAGGAATCTGGCTGGGTGAACCCGTGGCGGTCTAAGAATCGCACTACCAATTCGCAACGCCGGCCGGAGTCTCAGCCTGTAGACTCGCAGTATAGCCTCAGGCGACCTGCGGCGTCTGCGTCTGCATCTCCAGTTGCCCAGAGGCAGGCGGTCCTGAAAAATGCCGAGTGTGCTCTTCCTAGTCCGGAAAGTCTCAAGCAGGCACGTTTCACTGAACCACGTTCACGTTCACAAGGCCAAGTCTCTGGCCGGCATGGTTGGGGAGATGATGCTACATCTCTTTCGCCGGCCAAGGATGGCTACGACTCCTGGGCAGCAAGTTCACCATTACAGAAGCTGAGTAAAAGGAAGTCAAAACCATCAATTGGTGCGGATAGCACATCGCCTAAGCGTCGTAGAGTTGCATCGTCAGAACTCGATATCAAAACCCCCACCTCAGCAAGACGGCGGGCTAGAACAACGAGTGCCGGCGAACAACACGCAAAAGCTTGTCTACAAAACACTTCGATATATTCGCATATTCGGGAGCTTACTTCGAAAATTCCAAGGCAGGGCCTATCCAGCGAAGATGGCGATACATTTGACTCCGACGATGATGAATCTCTCATTACTGGTCCATCAGCTGATACATCTTCAACAAATATGCCAAATCCATCTTCCTCGCTATCGTCTCCATTTTCCCAGCCCAGCGTGTTAAGGGCCCTATCCCCCGTTTCCATGTCCCCAGCGCAAACACCATCGAAGCAGAGAGTTCCAGCAACCCAATCACCCAGCAAATCACCCAGCCGCCCGCGGTCTTCGAGTGGTTTATCTTGTTTATCAGAAGCTCCGACAAATCTATCTGACCTCTCAGATCTAGAAATGCTAGGCGCGGAGAGGCATGCTGATGAAGAAGCTCATGTTGACGACAACACCACTGCACCAGAGTCTCACTCACCAGAGTCTCACTCACCAGAGTCTCACTCACCAGAGGAAGAACGTTCGCCACTTGAGTTCAACGAATGGGCGAGTGCCAGTACGCAATCGCTTCCGCGCGCAACTACCCCAACCGGCGCCGACCTTGATGAACCTACATTGCCTTCAGATGATGCAAGCACAGCTCATAATTCCCAGGATAATTTTATGGATGGTCTGGAAGCAAACTACAAAGTCCCCGATAGATTCATCCCGCGCTTCGGTGCTACAACACCTACACGAATGGCGCATCCAATTATATATGATGATGCTGACGGATCCGATGACTTGCCTCCTGACTCTAGCATCACAGCTCTATCAAACGCACAACAGCCCGCTAGTCGGAGTGAAGCAGCCAATGTTTCCAAAGATTTGTCCGGCAACGGTAGTCCTACAAAGACAAATAGTACTACTAAATCATCCGCTCTCCAGTCTTTGAGCCCTCGAAATGGTAGAATCAACTCGCGACCTGCTTCCAACAAGATTGCTCGACCTTATCATTCATCGCCACTCAAATCACCCGCAGCTTCAAACAAGACGATCTGCTTTCAAGAGGAAGATAGCCAGCAATCAAAGGAGAATGTCGAGACAAGAGAGGCCAAAGATAATTCATTACCACAAGTCATGAGGACCAGTATTCCGATGTCGCAGCCCAGCCCGAGTGCCATTGCTCCCGATTTAACTTGCCAAAACAATCTTCCAAAAGTGGACAAATCTCAAGAAGAGCCCATGTCTCGCGACGCTGCAGCCTCAACAGCTTCTCTTTCCAGCCAACTGCCGATTGAAAGCGCCTCGCCCACAGAGATAGATAATACCGCCCACCTCAATGTGCTACCTAACTCACTAGAGTTGGCAGAACCAAGTCTTGCTCAAGAGGAGGTCTCTGCTGAGACGCAACCTTTACTTCCCACAGACGTGGATGCAGGTCTAGACATGTTTGAGGCGCATACATCAGAAAAGGCAGCCGATCCCCAGTTGACAGCCACCTTGGCAGATGATCATGGCCAGACACCTCTACAGGAGCAAGAGAATCCAACCCTTACACCTACCAAAGCCGGTAAAAGCTTTGTTGTACCACCACAAAGTGTCATTACAGAGCAGCCATCAAGTGAGGATTTACCTCTGCGGACCGAAACCGTGTCAGAGAGACCATCCACACCAGAGCCGCGGTTTGCCTTTACGTCCTTTTCGTCATTCATGTCGCCTTCTCCCGTCCATCGCCGGCAGACACGCTTTTTTACCGGTGGTACCTACAACAACGTCGCCTCTACATCACATGGTATCCTCGTATCCAGCAAGAACAGGGCGTGGAGAAGCACAACAGCAAAGAAGCGAGTTTCCTGGGCCCCCTTACCGCATGAAGAGACGGGTGGCTCTGGCGAGAGGATTTCGTCAGGGACGGACACGTCATCATCCTTGTCACGAGGCAGGGACCGAGCAGTTTCACCACCTCCACCGCCATCTACAAGCCTCGCTTCTGATTCGCCCACCGAGAGAGACATGAAATTCAGTCACCACTTTGCTGCTGTAGCTGATCGTTCAAAGGGCACACAACCGCAGAGCGTACCAACCACATCAGCCCATGGATCCTGCAGCCCCGACCAGCAAGCCCCTGCCACTGCAGTACAAATCGTCAGTCCGACTAAAGTCAATGGCTCCAAATTGAACCTGCAAAGCGGGGAGAAGGGGGTGACCAAGGTGACCAGCAGCAGATGGGACGACGACAACGACCCCACAGACATTGTGCAAGACATATTCAACGAGATGGACGACTTTTTGCAGGTCTGGGATGTCGACGCTGAGCTTGACGAGGCCCGAAAAGCCGAAAAACGGGCTACTACCGGCAAGAAGAAGAAGGTTGAAATTCTTTCCGACGTCGACATGGATATTAGCGGCATGGATATGGGTATGGATATGGACATTGCTGCACAATTCTTCTGAAAAAAAAAATCCTTCTTCCGACTATACACTAAAACCTACAAGAAACCCTCCCCCCATGATATCATCCAACTGTCATTGAGCATAGCGTGCCGGTATCCGCTTATACGGCGTCTCCGCCTGTCTTATTTTTATCATCATCTGTTTTTTAACTCATTGCTGGAGCTTGAAGTTTTTCTCATAAATGTATGAGGAAAGGTTGTTTTCAGATATAGCATAGCATAGTAGTAGGTTAGTACTACATAGTGATGTATTTCTCGCCATCTTTTTCTTTTTCCACTTCCTCTTTTTTTTTTTGCGTGTACGAATTTCTCGTTAGCCCACGTGTATTTTGCGTTTTACTTTCAAGGTTGTCGTCAATGGCTTTCGAGACTTGAAGCGGAGGCAATTGTGAACTCGTGATGAATTTGTTTTTTTTTTGAGCGGTGGAACGAGCTAGACATTATATGTAGCCTTTGTGGATACGAGGGAAATATACCCTGATGGCATGGATAGTTTTAATCGCCCAAGTCATGTTGGGTTGAATAGATGCCGGTTGTGAGATTATCTTGCGAGGCCTGTATTCCTGTTCTGATGTCTATGTTTGGGGTTGACGACAGGCGAATACACCACTCAAGCCCATCAACCTTTTAACGTCATCATTCAACCTTTCTTTTACTCTCGTCTCGTTCTTTTTCTTCAATTCTCATTATCAAATACTAATTCTCACCGACGTTGTAAAGCCACACCAATCTATTAAACTTTTCAACCCGCCAGATTTCTCCAGGGTAGGCTAAGCCAGACTAACAAACGAAGCTAAAGCACGCTCTGCATTGGTATACATGGGCAGCGATGCAATGGCGGCAGCACCATCACCTGGTCAAATTCTCACTTACATCAATGGCCAGAGGCAGGCAAAGAGAGCCCCCGGAACGCTGTAATAGCGCCGCATACCAGCAACAGGCACAGTCAAGGTACATACATAATAGCCAGATACCTGCGTCTGGCGGTGGACCCCCTGCCCCCAAAAGATGACCTTTTGGCTTTTGGTCCAATGGGTGCGGTAGGACAAAGAACGTGGCGTGCTCTGCTGGCCCGACGACGTTCGTCTGCTGTTTGTCCTTCTTGTCTCACTGCCCGCTGTTTCGTTTCCTCCCAAGGTGGTACCTGATTAGCCTATACTCATACTTGGCCTACTACCTACCCAATGTGTGTCTCTTTCCTTTGGGGAGCAAGGGGTCCTGTCGGGTAATGCAGCAGGATGGTGGTGGGAGCATGTCACCTAATCGACGCGGGCCATGTGTCGAGATTGGTCTATCAAACCACTCACAGAGAGTCTTTTTTGAAGGAGCTTTATCCGAATCGACGCATTGGAGAATCTCCTTTTGACTGCAGCCTTTGCTTCTCACAGGCACGCCGGATAAGCTGCAGGCAAATATCCGAGTGAAACTCTAACGCAAGCAAAACGCTTGGTGACGTCGCCTAGGTACGAACCGACGAGTGGAACGACATCCGACCTGAGGAGGAGGGAGGGCGCAATCTGTTACGAAATAAAGGAGGAGGCTGCATCTTCTATTGGCAGATGTAGATCCCCCTAACCGGTTTGTTTTTGACCTGTCTCCTTTCTCCAGACCTTGGGGGGTGTGTACAGGTCTCGGCCAACCTAACCCTAATTAACGTCCAGTAGCATTTGAGGATTCTGTGTGGTGTCGTTGTGCATTTGATATGAACCAAAAGGGATTCCTTGGGTTACCCGTGAGACCAACTCGCCTCATTAATGGTATGCAGACGTCATTTGCTTGACACCAAGGCGTGCGCATTCAAACGAGTACGAGAACATCGGAAAAGGAAACACTGTCCACCAACGCCTCACGTGGTGGAAGTCGTGAAGCGATTTGACTGCGTAGTTTGTCCACGTGCTCACAGATCGCTTATCTGAGCCAGAAATCAAGGTCTAGATGCCTTGCCTCTCGGTAACCAGGGACGTGTTCGACGTTTGAGTAGCTGTCCCTGACTGCCTATTTGGGGGCACAAAAATATTAAGCGTGATGCTTTAGATGGAATTGAGATCCCTGTTTAGATCCAGGAGATCGGGGACACCGCAAGTCTGGTGGTCCGCGCTCGGTATGGGATCGTAGCTCGCGGCATGAATGAGTCCGCATTGTCTGACTCTTGAGCTTCAGATGTGTGACGTGGATGGTTCGAGGATACGTAATGATGGGCGGCGTTGTTATGGGATACACCAGTCAGGTACTGTTGAGGCACACGTGGGAGAAGGGAGAAGGCGTCGTTGAGCAGGCAGCTTATTGTTGGAAATCCAGGCACCCCATTTTTGAGTTTTGCAGAGTCATCTGTTTTCTCCCTTTCTGCTGGTTTCCTTTTTTTCGGGAGTGTCGGTGATGCAATTGTTCACGAATGGTTGACCATGATTCGTATCGTGGTCACCCGGCTTCTTCGGGGTGAGTGAAGTGGTCTGGTTGCCCGGCGGTGGTGAAGCGTAGATGCATATGCAGTCTGCATTTCAATTGGTAACTTGGCGTTACCGGTGAGCTCGCGTTGCAAAACAAATGTACAGTAGGCTGTAACAGCATGTCACGAATGCCGTACGACATGACATAGGTAGGGCTGCATATCGGCTGTCAGTTTGCAGTCTCATCCGGAATCCCTGGCTCTCGACGGCGTGCCCCGGTCGTTGAGATTGTCTGAAAGCTAGAACTCCGGGGAAGGCTTGACTATGCCGAGCAAGCCCACTTAATCAACCCCTTTGTCCTCGGTGAGAGAACAAGTCGTAGGTCAATTGATGGGCGTTTTTGGTTGTTCCACGTGGGCTAGCATGACGTCCAAGCTTCTGGAAAACGACCTGAAGCGGTGGAGATGTGAAAGATTGCAGCGCCCCGTGCGTGTCATGACCATTGCGCTGGATCATGCGGTCTGATAGCTTTGCCGAAGCAATCAGATGTCATTTCAGTTTTCTTGAAAGCAATGCACTGGAGTCTGAGGAATGCTACTAAGAGATTGCGGGTCTGAGGCGGCGGCGAGAAGGATAAGAACGCCAGAGGTGAAAGGTGTAAACAAAACATGGAATCCAGCCGGCAACGCCATTGGGCACCGGCGCCATCAAGCCACGTATTAGTGCTGGGCTCTCAAACTCTCAAGGTCGAATTAGCGTCAGCAGAGTAGCAGTACTAGCAGTTAGATTATACAGTAATGTTCCGTACCTGGTTACCATCGTGCGTGCCTGATAAGCTCGAGCGAGAGGAGAGAACAAAAGAATGAGGCGTTATCAGTTATCAGAGAGCCGCCCTCCATAAGCAGGCCGGGGATCGGATTCGTATCACAGAGGGAACAAGGGCGTCACGGTCCCGCACAGGGTGTCGGAAGTGGAAGAGATTCCGCGATGGCTAGTGGCTCCAGCTTGTCTGTTTGAGGCTCGTGTTTGCTAATGGAAGCTCGACTGGCTGGTGAGCCGAAGCTGGGAGAAACGGCATCTCGAGTAGCGCAGGCTGTTGCACGAGGCCAGACGCCGCGTTGCCCGGAGTGGTACAGAGTCAAACATCCATTGGCACAGCAGAGTTGAGTCTGTCACAGTGAAGCAGAGCATGCAAACTCAGTACAGGATGCTGCCATGTCTCGCTTTTTGGCCCTCACCGATGCTTTATCTTTTGCATGTGGGTTGCATCTCTCCGCGTTGTGTTGCACAGAAGGGGAAGCCCCGCTATCAGGGCGGCGATAGCAAGCGGCGCAGGTGCCTAAGGCAGTAAGGACGCAGGTATTGATGTACTCGAGCGAGATAAGGCCCTGTGCTGCTGTAGGAGGTACTGATGGAGGTATTTTAAGTTCCAAGTTGACATCCAGATGTATCTATTTTGACGACGTCAATGGATGTACTTTGACAGCTTCACATGCCAAATGCAGCTGCTGGACCCTCGCCCAAGCCTGCCCAGCTCATCTCTGGCTGCTGTAGATGGCTATTGGCTGTTATCAAGACTCTTCTTGGCGAGACAGTGAAGCATTCGAGCAGTGAAACCGGCATCGTCGATAGCAGATAGTCAGCATTGGAAGTGATACAGTCCGGCCTGTAAGCGAGCTTCGGCTCTCTCCCTTCCATTGATATGCTTCCGCCGGCTCCTGAGGATTACCTCGATTGTACATGTACATACGGACAGGCATGTAGGCTTACGGCAGCAATCAGCATGGAATTGTCCGAGTCCAGTCCAGTGCTTCCGGACCTTGTCGAGCATTGCATTGCACTCCGTCAGCGCATGGCAAATCCACTGACATGAATCACGATTCAAGATGAAAGAATCATGGAATCCATCGATCAAGCATCAATGAAATTGAGCCACTAAGACCCCGCAAAGCCGCCGTGTGCTTCAGCATCCCCCTCCCACTGACGGCAGCGCCCCGCCCCTGAAAACTTGCGGCTAGTCGCCATCATGCAACCTTGAACGTGCTGCTCAGCGGTGGGGGTGATTCGGCAGCTTGAACCCAGCACTGGGCAATGGGCAAAGGGCAAAAGGAGCTGGGGGGTGAGTGCCCTGTGGCAGCGCTGCTGGGAGTGGCCGTAGCAGCTCGTGGCCAGCCTGCAGCAGAGGGCCCGTAGCGGCTGCCGGTATAGCGCTGTCACCCGCTACTGCACTGCCATCAGTTCAATCAGTGGACGTTAAAACGAAAGAGTACATGCACGGGTACATGCGCATGTACTTGTACTGGTACTGGGGCTCCACCACCACAAAGAGGGCGGCGCGCCTTTGAGTTCCCCCATTCTATCTTTGCCTGAAAACCTTCCAATTCCACCTCTGCAACCTCCAGCTCCCAGACTGCTAGTCACCGTCTGCCACGAATCAATCCTCCCACGCAGACGCTCTGCCGTGCCAGATGTCCTCCCCATGTCCAGCTCGCCCTCACACGCCGAAAATGCCGCACATGCGGCGCTGCTGAGCGACCGGGCCCATGTCCAAGTCCAGCCCGACGACGATGCAGGCGTTGGCTCCGATGCTGCTGTCGATGCAGCAGCAGTCGATCCTGTTACCTGTACACCTACGAGCGCACCCACGAGTACCGTAACTCATACACCCCCGGCCCCGGGTTGTGAGGCCGCCGCTTCTGCTGCCAGGGAGGGCCTGAAACCGAGCCCGAGCCCAAACCAGAACAGCCAAAGCCAAAACCAGGATCAGGACCACAGCCAGAGTCAAAGCCAGACCCAGTACCAGACGGACGGGAGCGGAGCGGACTCCTCCTCACCCTCCTCCTCCTTGCCCTCTCCCTCTCCTCACACACCGGCAGCAACTCATATAAAGCCTGCCCCTAGCGTCGCAGCCCGCCAGCGCCAGCAGGGCCCTTCGCTGCTTTCACAGGCCCTGGCATCTGCTCGAGGCATCCTGCGCACCAACTCGACTCCCAGCCAGCCAGACAAGTCGACCCGATCTACACCTGCCACTGCCGCCGTCACTCCGCCTGCCCTTGATAATACGAGGCCTGTTCGGTCCTCGCCTGCCACCCCCTGGACTGAGCCGCGAGATGCATCAGACTACATCGACGTCGACGGCGCCTTGACGCGAGGCGAACCGCAATCCACTACAATGGCCACCACAATGGCCACAATGACTTCTACCCTCCCGGTGCGAGACCGTGCTGCTCCTACGTCGTCGTTCAAGTCCGAGATCCTGTCCCACGCCAACGAAATGCTTTTGGAGCACCGCGAATTCCTCGACCGTACCCGAAGTAGGGCCTCTGTATCGCTTGACCAAGATCCCAAGCTCTCGGGACTACCGCACCAACACAATCACCCACATTCCCACTCATCAACCCCCAACGACTCAATAACACCCACCAACGGCAGCTACACTAGTGCTGTAGTATCCCCTGACCACTCCACCGATGCGGGAGACGAGACTGATTCACAAGACTCTCACCATGATCGTCACAAAGCACCTACTGCCACCGAGAAGACGGAGAAGATTTGGTCCATTGGCTCTGGCGATGGTAGCGAAGAGGATGGTCTAGTGGAACAATCAGTCGCCGAGGCCATTGCGGGTGTGGAACACAATGCACGCAGTCGCAAGTCCAGCTACAGCTTGCGCTTCTTCAAGGAGGGACTTCCTCCAGACGACAAGACACGGCGCAAGGAAACCAGAACCTCGCATCGCGATAAGCATGTGGCTACGATAGACGAAGAGCCTACTACTTTAACCGAGAAACAGCCACTAGAACAGTCGCACAAAACCGCAAAGGCAACACCGACAGCAGACACAAGAGCGCCTGCAAAACCGACTAGGACCGAGTCTTTTCCAGCACGGGTTTCTGATGTATTGCCTCTGGTCGCCTCGCCCCTTGAAGAGACCAGCTTTGCGCTGCAGCAAAAGGAACAAGATGGCGAAAGGCCTTCTGCACCGCAATCATCTCTTCATCATAACGAGGCCAAGCTGGAGCCACCGCTTCATCATGAGGTGGGGCCGGACACGGCTCAAGTCGCCGAGGTGGAGAAGCAGCGGACGTCACATGACTCCGAGGTCGGCCATTTTGATGCCTCCGGACACAAGGATGGAGGCGCAGCTGCCGATGCCGAGGCTGATGTCAAAGCCAAAATCGATGATGCTGAGACCAAAACCAAAACCGATGCCAAGGCCATTGAGCAGAGCCGGGTCAGCGGTCACGTAAATGACCACGCTAATGGCAAGGCTCATACCGACTCTGACGCGGACACTGACTTGGAGGCAGAGGCCGACGAGTCTGGCGAGGAAAAGATTTCATCCGCCGTCTTCCACCCCCATCAGGAACTGGATGACGGTCGTGCAAGCGTGAGTGAGGGTAGTGACATTGATGTGGTGCGACGGCCGAGGTCGCGCTCACAGACCAAGAGTCATCCCTGGCTAGTCAAGGCCGACGAGCCTGAGCCCGAGATTGAGAATAAGGATGAGAGTTCCTACCAGGTTTCGCATGTTGCCTCCCGTGAGAGCCTTGTTTCACGTCGTGCAGAGGCCCCGGCAGAGGTCCAAGTCCCGACCGAAGCTGCCGTGGACGTTGACAATGAAGTGAACCAAATCACCCCTACTAAAATCTCCCGAGCCGTGACCCATCATGAAGACCATGTCCATGACCACCAACACCAAGCCCGTCGACCCCTAGAGGCCATTGAACTCATTCCATACAAACATCAGGTCGGCGGCCACAATACGCTCTGGCGATTCTCTCGCCGAGCTGTCTGTAAGCAGCTCAGCAACCGAGAAAACGAATTCTATGAAACCATTGAACGATATCATCGTGATTTACTGCCATTCCTTCCTCGGTAAGTTTTCTATGCTGTGCTTGCTTCTCGAAACCCTACATTCTCTCTCTCTTCCCTGCCCCTTTTGTTACCCCTATATTTGGCAATGACAAGCGCTAACATCGTCTCGTTGTCTAGGTACATTGGGGTGCTGAATGTGACATTCAAGAGGAAGCCTCGGAGAAAGAGCACCGTTCGAAAAGATGAGACGGCGGATAAGCGCCAGCCGGAGTCTAATGGCAGTAACGAGGCCGAGCAGACAACATCTACCCCTGCGCGGGTCATTAGCCAATCACTTGCCAGCTCCAACGTTCCCATTCCCACCGTGACATTCGACGATAATTGGCACATTCTTCCTCGCAACCTTCTCCAGCCATCGCCCGTCCTGGATCCGGCGCACCGCCGGAGCACGTCGCTCTCCAAGATATCACCCGCGTCGCCCCTCTCGTCCAAGGTGCCGGTGCGGCCTCCCATGGAAGAGCGCCCCAACAGTTGGGGAGCAACGACGGTAAACAAGCGACTGCGCAACGAGGTGTTCAACGACGCATTCCTTAAGCAGCCAATCGAAGTTCAGAAACACCGGCGCCCATATCAGCGACCCGTCCCTTTGCCAAATCTTCAGCGACTGCTCCGAACCAGCAACTCCGACCCCAGCCTTGCTGAGAAGCGTATTAACAATGCGGAAAGCAAACCTGTTGCAGCCAGCCCTCTCAAGCCACTGACTCCACTGGTACAGCAGATGAGCGATCCCGAATCTCAGATCAACCATCTCGCCGCCGAGCAACGGGAAGAGCCTGTTGAGGTCAAGGATGTCACGGGTACTAGTGCTCCCGAACCAGAGACTTTGGCGGCCAATCCTTTGCTGGCCAAAAAGAAGCGTAGGTATTCTGGAAGCGGTCTTCGGCGCAAGCCGCAGGATGTCCGAGATTCGAGGGGAGATCTCAAATATTTTGAGGAGGCGGACGATGCAGATTACAAGCGCGACCGAGATGGTAACAATGGTGGCGAAGGAGCCAAACAAAATACCGCCCCTACTACCTCGACTACAACTCCTGCCAACGAACCCCTCGATATGGTGGTGGCCGCTACTACAACTGCAACTGCATCTAGCACCAACCAGGAGCCTGACTCTACTGATAGCAGTTCGACGGCTGTCCAGCAGGCCCTTCAGCATCCATCGGTGGAATTCGCGCAGGTGCTTCGACCAAATAACCCCAAGGAAGCCAAAACTGAGCGCGACAGGGTGGAATACTTTTTACTCTTGGAGGATCTCACTGCTGGCATGAAGCGACCGTGCATGATGGACCTCAAAATGGGAACGCGCCAATATGGCGTTGAAGCGTCTCCTAGCAAGCAGAGATCCCAGCAAGAAAAGTGCAGGACGACCACCTCGTACGAGCTTGGGGTACGCATCTGCGGACTGCAAGTCTGGAACGTCAAGACACAGACATATGACTTTCAGGACAAGTACTTTGGCCGAAAAGTCCAGGCGGGCAACGAGTTCCAGGCCGCCCTTACCAAATTTTTGTACAACGGTGTCGATTTGCACTCCATCCTTCATCATATCCCAGTCATATTGAGGAAGCTTTCACAGCTGGAGCAGATTGTCAGCGAGCTACGCGGCTATCGCTTCTACGCTGCGAGTTTGCTCATGTTCTACGACGGAGACACCTCTGACGAGAACGGAGGCTATGAGACGGCGTATGACTCCATGACAGACGCCGCGACTGATACCGAGGAGACGATCCGGAAGAAGAGAAATAAGCGTGAGATTGATTTCAAAGTAGCAGACTTTGCCAACAGCCTCACGCCGCTGGACAAGGTGGAAGACAAACCATGCCCACCTCAGCACCCTAACCAACCGGATCCTGGCTTCCTCAAGGGGCTGCGAAGCCTGAAGAAGTACTTTTTGCAGATTCAGCGAGATACGAGAGCCGAATTGGGGCTTGATCCTCGCGGATGGAGCTCATCCCAGGGCCTTGATGCCATGGACGATGAAGAAGACGACGGAATGATTAGTGTGTAATCTTATTGTTCTCCATACAGAGGAAGCGTGAGGGCATGTTTCAACCGCATGACAACGCCTCTTGTCTTTCTTCCTTGATTTTCATTGCTTTAATCATTTCTTGTTCACTTTTCATTTCCCCTTCTTTTTCTTTATATCCTCTTCTAACGTTTCTACGACGCACCGTTATGATTTTTCCTTGTCTACAACGGATACCAGGTTGAGTGGATAGCATGGTGATGATGAGGCATACCAGACCTATCATCAGCTGCTGGACGCTTAAGCCAATGACGACGACCCACGAAGCTTTTTTGTAATGCCGAGTATACTATTTGCGTATTTTCTTCTTTCGTTCTTTCTTCTTCTTCTGTCGTCCAAGGCAATCCATACATCAACTCGGATGGTATTCATGGCCAGATGAGCGAGGAATCACGAACCAACAAACTGTGCTTTTTTACTGTACGGATAAGGGCGAAGCAATTCCCGGTTCCGCATTTATAATGCCATTAGCCTTTAGACAAACTGTCGGACCGACATTTGATCTAGCGTGGAATCAGACTGTCTTACTATGTGCTTTTTTACTTTCTAAATGCTTCAAGTCTTTTTTGGCGGACAGGCGGATGGACGGCATGGGCACGGCACGGATGGCAACGGCATGGTACGATATTGGGCGAATAACAAGGGGCGCAGGTTCTTTTTGAGCTTTTTTCTTTTTGCGAATTGTTTTTTTACTGTTTTTGTTATTTGTGTTTCTGGAATGGAATGAGAATGATGCTTAGAATGGTAGATAAAAATTGAATTGAATTGTTTGCTATTGTATTTTGAGTCTTTTGACGGTGATTGAAAACCTTGGTGTAGCTGGAAACATGAGAACTATTCATCTTTTTGGTGGTGGCGGCTCAAGAAGTCCGATGAGCTGCAGCTGGCCAACTCACTAATTTCGCCGCTGCATCATCCAAAGACGCATCTCCTCTTTTACTCACCATGAAGCATTAACTCGGTCTCTATCTCAAACACAGTTCCATCTACGACAAATTCCCATTCTCTTCACCTCAATCGTTATCATAATAAAAGAAAAACCCAACCAGAAAAATGGGCGGCATCATTTCAAGCATCCAAAGCAGCATCACCGCCATCACAAGCGTCATCCGCACAATCTCCACGCTCAACGCCAAATACCAGGCCCTCCTACAACGCATTGAAACAGGGCCATTCACTCCAGTAGAGAACCCCACGGAGTCATATTGGATGCGGGACGCTCCCTTTCCGGAGATTGGCGATGTGTTGGGTGAGATACCGGAGGAGGCGGATGTGGTTGTTATAGGGAGCGGGATTACAGGCGCTGCTGCGGTGAAGACGTTATGCGAGCTATCTTCTTCTTCTTCTTCTTCTTCTGGAGATGAAGGTAGTAAGAAAGCGCCGAGAATAGTGGTTTTAGAGGCAAGACAGCTGTGTAGCGGCGCGACGGCGAGGAATGGCGGGCATATAAAGTGCGCCCCCCACGAGGAGTTTTCGCGGCTGCGCAAGACTTTGGGAGAAGAGCGTGCGAGGAAGATTGTGAGGATGCAGATGAGGCATTTGGATGTGCTGAAGAAAGTTGGTGAGGAGTTGCCGTGGGGGGAGGTTAGGGAGGTTGAGACTGTGGATGTGTATCTTGATGAGGATGGGTTTGAGAGGGTGAGGAGGGGGGTTGATGAGATGAGGGGGTGGATGGGGGAGGTGGAGGTTAGTGTTTGGGAGGGGGAGAGGATGAGGGAGAAGGTGAGTGATGTTTGATGTGGTTTGTTGAGAGACGAAGATGCTGATGATTTTGAGAATTAGTTTGGGGTGAATCGCCATATTGTTGGTGCGATCTCGTATCAAGCTGGGGCTCTTTGGCCGTATCGTCTTGTTACGAGCATATGGAACGATTTGATGACTCGATATCCAAATCTTACCATCAGCACACACACACCGGTCTCATCTATCAGCACAAACGACTCTTTATCATTCCCATATACGGTTCACTCTTCTCGCGGCACAATCCGTGCACGGCATATCCTCCATGCTACAAATGCTTACACAGGTCATCTTGTTCCCGCTCTTCGAGGCTGTTTGACAGGAGTACTCGGACACATGACTGCGCAGAAACCAGGAGCTGAATTCGCACCCGTGTGTCATGGTGGACGGTCTTGGTCAATAATGTACGGGACAGGATTCGAATATATAACGCAGCGGCCAGATGGAAATGATGGATCCCCGGGTGACTTGATGATTGGAGGAGGCTTGTTTAGGAGTAAAGATGAGGGATTGGATCAGATTGGCGTGTGGGATGATTCCAGAGTGGATGCTTTCCCATTGATGCATCTCAGAGGCAGCATGCCCACGGTATTCGAACCGAAATGGGGTGTTGGGGGACAACTGAAAGGTGCGTGGAGCGGAATCATGGGTTTCACGGGCGATGTGCTTCCCTTTGTGGGAAGTCTCTCACCTGAAGCCGGGGGACTGAGGAAAAATCTTGGAGGAGGGTTTGAGAAGGGTGCCGGAGAGTGGATAGCTGCTGGGTTTAATGGGGAGGGCATGGTTTGGGCGTGGTTGAGCGGTGTTGCTGTGGCGATTATGATACTTGGTAAGGAAGGGGATGATTTGGAGGAGAGCGTGGGAAGGCCGGGGGGGAGGTTGGGGGAGTGGTATCCGGTGGAGGAGGTTAGGGTTGATAGGGGGAGGTTGAGGAGGGCGCGGTTGGAGAATTTGGCGAATGAGATTTGATGAGGGATTGAGAATCGAGTGAGATGAATGTATAAAGGGGGATTGACTATGTCTATTGCCGAAGAGTAGAGGACTGAAACGATTTTCTCTAACTACTAGTAAGTTTCTGTAGTTTCGATTCCACCGATCCTTTATACCAGGATTGCCACTTTTTTTAATCGCAGATGCTATAGCCCCTATATGCCATTCAAACATATCAAGATCCTCATCCTCATCCTTATACAAGATCCTTATATAAGTCTCATTCGCGTTCCCATCCCCAACCTTTAGTGATACCAGACATGGCCGCAAGTCTAACGGCCAGCCACTGAAGTTCAAGGGCCGCCTTCATTTTGAGGGCCTCTTCCTTACTGTTGAGTGTAACCCCGAAAGATGTCCCTGATTTTAGGTAATGGCCGAAATGACTTTCCTCGTCTGTAACAACAGCAATTTGCAGCATAGCATCGATGGCGCTATCGTAAGGCGGTTTGACTCTCTGACGGGACATGACCTTGTTTTTCGGCATCCGGTGAAATTGGATCTGAACAACAGTGCTTCCATCGCTATTGGTGACCATTTCGAGATACTTTAGGCCGAATAGACATTGGGACCAATATAAACCCCTGATCGGGTGCAAATAAAGTATGTTCCAACTTTTCTCAAAAGCACCGATAGAATCAATAGCCATAATGCGGCTAATCTGCACCCAAACATCTCCCATCAATTGACTCAAAAATGTCGAATCTGTAAAGGCAGCGATATTCATCTGGCCTTTGGTAAGGTGAGAAGGAGCAATATAGTAGGGTTCTGCTTCTACTAAACCAGTCAAGGGGCAGACTATATCATCTCTAAGAAGCCACTAATAATATATAAATAATTAGTAAAGATAGTACCCTTATAGGATGACGATAAAGGAGATGTCTTATACCGTTTCATTTACTGCCCTCGACACGAATATGTCTTTACATGGTGGGGGGTTCCCATTGACCACTAGGCCGTTGTTAGAGATCAACATCATCTATGCGTTTACAATCACATACAAAGAGATAGTTGATAATGGGGAACCGAAACACTCATGATAGATGTAGCATCTTGACGAAGATCCTGCAGAGTCTCAATAGACATCAGGGAGAGAGCTGCTATCTGGATGTTGGAAAAGTGAAATGGCTCCTCAGATGTACTAAAGTCCTCCCCTAGACGCCCGTGAAGCTCTTCTATGAGTTTGAGTTTGAGAGGCAGTTCTTTCTCGGAGAGAAGAGAATCGAGTGGCACATATCTTGGTTGGTCTCGAAGGAATTTGTACAGTTGTTTCTTTTGATTTGTAGTCCCTTGGGTTAGAAAGGCTGTGACTTCGGTCAAGACCTGTTGGTCAGAAATAGCGAAATTGTTGTCCATGGTGATTGATAAAGAACTGCTAAAATAGCAGGGCAAAAAGAGCTGTAGCGGCAAATCTGCATTCAAAAGGGAAGATGAAAATCAAGAGATAGAAGGGAGGATGTGGCTAGTTAAATAGGATAACAAACAGAGAATGTTAAGTAGCTTTAATGGGTAGAGTGAATTGCGTCTGCAAGATTCCGATCAGACACAGCTGATCTCCTCTACACCACTGAGGTAAATTTACACAGAGATACCTAGTCACTTAAGAGTAGCTATCATTGCAGACACTGCAATAAAGTAACTACAGTCTCAAAGAGTATAAGAAAGAAGCCATATCGTTAAGTAGAAGAAGAAACTACTAGCCGAGGTAAAGAACATCAGTGGCTACATTACAGAGATAAGTAGCGCTAACTACATCATTAACTTCAAAGACAAGCAGGCGGATATGTAGGTATCCGCCTGCTTATCTTGTTCTCCCACGTCGTAATGTCAAGGCTCTTTTCCCAAGGCTATCTTGCTGTACCGCGAGATCGTTGACTTCCAGCGCCTATTTCTCCATAGCGCCACCAGCCCATTGAGGGACTCATCTCGTTACTGTGGCATTGCGTATCTCGCATCTTGTCCTCAGCTTCTACATTCTTCTCTTTACCTCAATCTTAGAATAGCGCTCCACTCCAACCTGATGCCTGCGTGACCTAAGAGCCATGTTTAAGCATTTATAAATTTTAACGTGAGAGAACGTTCTATTCTATGGTTCCGAAAGTTAGCTTTTAATGATAAATTTTCCGACAGCTGTAAGACTGCTTCGAAAGTATTGTTTGTATATTGCGCAGTATTGAACAAGTCTGCTCTCTCTAGCAGCTGAATCAATGATGCATTTGGTGCTACCTCTACTATAGCAAATTGAGGGCTGTCGATTTCGCATAGAGGAATCTTGACCTGGCCTTTTTGTAAGACTAGAGAGTTTCGAAAGTGGGATTGCATGGCAAACCGCAACTTGTGTTCCACGTCTTTAACAGTCTTTGAGCCAAAAAGAATATCCACTGGAAATTCAATGCCAATGCGCTCCTCTAATTGGTATTGGAGGACAACGGTTGTGAGTGAGTCGATACCCAGCTCCAGCAATGAAGACATACCGTTGACTTGAGATTTTTCTAAATGAAACACGACGGCAATGCACTCGATGATTAACTCTTTGAGTTTGGCTCTGTTCAAGGGGAGAAGATATTTGCTTGAGTCCAGGTTGTCTGGACTTGACTTCTCTTGGTATAATGCACCAGAGCTTGCAGGATCGTCATGGCTCGAGTCAAGTCTGCATTTGATGACAACGAGATAACCCGGTTGTTGAAGGGTTGTTGCAATATGGACGATCAAATAAGTGGTACCATTGTCGTTGTGGAGCGTAAGGTGTAGTAAGGAATTCATAGACCTCTCGGGAGGGAACATGCCTGCGATAAAGTAACCCGGAGGCAGAGATCCAAGTTCCAGACGGCAGTTCAATCTAGGCCGAATCACGTCTCCATGCCGATAAAAACTCGGCATATATAATGTCATCCTCTTGCTTGCGGCGACCTCACTTTCTTCTACCCAGTGGGGGATTCGATTGCATAGCCGATAATACTCGTCCAGCTTGGGTTTCGCTCCATCTGCCCGTGAGGTGCATCGAGCAAGCGGTACAGCAAGTAGACGAGTCGTGACACCCTTTGTGCTCTTCGCTGTTAGAGTGCAGTTCAAAAGGCAGTAGACTATGTCTCCATCGTTAAAGTCTCCAAGCACTGGCAGGTCAATTCGGAGTCCCCTCTGAGACATCGAAAAGCCATCTCCAGGAGCTGCTGCACCTGTTGATACCATCTCTCCACAGCGGAGAAAATCCAGGGGCGATTGAGCCAGGGCTGTAGAGACTTTCCACAAGGTTCTGTCCTCACAACCGAAACCCCATGCCAAGATGGACTGATCGTCGGACTTTTTAATTATCTCTTCCTGGAGGCGTTGGAAAGCCTTAGGTCCTTCGCCGTACAACAACGGCATGTTGACATCAAAGATGCCCAAGAGACAATATGCTATGTCTTCTTCCCTGGTCGTAGTGCGGCGCGACACCCAGGACATCCGTTGTGCGATGCTGATGAAATCCATGGCCCGGCGCACATCAATAACAGAGTCAACCAGCACCTGCTGAGAAATGCCAGTTGCCTTAGCGATTTGCTCCCGGAGAGAAATCTTGTCGCCAAACTCCAACCAAGCAGAGTCAAAGAAACGAACAGATGCCGGAGCGAGAAGCTCTTGAAGCGTCCAACCTCTAGTGAACCATCGTGACCAGGTATATCTTGCCAAAGTCTCTTTTATCTCTTGAGGCTCTGCGTTCAAGCCAGGGTGATTCAAGTCGGATATATATACATAGCATTCAAGCGACATCTCGTACCATTTAAACATGGAGTTGATTGCCTCTTGAAGCTCCGCACTGCTTGACTTGTCGATGCAACATGTGTCGATCCACACGAATTCGAAGTCATCTTTAATCGCTTGTTGGCAGCATTTGATCACTTTAGCCCAGCCTTTCTTGGACTCTCGGTAAGAATGCCCTTGTGTAATATCTTGGAAAGTAATTTCCTCGGCTTCCCATGTATGAGATAATATTGCATACGGGGGTATCGCATCGCCAAAAAATTCGACAAGTTTTTGAGTCTTTGCGGATAGTAGCCGCATGTTGTAGACTTTTGGTGTTGCGTTAGGTATGTATTTTCTTCTTTTATTTTTATGAAGAGAGAATCTTGCTTGAAGTATTACACGAGGGTTAAGAAGGAAGCGAATACTACAACAACATGAAGTGGAGGTAATAATACCGCAACATAATTAGGCAGTAAGATTCTAGGCACCAATTCAGGGCGCCAATGTACAAGGCATATAAGAGGCTGCAATATTGCAGGTAGTAAGCTGTTAGACTACAACTCCAAGCCTAGGTATGGCCCAATCAGCGTCTCCGAATAAGGGTGATCGCTGCAAGTCCAAGTCAACTAAACATAGTATCCATTGGATATCTGACTTCGCTTCTTCATATTCGCTTGAATAGTTGGATAGTTTGGATAGCCAGTTGATAATACAGCAATTAGATTGAACTGATCGGAGCCCACTAATAGTGTGACAAGATGGCCCTATTGTCCTGCCAGACCCATCTGCCACGATGGTGATAGCAGCATGATTAGAAACATTAGCGACGGTATATGCTAAACAATAAATGGCAAAATATGTGTGCTTAATCCTATCGACGCTAGGAAGAGGGAAATTAAAAGGTAGTCCATTCCTGTGCTCTTCGGTAACATAAGCACACCTGTCTTGTGTCTCAACGGATCCACGTAACACATTTACTGACAAAATAAGAAGTGATATAAAAGGAAGTTAAACAAGAACAAATGAAGGTCGAATTTATGAACACTTTGACCATGAACCTCCAACACCGAGAAGCATCAAGTATTTCTAGCCATTTTGAATACATAAGTAAACACATTGTCTACGTTTACGGCTACCTACTGCTGATATACGGTCCTATTGCTAACTTCTTCATACGTTTCGCTATAATATTTAGGTATTTTCTTCTTGTATCTGCTCTTATCGCTAATCTTAAACAACTATGTGTAAATTTGCCTTTGGTGGCGTAGAGGAAGTCTCTGTTGGCTGCCTATTTAACTGGCCCCATACCCTCTTCAGTGTTTTCCTTTCTATTTCCCATCTTGAATAACGACTCGTTATCCCACCCCTATTATCCCACCATTCAGACAATCTTCCATTTTCTGAAACGACGATCAATTCCTATGGACGAAACTTCCGATATTTCTGACTCAGCCATCTTGGCCAACGTCACGGCTTTTCTTGCACAAGGGACTGAAAGTCAGAAGAAACAGCTGTGCACATTCCTCAGAGCGCAGTCCAGCTACATGTACTCGGCCCCTAATGCTATTCTTCCCACAGAAGAACTTGCCGTCAAGCTTGGAAGCATCGAAGAACTACGCAAAAATGAGGAGCAATGGTCCTTTCAAAAGCCATTTCACTTTTCCTACATTCAACTAGCGACGCTCTGCCTAACGCCGACCGAAACTCTTAAAGAGTTTCTTCACCCAAAGCAGTTTCTTCCCAGTGTTCTATATCCTGAGCATTGGTTGAATATTCGTATGGGCCCCTTACGGCATTTAATGAGTCATTCTAACAGTGGTTTAGTGATCCGATGGAAACACCCTGCAGATAGCATCGAAGATGGAAGAAGAGGGCTGGCTGTAATATCTAGTGGCTCTAGAGATGAGCGGGAAAGGGTAGATTTGCTTTCTGTCTTAACTTGTCAAATCTCAATATTTTACTGACTATTAAAACAGTGCAAGCTCCGAGACCAACGTACTTGCATTCTAACCAAGGCTGCAAACCCAGACGTGTGCCGTATCATGCCTTCTTCCGTTGCCGAAAACAAGGCAGAAATTTCCGCCTTTATAACACCGGTATTTTTGTCAGATTTATTAGGACGGTCTGGATATAAAATTGGCAGGATATTACTCAGGGGAACTCCAAATACCTTTGAAGAAAGCTGGAACATGATTTGTTTGCACCCGCTCCTACGCATGTGGTGGTCGGAGTGTTTATTCGGCCTGAAGTGCCTGGGAGTCGACTCCAACGGTGAGCATTTCACCGTCAAGATACAGTTTCACTGGATGCCTATGAACTCTGTCAGACCTCACCAACTGGTCGAGCCTCCTTACGACAAAGCTACCAGCGCAATGCTGGAATCTATGGCGTCTGATGTGCAGGAAGGCTATTTTCACGGGCTGAAATCAGGGCAGATTTTTGAGATTCAACTTCCTAGCGAGGAGGATGCCGAGAAGATGAAGGCAGCTCTGGACGTGCAATGGGTAGCTGTTAGACTTGCAGCCTTGTCTGGCGCTGCTAGATCTTGGGAATGGGGGCTCGGTAACGATTTGTATGATGATGGAGATGATGATGGGGCCTATAGTACGTCTGATGTCGAGGACGAAGAGTAGAAGCTCTCAAAGTCTGCATAGATACTATAGCTATTGCAGTACATGGTAGCATCGTGTAGCTCCAACATGTTTACTAGATGGTAGTATCTCATTAGAAAGTGTGAGAACATGGCATCTGTCTTTCTACCTGTCTATCTTTGTATCTAAAGAATAAAATCATTCAGATTACTTGGAAGTAAATGGTGCAGTTAGTGCTGCTCATCTCTTCAAGCTATATTACTCTCTGTTGCTCTTTACCAAAGCTGTAGGCATATTCTATCACATCCCCCTTTTCAACGAACACAACTCTCCCTCTCTTTCTGTCCCGCTCTCTCCGGTTAAATAGGCGACTATACATAATGTATAGTTTCTGAATATTAGTAAACAATCTTCAAAAGTGCATCTCCATTGCCATATCTCGAGTTGTAGGTTAGCCCCTATACCATTACACGCGTCTTTGCAATTCACCTGGCCATCACTCTGCTGCCAGCTGGTCGCGTCCATCGCTAACGCGTCAACACGTCAAACACGTCAAACACGCTGCTTTGTTTACTTTTCTTCTAGAGTGATCTCTTCTCGCATCGGCCCCGTTATTTCGACTAGCTGCCACTCCCTAGAGCGGCCCTCTTCTCCTGCAGCAACTCAACACAACACAATCTCACAACCTCGCTCCATCAACCTGCTCATCATGGAAGCGAAAATGGAGAATCAGGAGCCAGAGGCAATCATGCAAGACGCTCCTCAGGATGTTCCTCAGGAAATGCCGGGAGAACTCGCCGAGTCCATCGACAACTGGAGACATTCGGTCCCCAGCCGCATGGAGCGCGAGGATCCCTTCGTCAACGATGGCTTCGTGCCTCGACCCGAGACTCGCGTCGTAAGTACTCCCATCACCATCACCAAATCTATCATTCTCATTGTGTGTCACAGACCTTTCGTGAGCCGGAGAAGCCTCCTGCTCGCCGTCCATCGACCCGCATCGCCATGATGCGAGCCGCCATCCCGCTCTTCCGCCGCTCCAACGGCCCCAACGCGCTCCAGCCATCCCTCATGGAACGCCCCGAGACGGCCCTGGGAGTTCGGGACGAAGAAGAGGACGAAGCGGTGACTGAGGCGAAGAACCCCATCCGAGGCTTTTTTGCCCTGTTTGGTCGCAAGAGAAAGCACCGTAGTCCTTCGCCCACTCCCACGGTTGTCCTCGATACGCCCTTGACCCTTCACTTTTTGTTTGTCGGCGCCCAGGGTGCTGGACAGACGTCTTTGCTTTTGTGAGACTTGACCAACCTCGTTCCAGCTTCCTGCGATATGAAAAGATTTGTGCTGACGATGAGACAGCCGTGCTCGTTACGGTCATTTCCCCGACGTAAGATTGAAATGACTGATGATACCAGTCAAGGTATACCCGTAAGACAAGTCGAGATGCTAACCACAGGACAGTCGAGCGCCATCACTCGCACCTGTTACGAGACGTACACCAACCACCGCATGTACTACTCTCAGCCGGTCCGCGTCGAAATGTAGGACACCTCGGGCGCACCAGACTTGAACACGGTTGAGCGACTGTCGTACGTGCAGTGGGACGGCATCTTCCTTTGCTTTGATATCAAAGAGAAGAATTCTCTTCACACTATTCTTCAGTGGGTAAGTCAAGTATCGCAAAACATCTTTGCCTCTATCCAACAGAGCAGAGCAGACCAACTAACAGAAGGTTGTCACAGTGGCAGAACGCTGTGCAGGGCGGTTTCCTCAGCCAGCAACAGAGCGAGGTTCTTCTTCACCTCATCGGCATGAAGAAGGATCAGCGTGCTGAGTGCCTTGATGAGGCCCACCGACTTCAAGGCCCCTTTGATCCTTCATATGCGCCTTTTCCCACCTGCTGCGTGATCCCCCATGATGTAGGTCTTCTTGCAGAGCTCCAAGATAGAACAATGTGCTAACAGGTCATCTCACAGGCCATGTGGTACGCTCGTCGTATCGGATGCCACCGCTACCTCGAGTGCTCTGCCAAGACCGGCGAAGGAGTGGACGTGATGATCGAAGAAGCCGGCGCCGAAGCGACCAGACGAGCCATCATAATTGCTCGCATGATGCGCATGGCGCCCGGCAAGAGACGCCTCTTCTAAACTGGGAGCTTATGCAGTCGAACTAGGCTTCTGAGTGAATCTCCGGACATTTGGGAGGACTTGATTTGATCTGCTTGAAGAAGGATAGGATAGCAGCCCTTGATTTGATGCCATGTTGGTGAGAGACGCTTCTTTGCTTTTGGCTGTTTAGCCTGCGCCTCACCGGGAATTTTTCATGGCCATGTTTGAAATCAGGGTTTGCTCAAAGTTGAAACTGCCGAATAAGGCATGCTGAATTTAAATCACAATGTGTTGTTTCAATCATTGAGTCGTGATTTGTGACTGTTGTTGTTTAAGTGATGTTGTCTTGGTGTCTGAATCACTGCAAAGAAAGAAAGAGGTACACGAGAGTGGGGCACAATGTACAATGCACTCTGTACTTTGGACCTCACCTCACTTGAACCATCATCAATCAACATCACAGCTCTCACTCTCACCACTGGTTTTACTCAGGCGCCGCATCTTGAAATTACAAGATCCCGCGTATTGCTACACGTTAAAAATGTCTCTTTTGTGATTCCCCACTCGTTGTAAGCCGCTGCCACCCTTGCAAAACTCACTACTTGATGGGTTTCTAACGACGGAGGCTTAGATGAACGTGTCCATCAGAAATCAAGGGAGATAGATTCAGCTTCAACAATATAGTAATCATGGCTCGCTCTACCATCATCGCCTTCGGCCTCGCCAGCGCCGTAGCTCTCGGCTCAGCCATCTTCACCATCACTTCTTCTCCCCACCTTCTAAAAGCCAGTCTCCTCACCCTCGGCGCCTCCAGCATCGCCCTTCTCATCTTCGCCTCAGTAAGTCTCCCCACCACCCTCTTATCCAAAGCCAAACAAACAGCCCAATTAACCAACCTCCAACCCTCTAGACAAGACACATTCAACTCGTCTCGCACCGCAGTCACAACAGAAGCCCAAGACAACCCAACTCACAAAATGCTCTCATCCATCGAGCACCTGTAGACTACAACCTCTTCGTCCTCGGCTCCGGAGGCCACACAAAGGAGATGCTCATGATGATGGACGACGGCTTCTGCGACTTCGCAGACTTCCACCGCCGCTACCTCATCTCCAGCGGCGACTCCATGTCGGAGAACCACGTCCACGACTACGAGGAGAGCCTGGCGTCCCTGTGCGAATCTCGTGGGACGTCCCCCGGCACGTACGACAAGTTCATCGTCACCCGCGCGCGGCGAGTCCACCAACCACTCTGGTCGACCCCTTTTACGGCGCTGCTTAGCATTGTCGAGATATTCCCCGCGCTGCTCATCCCGCCAAAGGGCCTGGTTGGGATGAAGATGAAGCCGTGTTATCCAAGCCGCGTGTTTTCAAATGGGCCGGCTACTGGCTTCTTTGTTGCGTTGGCGGTGCATTTACTCAAGATGGCTTACCTTGTTCCTGAGAGCTGCATGAAGGTCATATACATTGAGTCCTGGGCACGCATATCGACACTGAGCTTGACGGGCAAGCTCCTATTCCACACCGGTATAGCAGACGTCTTTGTCACACAGCACCAAGAAGTGGCGACTCGATATGGCGTACAGAACGCAGGAGAAATTGTCTTTAATTCCCGCCGCTTGGATGACATGGAACCCAGCCCTGCCAAATAATAACATAATTTTACCTTCTTTTTTATATCCTTCTCCCCGATTGTCTTCGTACAAGTCATATAATACAAGCCATGCCAGCCCCCCCTCCCCGTCTATACCTATGCCGCCGCCGTCACAGGCTGCGCCTCCGCCGTCTCCGCCGCGCCCTCCTCCTCCTCGAGTCCAAACGTCTCAATGTCGGAACTTGCCCTGGCCTCCCGGTTCGCCGTCTCCTTGCCGGCCCAAATCTTCCAGTTCTCGTACTCCTGGTCCTCGAGCTGCATGCCGATATCCAATCTCGTCTTGCCAAAGTATGCGCCGGCGTAGCGCGCCTCCTCGATGGCTATCCTCTTCTCGACCTCCTCTTGCTGGCGCAGCCTGTAGAACTCTCGGCGGACCGTGTCGTATGCCTTGCGCTTGCTCATCTTTTCGTTTTCCATTAACCACAGCTGGCGTTGTACAACACTATAGCAGAGAAAATTCGTCAGTGGGAATTCTTCTTCCCCGTCCGTCGAGATAACCGCGGGGTATTGGGGATTTTTCTCTTACCTTTCACCTGATAGTGGGACACCCTTCTGTCTCAATCCTTTACTCCAATCACAATGCTGATAATCTTTACCATCCAACTCCAGCACAACCCTCGGCCTCGCCAGCTCCCACGGGTGATCCTTGTAGAAGCTCGTCCGCAGCGCATCTTCCGGGTACGCAATGCTCTGCGGGCGGAACAGCTTCTTGGGCTTCGAGGCCTTTGGGTTGGGCATGCGGTGGCGCGGCGTGACGGTGCGCACGAGCGCCTCTGAGGGAGGAACCGAGTTCATGACGGCGAACCACGGCGGCGTGGGCACGTTGTAGCCGGGCATGAGCTGGTGCTTGAGCTCTTCCCGGACGGCCTTGTAGACGCCCGCGGGGCGGATTTGCCTGCCGCCCATGATGGCGGATTCTGTGTGGAGGGGCTTTGATTTGAGGAGGTGATTTCTTTTAGGCGAGGTCGATTCGAAAATGCTTCAGAAGAGTCGTTTATGTGGTGAATTGGGCCGGAGATTGGGTTGCAGTTGCGGCGATTCAACTTGGCCGTCTTCTCGAGATCGAATTCGATGCTGGTGGATATTGGTCGTGCGATGAATATGGAAATTTTGGGGTCGTCGGCGAATCATTCGGCCGGCCCGCGTTTGTACTTGTAACGGGCATCAAAATATCTACAACTGCCTGCTTTAATACTTCCCTCAACCATTGTGCAATGAAGAAACTCTCAATTGAAGAAGTTATTTCCAAATCCTAAAATAATCAAGTTGATCAATTGAATCATGCTGTGAAATCCTAATTCTGGCTCTGAAAGCGTCAACAAATGAATCTGCTCAGTAGAAAGCAATGCTTAGTCATCACGACTGAGATACATCACGTCACATTCAACCTCACCAATGGATGTTAGCGATCTCACATGAAAAAAAATAAACCACATCTCAACCACATAAAGTTCAACATCAAAATAAAACCCCATCATGGCATCCGACAAAGAAGCAATCGAAAAATCCATAACCGAGCGTCTCACCGAATGGGGCTGTAAGTCCTCCCCTCCCACCCTCATCTTACACCAAAAAAAATCACTTCCAAATCCTCATCTCACATACACACCCTCAACAACACTCACAAACTCACCTCTCACCTTATTCCTCACCACTAACAAAACACTCTCACAAACAGCATCCTCCCTCCCCCCCTCCCTCCTCGCAACCCTCATCACCGCCCTCCACGCCCGCCCCCTCCAACCCCTCCCCCTCACCCTCTTCACCCCAACCCTCCTCTTCTCATCCTACCTCAACCTCTCCGGCTACCCAACCGCCAGCGCAGGCCTCACCGCCGCCTGGTCCGGCCTCTACGCCCTGCTCGCCCTCCGGCGGCGCCAGACCCTCCGCGCGAAATTCAGCATCCGCGGCGTCGTGCGCGGGACCGCCGTCGGGCTCGGTGCGGCGAATTGCGTGGCAGGCGGTTGGGTATATCTGCATGGCAGCAAGGATCGCGATAGGGACGAGAGGGAGAGCCGGAATCGGTGGGGGCAGTTTGACGACAAGAAGTGAAATGAGAGAAAAAATTGGGCGACGAGAAAGAATGGTGGGAAACAAAAAATACGTGGCAGAAGATGGATGGAGATGAAGAGGGCATTGTATGACTAGGGAACGACTGGGACTTCATTTGGGTCGGAGTAAAGAAATGTATACTATTACCTACTTGCACATGTTTAGCGTGGAATAAGAATTACGCAAAATTCACAATATCACACTTTAGCTGAATTGGCGATACAAATATGTTTCGTATTCAACCACAGGCCAATGGTGTTTCGAGCACAAAGGGCCTCAAAGTAAGTGTGAGCCACTACCGTCTATACAAATATTGGATACAAGGCTTAATATCCACTTCCCAAATCCACAACACCAAGGATGATAATGATGATATGATAGTAAAAAAGCGAGATGGGGCAAACAGGGTAGTTAATTAGCATGCAAAGCGCAACTATCGTGTGCTTTTACATCGCCACCTCTTCTAACAAAAAAAATCGACAAAGGAAACAAGAAGGATAATACCATCATCACACAAAAACGCCGATTCGCAGATCGTCTCAGCTCTTGAAGTCTCTGCGAGCCCAATCCCCACCCATAAGATCCCAAGTACAAATCTGTACCGTGATGCCTTTCCCATGCAACACCCAACACTGGTAATAATAGAATGATCCGTAAACCTTGCTCTATATCTGCGGTCTTGATACCGCGTCTCTCTGTCTCTCTGTGCTTCTCTCCCCCTCTGTCTCTCTCCGTTTCTCTCTCTGTCTTTCTCTCTTCGTTCTTGTCTGCGATTCTTTCGGATGGCGCTGTCGTAAGTAGAAAAAACTGGAGTCACAATAACGTAGTACACCTTTCAGCCAACTTTTTCTAACTCTTCCGAAAATTCGTCCTAGCTGGACATATTGTTGCGTTGAACGGCCATGCGAGAGCCAGATACCAGCCATATTGTCGTGACCACGGCAGTGAACAAAAGGGTCCTCATAAATGACCGCACTTGAAGTGGGCCGAAGCGCGGATTCTCGGGATGGATTGATCGCGCTAATGTAATCTCGAGCGAGCTGGGCTGAAATGAGGTAATGTACTCGACATCACATTCCCGAACCTTAGGGGAGGCATAGGTGGTGTACTCGTCGACGACTCTGTCGAGGCCCCAGCCAGACAGCTTGCGGACAACGGCGATGACGCATCCGGTACGGTGCTTTCCATGGTTGCAATGGATCATAAGAGGGTAGTTTTTCCGGTCTAGAACAAGTTCGAGGATGGCGGCCATGGTGCTGGGCGGAATGGGTTCTTTCTTTGTTCCCTTCATGTTGAAGACGGCCTGCTGGATGCCATTGGCAGCCACAAAGGACTCAAGCTCGTGATCGGGGTCATCTTTCTTGACCAGGGTACTAATATGGGGTTAGCTTCAAGAGTGAGCGACATGGATAGATGTCAACACATACACTATCGTCTTCAGCTTCAAGCTCTTCAAGAAGGGATAGTCTTCCTTCTTAGGATAGCTGCTTCGGTAAACACCAGGAACAACCAAGCCAAAATTGACTGGTCTACCATCCATGGGCGCTGCCGGGAATTCTGTGACGTTTGTTGCAGTAACTGATACTACTGATCCACTTGATGTAGAGCCTGGGAAATGGTCAGTACTGTTCAGACGTCATACAAAAGAAGGGCAAGGACAAGTGTGGAGCAACTCACGAGACATAGCACTAGCCCTAGGTAGCGTTGAAGACGGCAGCGTCTGCTGAACAGCAGCGCGACGCTGAGTGCGTGAGATGGCTTGTTCCTCGTTCAGAGTCCGGTCATCCACGACACTTTGCGTCTTCATCTCAGACATGGAAAAGGAGAGGTTTTCGAGTATCAAGTCGTGATCTTGCGTCGGGAGCAGGGTGGGAAATAGTTGGGGAGAGGTAAGAGGAGTTTCGGAGGCAAAGGGGAGGACAGTATTGTCGGAAAGTATATTTAGTGCCATGCCGACCAGCTCGCGTCGTTTTATAAGGTATATCGGTAGGTTCTGTTGTCTGCGCAGCCGAGTTTGAGGTTTGATGGCTTGGTGTAGTTGTAGAACTCTATGCTTGAATCACGGCAACTTTGAGTGTGGTGTTCAGCCAGAGCTCAGTAAAGTTCAGGACTGGAAAGATGACGGTATGAGGATAGGTATTGAGGCAGCAAGTCCGTTTGTTCAAAGGTAGAGTCGTGAATAGGAGCAAAGGCGAGATTCAAGTCTTGGGACCGTGACCAACGAGGGAGAAGAGTAGAGTATAGAGTAGAGGGCAGATGGTTTGAAGCAATGATTTTTTTCGGTCGACAATGGCTTCACAAAGGCACTGCTAGCGGGCAAGGCCTAAAGGATCGTAGGATTCCTTCTGGAAGAATCAAGAGGGAGTTGAGAAGCCATCTTGACGAGAGTGGGAGAAGGTCAGTGTAAATGTAAGTACGAGGAGAGTTGCAGGCTTCGGTCAGGAAGAACAGGCAAGGTCGCGTGGGAGGATGTGGGAGGGAGATCGCCAGGTTGGAGGTCGACTGAGACGGGCATGGGGGTTTACAGGGCCTTGTGCACTGCTGGGTACTGCAGTACGTACCGGCGGCCAGGCGAGCAGCCGTAGGTACCGGGCAGGGTCCAAGGCGCGACATGCGAGCGCGAGGGTAGCGGGTACAGTGCGGCGACAAGCTGGAGGGAGTATTGGGTACTGCAGCGGGTGAGTGAATTCAGTGGTTGCATCACGTACTCTCTACGTAGACCATCGCATGCTCCGGCGGTACCCAGTACCCAGCAGCCAGAACACCAGACCTCATTCGAATCCATTTTAAAACTGCCCCCCATGCGCATCCCACAACCCTTGTCGGCAACAGCTTATGTACATGTGTACATGTATGTACTAAGAGCTGGTGGTCAGTCTGGTTCGAGTGCATTAGAGCGGAATTGGTGGCATCGCGGTGGGCCGGCTGCTGGAGCGGGCCTCTGCAACTGAGGGTGGGGTGCAGTGCCAGTTACTGTACCAGTGCCAGTATCAATCGTACAGTGAAGCTGTGCTGTTGTCCACGGGCTGTATTAGCGGGCAATTTTAGTGCATTGGGTTCACTGTTGGTCCAGAACTCATCTCATCGGGCTGGTTGGTACGAGAGGTACTCTGGAGGTATTGCGCCAGTATTCACGGACGTTGTTAGTGCCGTTCCCGTCTCGGATCGCGGCTGCAGCGGACCTCTTTTTTTTTTTCTCGGGATTCGAACGAGAGCGAGAGAGGAAAAAAAGAGAGCCATTGAAGCTTGTCGAGCTTGGTCTATTGCCCAGATAGCGGCGCTTAGTGCAGTGCCATGACTGAGGCACTTCCACGGCGGTCCATGACGAGCTTCTCTCCATGCTTCCAGAGGCTTACGAAGCAGATTGAAAGTTCGAATGTCTCCAGTGCTGGCTCCATGGATAAACCTCCATAGAATGGACCTCAAGTACCAGTGGACCTAATTTACTCCAGTCTATGGGGGACGGAGACTTGATGAAAAGTCCAGAGTTGGATCATCCAACCACTTTTTGCACAGTACACGCGTCTGTACTCCAATATACTCCAATTTACTCGCCCTTCTTCTTCAGCTGCTTGTTCCCGAAGCCCCCCCTCGTTAAGTCGTCGAATTAGAAAGCTTGTTCCTCTGTGGCGAGAGTCTCGACAAAGGATCCCAGCGCCATCCATTGCATTTCTGCTGGTGGCTGGGCTCTTGGGCTTGGTGCCGGCAAGCAGCTAGCTGGAGCCTTGCTCAACGCAGTTCTAGGGCACCAATGGCTCTCAGCCCGCTGGAGGATGCAGCTTTATTACATATGCATGCAGGGAGAACATGCAATATTGATGGTTAAATATGGGTTGACGGTGATACTGAAGACAATTTGACCAAGTATCGCCGCTGCAAGTCTGATTGGGGCCGCCAAAAGTGTCCCGTATGTGCTCACGCGACTCAATTCCAGATGGGTGTCCTTACCTGTGGTGAAATGCCTCTACCAACGGCTCAATTCTTTGGCCTCATTGCCAACGCACAACTGCATGCGCTGACATTTCATCTCTTTTCTTCCCTCACTTCATCTCCCCTTTCAAGCTAGCTAGCTAGAGGAGGCGCCTGTGTGTCTCAAGGAGCTGTCAGGCCAGAGACGCCACCGAGGCAAACACTAAGCATCCGCGGCACAGGGATGCAGGCCACCGTCGCCCACGCAATTGGACCCTGAGATGGAGATGGCTCTGGTCATGTCATTCGGCAACCCGAGATTTGCTGCGTCCTCTCTTATTCGCTGTAAATGGGCTCTAGCACGCAGCACAGCTGTCCATGTGAAAGATTGCTTGGCCCAGAATGCAGGGATCCGTGTTCCTATTTTCACCAATGTCTGGATGCGGAAATGACACACGCGGGATGCATTGTCCAGGCCAACTCGACAAATGTCCAAGTTATTCACCGTTGCTACGTAGCTTAGGAAGCGCTCGCGCTTTATTAAGGTGAAGCAAAGGGGGGAAGCTAAGACGTCAACGACTGTGGAAGTGAGGAGAAGCTCCCATGTCCAGTCTTTTCTCCTCACAAGCCACCCCGCGCTGACCATCGGCCGCCGAAGGAAAAGGATGACGAGTAAAAAATAAAAATAGCACGCTGCACGATGATATCAATTTTGATCCCCTTAGTGATTTCCGTGACTGGTTGGTGTACGGGTGGCTGCAGCGATTTGCTGTTTGATGCAATCTTGGGATCGAGAACCTCTCGGATCACTTGGAACGACTCAGCCGTACCTAGTGGTGCCTACGATCCTACTCGTACATGCACCCAACCAAGCCTGCCAAGGAGGCTCAGGTTCTATCGGGCTTCGTTCCATCGCAATAAGTTCCCCGGAATACCCTGATGGGGGTTGGTTGCTGAGATGTGATGTGAGTGGGAGCAAATGCCCGATCCTACGGTATGGAGCGCAAAAGACACGGAATCTCCTGTACCCAAGGCCACCCATCCGTCCCGAGCCTTGCGTGCCAGACCTAGTGATCAGGTGTAAAGGAGGTTGAATTCGGATTTCGGGCTAGGACCCAAGACTCCATGCAGTAATACCCCGAAATCAGCGAGAGGTTGATGCTTTTTACGACGTATCTCTACCTTGTGTGCTATGCTCTTGTCTTGCGGTCCCAAGCAGCTGGGTAATCTCAGGTCCAATACTCGAGGCCGTCATAATACGACCAACACAATATGCCCCATCCATGAAATTAGTACAGATGCTTACGATACCGAGAAACATCCATAACTCGTAGGCATAACTTCGTGCAACCTTCCCGTCTAGTCATGCCCGTCACCGACGACGCAAGTAATCTGACAGGCCCGGTCAAGCACGCACATCATCATGCCCATCACCTGGTACTCCGTACGTGTCCCTACCTTACCCCAAACGACCTCTCCTCAGCCGCAGCGCCAGGATCTCTCATTATTACATGTGACATGCAACCCCCCAATATATCCCCAAAGACAGAGTTACGCGTGTGTATACGGAGTATGTACTCGCCCAGCCATTCCGGCTGCTACGATACAAACACCGTCACCTGACGGCATGGATGTAGTAGGAGTACCCCATAGAATAGGGGGTTCGTTTCGCGAGATCTAGACAATTACACTCTATTGATCGCAAAAGGAGACGAGACGGCCCGGATGGCAAGCGGATCTCGTCTCGTCTGTTGACTTGTCCGGCCACAAGCCGTAATTACTGGAATGGCCGGGTTTGACGACTTTGAAGGCCTTTTAGACGCGGAAAGGCCGCAGTAGTACGCGAGCTACGAGCGACCTGCACATGTGCCTTAATATAAAATAATACCTAAATAAATAAAAATAAACAAATAAATAAATAAAATCACGAGAATAATATCCATGGAATCCTTCTAGGCGTGATTCGGTCTTGGCTCTCCAACTCCATCCCACACAATTCAAATCAGGTACTCCGTATTTTAGGCGCAAAAAAAGGCAAAAGCGCGCACAAGAATTAATCCCCTGTATCTGCTTGTACCTCCCAAGTACTCCGGCAGTTGGCCCATTACCAATCCACTTGGGCCTTATTAATTGCTTCCAACATCAGGGACCACGGAGTTCGGAGCTCTTTTCTGCAGCTTAAACTTGCCCGCTCCGTTTGTTAGGTACAATGGCGTTTGTACGGGGTTGTTGCGCCGAAAGGTAAATTAGAAATTGGGAAATTGCTCTGCGTTTTGTCCCACGCGACACAGTGCCGCATGTGTCTCTGCTTCTGTCTCTGTCTCTGCCACCTTCAAGACATTCCGTTAATGATGAAATGTACAGAACATTGTAGAATATTACTGATACTGTACTCCGTACAGAACTTGCTTTGTTGAAAACTCTCCGTCTCGCCCGCAGAGCAATTTCCCCATTCGGGCCAAGTTCTTTTCTCCCTTCTCTCCAGCTTAAATCCGTACAACAAAGAAAAACCTGAACGAGAGCCCATCCATTATTTCGCGCTTTCTGGCCTGAGGTGGCAAAACCAAACCCGCCCCAAAAGCCCAAAGCTAGAAGTTTCCCCGTTATTACGATTTGCTTTGCTTTCCATGCTTCTGTTCGCCCAAAATGTAGGTTCGTATGAAACACACAACAAAAATAAATTATACACGCGACAAGCTACCGGTTTTCGTCACCGAGCCTTACGCTCAGGCCGCGAGCTAGCCATGCAAGCCTAGATTGCTTCAGCTAGCGAACGACACGCTGCAGAAACAATAATTGGAATACGACGCTGCTGCTTCTCTTTATTCGAATTCGTAAACCGAGGCTCAGGTGGGATTAGAAAATTCCAATTGTCAGCCCAATCGTCGAAAGACGCGAAGAAGCCGAAGCGGCACCGACGCAAGCTACTCTAGTACCTAACATGTAGTAACACACCCTCTTTTTTCCTCCTTTGCTAGCTGAAGCAATATTTCCGGAGGGCAGCGAGTAAGCCGCGGTCGTTGATCGAGGCAGAAATACAAGATCGCCAAAAAGCCATTGCTCCGCGGCTTGGGAGCCTACGTCGTATGTGGCTTGTTTTTCTTGTTTTGCTCCAAGCGGATCGTCAGTTGATGCCAGCCACAGTGCTGCAAGATGCGAGGTGCACGTACGCAAGCGGCAACTCTTTTTTTCTTTTTTTAATTACTATACTCTCGTCTCTTGTCTCTTGTCTCATGCGTTATGGCGTATATACAGTATTTGCCTACATACCTTGATACCCTATTCGACCTAGTTGGGCGCCCAATGTCCCGTCTTGTTGGATATCGTCCCAAAATCTCGACTGATCACGGGACGGGGTTTGGCCACTGTTACCTGACGCCTGAAGATTGAACCACCCCTGCTGGCTGTTGAAGGATGCTGCAGATTCTCGTGCATGAGGCAAAGCTTGAGGCCTTCCTGAAGCACCCGTAGCGTCCCGGATCTGATGCGTGAGCCTTTGACAGCCAGGGGTTTGTACGAAATACATACTGGTAATGGTTACATATTCGTGCATGTTCGTGGGTAGCCAAAAGGTGAAGGCAGTCATGCAGTATATACCAGTCACCTGTATTCTCTTGACTCCCTGTGAAGCATCTCGTCCATCTCTTCTCATAGGTGGATGATGGCTGATGTAATCCATCTCATTGCTTCCCTTCCAAGCCTCTCTCATGTGGCGTCACATGCACCGAATCCTATCCCTACGACATATTAATGGTCAAAACACCAAACGCCAAGGCATCCAACGTAATTTTGGGCATCTTCTTCTTACCGCATCCAAGCCTCACAATTCAACTTCTCCTCAAGATGCTCACAACTCCAGCATCTCGTCCTCGTCCTCACCATCGGCTCTCTCGTCTAAAACCCCCCCCGCAATGTGCTAGCTAGCAACAGCATTCATTATCCGTCTTCATCTCCCGACTTATTCCCTGCAAAGATCATGCTTTTCCCTATCAATTACCCGTGCGGAGTTACGACGTGACGAGCCGGCATCCGGACGCGGCTCCCCGTCTCTTATCAATCGCGCGTGCATATATCCAGCTGCTAGTCTCTGGCCTTTGCTCGTCTCGATACCGAGCAGCAGTTGACTCTCATGTCACGGCGTTCGAATTTACGAGAGAACCCCGGTCATGTCTCAGATCCAGATCCAAGAGCAGAGGGCCATGGAGCCGCAGCCTGTCGGTGCGGCCGATGCGGGCGTTCTTGAACAGTCAGCACCACTTGAGCAGGCCCAGAACAATGGTCAGGACGACAGCAATGCGCCTCCGGATGGCGGATTACAGGCATGGCTACAAGTCGTTGCCTCATTCGCTCTCTATTTCAATCACTTGTATGGCAAAACGGAAAATTCACTCATCAAAGAATGACTGTCAATATGTACTAACGTGGAGGTTATTCAGGGGCTTACTCAACAGCTTTGGTGTCTTCCAAAACTACTACGAAACAGACCTCCTCAAGGACTCTACGCCCTCGGCCATCTCCTGGATTGGATCCATCCAAGTGTTTTGCTTAATGTCCGTTGGAGCTGTCATTGGCCCGCTCTACGATGCAGGGTACTGTCGCGCGCTGCTCGCCGCTGGAACGCTTCTCGTCACCCTGTGCTTCATGATGACCAGCATCAGCACGCGCTATTGGCAAATCTTTCTCGCCCAGGGAGTCTGCCTCGGCTTGGGCACCTGCTGTCTCTCCATCCCGTCTATTGCCATTGTGCCCATGTACTTCAAGAGACGCAGAGCTAGAGCCATGGGTCTCGCCACCGTGGGCAGTGGCCTTGGCGCAACGCTGTATCCCCTCATGTTCCAGAACCTGGTGCCGCAGATAGGCTTCGGCTGGACCATGAGAGTCATGGGATTCATGGCGTTTGCAATGTGCTCCTTTGCGCTCATCATCATCCGGCCCCGCACGGCGGCCAAGAAGCCCGGGTGGCAGCAGAACGGCTTCTCCATCCGCTGGTTCTGGGACTCTTCGGCTCTCAAGGAGAAGACGTACCTTCTCTACTGCATTGCCATTTTCTTTAACAATCTTTCATTCTTTAACCCGCCCTATTACCTGCAGAGCTACGCCGTCTTGCATGGCATGCAGGGCCACGTGCTGGCCGCATATCTGTTGCCTATTCTCAACGCCTCTTCCATCCCTGGCAGGATCATACCCGGGTTCGTTGCAGACAAGGTTGGTTCTTTGGACACGTACGTCGTCGTATGCGCCTTGAGTAGTGCAAGTGTCTTTTACTGGATCAGCGTGACAAATGCAGCTGGTAACATTGCCTTTGCCGTTTTATATGGCTTTTGGTCCGGTAGCGTAGTAGCTCTCGGATCCGTGGTTTTGACCTCCATTACTCCAGATATGAGTCGTCTGGGGACTAGACTGGGCATGGTCTCCATTCTCAAAGGTATTGGATCACTCATCGGCCCGCCCATATCGGGTGCCATTCTTAACAGTACTGGCAAGTATATTGGGATTCAGCTTCTTGCTGCCTGCGGCATCATGCTCACTTCGCTTCTTTCCCTTGTTTTGCGACTAGTTATTGCGAGAGCGTTGTTCAAGACCATTAGAGACGATGACAAGGCGTACTTGGACGCAAGTCGTCCGAAATCAAAGGCGCCTGCTTTGGCCCAGTTCACTGAAGACAAGCGCGCATCCTAGAGCGTTGCGTCTTATACTTGCAATTAGATGGCCGCTATGCTGGATATCGATATGTGTTTTTGTGTAAATTTTGATGATTGCGCATGGCGTTTGCGCGATGGTAGATGAGCTAACGACCAAAACTGGATCACTAACGAGCGTCTTATAAGTTGATGTACACAAACTAAGAATATAGAGACTCTCATCGAGCAATGAATAATAGATGATACACCATTCTCGACAGAACTGAGGGTATTCCGAACCTAAATGATTTAGCCTCTTCACTCAACAAGACGCATGTAGCAAACGCAAACACCCCAACAGGTTCCACGAATACTGCATATTCAGATTCGAAGTCAAGTCACAAGGCCAACAAATACAAAAAGTGCAGCCTACAAGAAAGAAAAAAAAGTGTTGGCGGCAACGTAGACAGAATCCTTCGGCTGCCTAAGAAGCCCACGCCTCACATCGTGACAAAGCATCATATCGGAACATCCGAGCGCCACCGGAAAAGACCTCACAAGAGCGCACGTACGTACCTTAACGCAGGCAACTTTCATATCAGCCTGTTCACATGGCGTGATTCGCTCCCCTCGTGACTCCTTGCTTTGCTTTGTTTCCAATGTAGGTTGTCTTTTTGTTTTGTTGTTGGTTTGGTTTGGAGAGTACCCGGGAGACGCGGCAGAAGGATTGGCATAAGCGGCTCGTTGTGTCTTGTGGAACTAGAAAACGCAACGATCAAGTAAGCCGAAAGAATTCAAGACGAGAGGAAAAAAGAAAAGGGCAATGTGCAATTGCCGTAATAACCGCAGTTTCGAGAACTTTTACTCCTCCCAATTTCTCATCTCCTATAAAGAACGCCTACAAACTACCCCCAAACGCAGTAGCAAAAAAGAATGTAATTTCCCACCCATCTCAGTATAAACCGCTTTCTTGGAAACACACGCCCCCCCCCATCTTCAACACCCATGCAAGGCACCCAACACGGCAAAAACACTTAGATCCTTGATAAGCACCCACTACTACAAACCATGCAACCCATACCAAGAAACATAAACACCAATCATAGCTCAGTCAACGATTCCAGCCTGCACGATGGCATCTGGTGCCTGCCTGCTACTGTACTGTACTCCAGCACTAAGTTCCTCCTCGCTCTACTAGCACCCACCCACCTTACTACAGCTAAGGTACCCTTTACTTTTGCCGTAAGGATCGAAAGAATAAAAGGGGGGTGTGGTCATGACCGATGGGCAGTACACCTGAGGCACACACATCCATACTTCGCCAGGGCCTATCGCAGGGCTGAATCCGTGAGTTGACGTAGTCATCACGTACTATACTACATCTGTTTCGTTTCGTTTCATTCCCTCCTCCAGGGTTTCTTCGGGGTTTTATTTTTAAAAAAAAATTTGGTTGTACTTTGTAAGGGGTGTAGTGCAAGGGTACCTGAGCCGGGTTGTTGGTCAGGAACGTCACGAGAGTGTGTCGACTCACACGTTTTGCAGATGCGATTGCGAGGATGAGTCAAACTTGGGTCTCGTGGATACAACTGTTGCCTATGCATGTTCTCTCAAACGAGCAAAAGATACTATTCCATCAAAATACTGTCAAGAGGAGGAAAAGGGGAATTTACGAGACTGGCAAGGCATGCCATCTGACCAAAAAGGATGTATGCATCGACGGTGAATCCAAGTGTAACATCGAATCTAACTAAGCTTACAAAAGCAAGTGGTCTATAAAAGTATGTAGCCAATCCAAATCGTCCAATCATGAGCCCATTACCGGCATAGCCTCCATCTAAAAAGAAAATGACAAAAAAGTACACGGCCCAACCCAGCATCTATTTTCCCAAGGCTGAACGCTGCAGACGGAATACGTCATGCAGGGGCGCACAGGGGGAAATGATGTGGTGAGCCAGAGAAAAGTAGACAAAACGCAGGATGAAATGATGAAAAGTGAAAAAATGCAAAAGAACAAAGGAAATGTGGTTCTTAAATATACAAGTTGATGCTGTACAGGGGTATTCTAGGCATGAAATCAGACGCGCTGCAATCCTCGCCAAAGTGTTCACTTACATGGCCGCTCGGGGCCAGATCTAATGTTGAAAAGAAGACAAAGGGAAGAAGTAAGGAAAAAGGAAAAGGAAAAGGAAAAGAGAAATGCAGAAATGCAGAAATGATGCAACTCGCAAAACGCAACGCAAAACGCATAAAACGTATAAAAACACAAACTCAAAGCGAAACCAGAAACAAGCCGCTATTGCTGCTGGTGGCCACCCCAGTATCGGGGGTCGTTTTGGTCGTGGTACTGTCCGTACTCGTCATAGTTTTCGTAGTACTCTCCACCGTCGTAGTTTTGGCCGCTGGAGCTGGAGCCGCCCATGTACTCGCCATATTGTCCATGAGAGGGCATCTGCTGCCAGCTGCCTCCACCATGCTGCTGTTGGCCGTAATAGGCGCCGCTCCCGTAGGTACCATCTGAAGCCATGGCGTCGCCGCTACCCTCTAGAGACAGAGTTCGCAAGTCGAATCCATCATCGGGACCGAGCGTGTCAGGGTCTAATAGGTCCAGCGCATCACCGTAGTCGCCAGATCGAGACTTGGATTTGCTGCTGCTGCCAGCCCCAGCATATTGGGGATGTTTGCTGCTCCGATGTCTAGATTTGCCAGAGTGGCTGCCAGGGCTGCTGTCGCCGCCGGCTAACTCGCGGCTATCAGTGGAATTCCTGCCGCTGGACTTTCTACCGCCTCTGCGAGAAGGGGAGCGGGTGTATTCGCAGACGAGCTGGCTGGCGATGCAGCGTTCACATCCATTCTTGTCGCCGCTGCACTTGAGCTGGTAAAAGGGAATGGGAGGTTAGCTTTAGATACACAACAAAGAGAGGACTTGCTTGGCGGTAGCATGATGCTGCGTCTTGTTACCTTTTTAGCGTGGCAGTTATTGCAAGCTTGGTGCTGGCTTGATCGGGCAGAGATGGGGTCTGAGGCCCGCCTGAGCTCTTGGACGCTCTTGGTCTCGGGGTCGTACTTGAAGGTGTTGAACATGGTTACCGGCTGTGCTAGGCGTTCTCTGTGCTTGAGTGGTAGTGGTGAAACGGCAAGGCTGAATTTGAGACGAAAGAAGAACTAGGTTGCTTCAATTATCCTATCCAGTGGCTATAGGTCTAAACAAGAGAACGAGTGTTGTTGTTGAGACAGTTGTAAACCAACAGTGCTTCCCATCGATAGAACCAGAAGAGGGAGGAACGAGAGAAGAACGAGAGATGCCACGATGCAATGCAAGACCTGATCAAGAGCTCTATATAGTATGTGTATAACAGCTGTGATGTGATGTGCAATGATTCAATGTAGTGACTGAACGGATAGTGAACTCAACCTTTTAATTCAGGCCAAACAAGGCCTCTTATATCTCGATTGGGATGCCGGAGGATTTGACAGCAGCCAGCCAGGCAGCCGCGCGCTTTCTCCACTGTATAGTCGATGTGGTTAATCCCCCTGGTCCCTCCGGTCGATTCCTCCACCAGGGAAAAAGAGGCCATGGCTGTGACTGTCTGTCTGTCTGGGTTGTGCCAGATTCGGGAGCGCCATGCTGCTTGGGGCTGGGGGGGATGGAGGGAGTGGCGTAGGGCCGAGCAGATCAAAGGGGCGTGGGAGCATCGGCAGCCTGATTTGCGTGTACGAACGGGCAGCGCCTAAGGCGTATCATGCGGATGATGGAAGAATCGAAGGTTGAGATGGTTCATGGACCGAAGTATGAAGGAAAAGAATCCGGCTGCCGTCATTGGCCGGAGTGCGACTTTGTCAGCAGGGCCGGGCTGCGGTTGCGGCAGGCGGTGGGGACACAGCTAATGAGGGGTGGAGCGCTCTTGGCGCTAGAACTAGGCTCCCGCGGGTGGGGCTGCCCGAAAGAGAGTGGCAGTATTACAGGGGGGTTAAAGTGGTTACAGCGCTGTTTGAAGCTCTGCATCACTGATGACAGCAGTGATGCGAAGAACGCTGGGATAATGGTTAATGCCTCACAGCGCATGGTGTCTTGAGCGATTAAAAAAGAATGAGGCGGAATAAACAATGTGAGTAGACGAGTCTAGAAGTTTGGAAAACAAGAAAGGAGAACAAAAAAAGAAGAGACAAGGTTGGGCAAAACAAGGCGGAACAAGAGTCATACCTCAAAGGGTGTGCGAGTAAAGCAAGCGAATGACCATGAACACCAAAAAAAAGAGCCAATTCATCCCAGCAACTCGCAATACGCACCGAATACACCGAGCACCATGTCTTACAGCAAAGTGCCAAGTGCCCAAAAGCCAATGACTGACTGACTGAGTCGTGCAAGAGAAAAGGGTGCACATACAAGAGGCAGGATCTGAGTCTAAAGGCGTGGCTTGCGTGCCACAACAAAAGTCCGCAAGGCCAAGGATCCAAGCAGCCTGGTGCCATTCAAACTTCAACGAGGCCGTTGAGAAACGATGGACACGGTGGCTGTGCCGTCAGCGGTTTTTTTGGCGTCACGGACCCTGTAGCTCTCGACGTGTCTCTTTTCTTTTGCCCTGCGAGATGAAGATTAGGTTGCGATGGGAACGTGAAGCGAGGCATTCGAGCATGGCTTGGCTGGGGGCCGTGGCGCATCGTACATCGTATTGCGGGTGTTGACTGAGACACTGAAGACAGTTGTCACGATGCCGATAAGACACGAAACAAATTGAGCACTAATTATCCTTGGCTGTCATGGGTAATGTTGACAGTTCGGTTCGGTTCTTCTCCGTACTGGCACTATCCAGTTCACTCGTTTCTCTTTGCGATTACGTATCCTGATCCCCAGTGTCAATCATCTTCATGGGGTCAACAGCTAAAGGGCCTAGATCTGTCCACTCAAGACAAAAGACCTCACTTAATATTATGACGCAACGACTACCGAACCAACGCATCTTCGCGCGCTCTTTAATTAGAACAAAGACAAACACGCAAATGAAGAAACGAAACAAAAAAAAAAACGCAGAGTAAAGTCACAGACGTTGCAATTAACTCAGCAAGGCGAGGATGCGCATTCGACGGGCTTATTCCGGCAGACCGAGAGCGAAAGGCACAGCCATTCCGGTCACCTGCGCCGCTCCGGACCAAACCAGTGTGAATAGGCGCCATGTTTGCCCTATCCAGTAGTCTGGAGTATAGCCGTAGCCGTACAGTAGCGTCGCATTCCCGGCATGGGCTGAGCCAGTTAGCCTTCATCCTTCCATTCATCTTACACCGCATGCTATCACGGAATGGAGTACATGTATCTATAGGGTGAGACGGTATGTGATGCTGTCATACGGAGTTCGCTTCCCATGAGCCTCGTAGGGCTGCATGGCCAACTTCGTAACACAATGACGAGTCTGTGGTGTTTTTTCAGGTCTTATTCTCATCACTTCTTTCACTCTTTGGCTTTGCATTATTAAGCAAACCATGTATAAGTCGTATCAGGGGGGTGTCTGTCTGATTGGGCGTGGGAATCTCACCATGATCGCCATGCATCCTCCTGTGGTGATCCGTGAGGCGAGGAGCTGATATCAGGCTTTTGCCGTAGTGCATCGGATATAGCTCCTATTTGACGGATAATTGGAGGTGCTGTTAATTCCCTCTTGGAGGCGAATAGGTGAATATGCCTAACCATTGGTCATTTTATCTTCTCCCCTGGAGCATCACTCAAAGAGGGTCCCGTCATTACATGTACCGACATGTATGAAAGGCACTCTGTAACCCCGCGGGGAAATACTAAACAAATAACACCTTGCTCTCCGCCTTACTTCAAGAACCATGAGACTAGCAAAATAGCCACTCCATGCAGGTACTGTCTGAAAACTGCACCGAAACTGCACCGAAATTCCAACTGTACCAGTCATCATCATCCCACTTAAGGATCTCCTGTCTCATCCCCATAGCCTTATGCTTACCGGGTAGCGTATCGAATACGTCGCGGGCGGTAAGATAACAAAATCAAGAGGCCCGTATTATTTTATTTCGTCTCGTCTGGTCTCGCCCTGCTTCTCAAGTGCCCTTTTCAAGTGCCGCACCGTCAGATTTACGATACGAGGATGCAAGAGGTTAACCGCCCGCGATACGAGCCCGTCATACGATACGAGTTGGCATCTTTTTGGGAACCTTGAACAGACTATTTGAAACGAAACAGGAAACCAGGACGGCGGCTTTGGTGGCGGCGCTGGCCTGCGCCACAGCCGAAGCCCCGTACCAGACATGGTCGCCCTAGAATCTATTCGGATCCGAAAGTACAGCTTGTTTGCTCACCGGTGATGGCTTCTTTGGTACAGTACATGCACGCAATGAGCTCTATTCGGTACCTAGATAGGCAACAAAGTGTAGGCATGTTACTGTTCGCAGTGTTCTTCATACACCCCCTCCCTTCTGGCATTAGCATATGCATGTGCATGCAAGTGTGCATTCTGCTACTGCACTGATGATAATGTTCCGGCGCGAGGACGCTCATGCAGCCACTTACATGCAGCGCCGTCAATCACGCGCGCTTTGGCTCAATACGAACTCTTTTCAGAACCGAGAACTTGTGTAAGTCATACATGCAGGCAGTCTCTCCAGGCATCCAAAGCCACATGCTCTCGATTTTTTTTCTTTTTATTTTTTTAGAAGAAAGGAATGAAAGCAGGTAATTGACACTCTGTTAACTGTGCCGAGGTTAAATGCAACTTGTTCGCCCAAAAGGGTATTACACGAATGCTGTATTCTTGTCTTGAGTCATTAGTTCTCAAGAAACCCACGGTTTGCACGCTTTTAGACAGGGACATGCAACTCTACAACAGCAGAACAGGGGCTAAAACCAGTTACAGCACGGCATGACGAAAAAAGTTCCTAACTAGGCGGAGTAAGTGCTTAAACGGGTTCTCGGTAATTGCCAGATTTCGTTACTCAGGGACCCAGCAAGCGGGATAAAACATGCCACGAGCAAGGCGAAAGAGTCTTGGGGGTTATAGTCTAAGAGCAGCACTTTGTGTGAGAGAGTTGTCAACTGCGGCTGTCAACCACCCTGGTGTTCTGCCTAAAGAAAGGTGGGTGCCGTGAGTCACGGTATAGATCTCATTTCAACGGCGCTCTGCACACAAAGATGGCGTCTCGAGATTTTCTGCCAGTTTTTAATTAAACGAACCCTGGTCTCGGTTTTTCTCCATCCGTTGTGGGGAGGGGGGTTGGGGTTGCCATGTGCGCGTGTATTGCATTGTGTCTCGGGAGATGGACAATCGGAGAGTTTAACGATGACTGACTGGTGGAACTTTTTGGGGGGAGCTGTTGCAATCACGACGACGACGGGCGTTTGGAATACGAAACTCGATGATATTGTGATTTTTCTCGATAAGGGCAGACGAGCCCATGCTACTTACAAAGAAACAAGCAAGCATAAATAAAAATGGATCCAAATACTACCGTACAAAAACCACTCAAACTCAAACTCATACAAGTCTATCATACTACCATGTCATCTCAAGCTGAAGTCGTCACAGCATCCATGCAAAAAACAATCCGTTCCTCTGTCTCCTCCATTCTGCCTCGTCATAGGCAACTCGGTTGGCATACTCAGTGACCGCAGCAAAAGTCCGTGACAACGAGACACTTGGCATTGCGCCTCAGTTCGCCTACCCGAATCTCCTGGGTCAGCTCCTCGAGAATGTCATTCTTCCATCGCACATTTACATCCTTCTCGTTTCGGCAATCGACCATGTAGAAAACGTCGTCGATGGTGGCCTTGGAGTCGATCGTGATGGTGTACTTCTCTCCGTTGCGAGCGCGGTTCCTTCCGTCGCTGGTGTCGATCACCTCGAGTCTGAACTCATCGGAAGCCGGGGGAGGAGGGCAGACGTATGAAAAACTGCCCGGCGGCAGACAGTTGGCAGGGAGGCAGTTGGCAGGAAGGCAAGGGGCAGGAAGGCAAGGGGGAGGGAGGCAGTTGGGAGGCATAGCCGGCCAGTTGCAATTGGGCGGTTCGTCCTTGTAGCAGCAGATCATCGGATAACATGTAGGCGCGGGCATCGGAGGGATTGGGCCGGTGCAGTAGCATACGTATGGCTTTGCTTCTGGCTCCGGCACAGCGATTTGGACAAGTTCCGGTTCATAGCGGCCGTTAGACGGATGATCATCGTGGTCGTGACCGTGACTGTGGCTGCCACAACCACCTCCTCGCCTCGTGTGAGAGTGAGAGTGAGAGTGAGAGTGAGAGTGGTGGGAGTGAGAGGATTGACGGCCCCTGCCCCGAGGAGAGTGAGAGTGAGAATGACCGCCGCCACACATTTTCCAGATGGTTTTCGAGGTTGTCTTGGACTTTGTCTTGCAGGTGGTTTTGGACTTTGTCTTCCAAAGAGTAAACATATATCTTGTGTCAGAAGGGATATATCGTGCTGTAGTGGCGGATATGGATATGAATTTCTTGGTGTGATGCCGAGAGAGGAGAACAGTCTCCAACGACGGGATAACCTCCATCTTAAATATTCCAATTCGGTGATGTTGAAAGTGGACGATTGGTGTTTTTAGAAACTCTCACTAACATGATGGCAAAGTGGTGGCTTTGAGCCTTTGATCACTGGCAGAGAATCCATTGAAGAGACGGGGGAATGATGCAAGGATTGTCAGCGGCCGTCTTTGAAGAATCGCCGGTTTTGGAATCTTGGTGGAGCAGCATCTTGGGATTTCAACGGCGGTCTTTGAAGAGTTGTTGCTCGTGCATTCTGGTGGAGGAGAAGCTTGGATGATTCTCAACATCCCCCTTTGAAGAGCGTTGTCCATGATATCGCGGTGGCGCAGCAGCAGTTGGATTCATTCATCACATGGCGTAGTCGTAATTATTTGCAGTCGTATTATCACAAAAAAAGAATAGTAGTCCACTTCCATGTTTGAGATTTCCATTGTCAAGCCAGTGTTATGCAGAGCCGTGGCTGATGCTTCTGGAATGTAACACAAAGGACGTTGAAATCCCAGAGTAGTAAAACGTGGAGATTGGGTGCCGCGTGCACGTGAAATTCAAGAGACAAAAGAGGCAAAAGAGAGGGAAAAGTGTCTTATCCGACGCATTCGGAAATCATGAGCTTTTGATGGCTTGAGTCTCTTTGAGAGAGCTGGAGGCATTGACCATATGCAGTTCTGTGCTGCTTGTCCTTGTGTGCAATTCCTATTATAGGTGCCTGTACTCCGTATGGACGTTCTAATTCAAGGTACAGTAACAGTAACAAGAGCCCAGCCAATCTCAATCGAAGGTGTCGGAAACAAAAAGAATTGGCTGCACGCCTTCACCCGCCGCTGTTGGCCTTATCTACCAATCTGCTTGGAGCGGGGCCCCGATTCGCCCCCGGAAAAAGGTGGTGCCCATCGCCGGAAAGGCCAGCGAAGCCCCAAAAAAAGTTCTGGTATAAGGACAAACGAGACGAACCTTTTCCCTTACAAAGAGGAACATTCCATCGCTCTCAAGCCAGCATCTGGGCCTTTTTTGCTTGCCACTTTCCTTTTGATTGTTCTTTTGACCATCACTGCGTTTGCAGTCGCCGCCACAATGGGTATCAGTCCTCAGATGTAAGTACATACAAGAATCGCTTCGGTTGCGCTCGTTTGTCGCAGAGACGAGAGACGAGGTTCGAGGCACGAGAAGAAAGAAGCAGCGAAAATCCTCGTCGCAAGTCACGGCGCGACAAACGATGGCGACTTCGAGGAATACGCATTGGAACATTTCGCTAACTCCCCTGTCCAGCACCAACCTCATGATCATCCTTGGTATGATGCAAGTCACCAAGAAGATCCCCTTCGAAGACGAGAACGTGCTCAACCTCGTCCGCGCCATCTACATTGGCAGCAACGTCATCATCGCCGCTCTCTATTTTTACATCCAGTTCCAAATCAACAAGAAGAAGGGTACGTCTGACACATGGGCGGTCTCGGAATTGATACCGCGCAAAAGCATTGACTTTCAGATCGCTGCCTTTTTGTTTTGTTCCATCCTCTAACATGCGTTTCTTTGTCTAGACATGACCACCCTCAAGTACGTTGAGCCCGCGCCCATGGGCTCTTCCGAGGAAGGCAAGCTCGTCACCACCACGATCCACGCCTACGACTCCAACCAGCTCCGCCAGCTCTGGCGCGGCCAGCTGATGGGTATCGCTATGATGTCCTTCATGCACCTCTACATGAAGTACACCAACCCCCTGGTCATCCAAAGCATCATCCCCCTCAAGGGCGTCTTCGAGGGCAACCTCGCCAAGATCCACATCTTTGGCCAGCCCGCCTCTGGCGATCTCAAGCGACCTTTCAAGGCTGCCCAGGGCTTCATGAGCGCCATGCAGGGTGCCAACGGCACTGTCCAGAGCGACAAGAAGGCTGTCGAGGCTGCCGAGAAGGCCGGCCGCGGCGGTGCCAAGGAGGAGTAAAAGGATTCTACAGAATAGATGTATCATATATGAGCAGGCAAAAAAGGCTCTACTGGGCGCGGGTTCGGATTCGATAATGTGTACTACCTTTGTTTTGGCATATATATTATCTGGCGCTTTGATCTTTAATCATACTGGTCCGTAATGATTAATCTCTGACATCTCATTTTGCTGTTTGCATTTTGTATGTTTAGCGACGTATCCTGATGTGACCATTTTTATTTCGCAGTGCTTCCCTTGTTTGCTCATTATCAATTTAGAAGTATCGAGAATGGAATATAAAGCGCCAACTTGCCAGGTACCTGATACTTCCTGATTCGTTGCCATTGCCTCAAGTTACCAAGTCACGTTACTTCGCGTTAAGTGGGCGATTTCTAGAGTCACGTCTTTTGCCCCTCCCGCGCCTCATTCTCCAGCGCTTCATATTTCAACCGTGCATCCCTTACACTTTTAAGCTCCTGCAAGTTTTTACACATTTGTTCTACTTCCAAGCCTTGATAAATCGTTCTTCTGCTACACCTACGAATTTTGCTACACATAAGCAATGGAGCGTCCAGTCACGCCTCCGGCGGCTGCGACCAAATCGCAAGCTACGTCATCTAAAACCCCGGAGATGACAAGGCGCATTGTACGTTTGCTTCCTAGATATCTAGAGGATTCCCCGGCTAACCAGAGCACAAAAATGCTACAGGAAGAGAGTCGCCTACGAGCCAAAGCCATCCGCGAACAGCGAGAAGCTGAGCAGCGAGCCTCGGGAACTGCGGAGGTGCCTCCCAAGTCAGCCGCTGGATTCATACCTACCGAACATGTGCATGTCTCGAAACCCGCAAATGGAAAGCGGCCACTCAACGAAATTTCGACGGGAGATATTGCGGCTGGCAACAATCGTGATGGACGCAACGTGGGGGACGAGGCGGCCCTGCGACCGGCAAAGAAGTTTACCAAATTTGTAGACTACAACATGAGCTCGATGACGGACACAAAAGGTGGCTTCCTCTCTATGGAGGACGACCCTCACAACTATGCGCTCGGCGTTCAGAAGCCCGGCCAGGCAGACGAGCAGAGACCGAAGGGCATGACGATCCAAGAATGGGAAAAGCAAAAAACGCTACAAAACTTGAGGAGACTAAAAGCAGGTCCTTTTGAGCCGGGTATCAGTGTTCTGGACGACCAAAAGACGAGGAAGAAGTGCCGAGAGTGCGGAAGTCTGGAGATTGACTTTGTGTGGGAAGAAGTCTTTCACATCTGTGTTTGCAACAAATGCAAAGACAAATACCCCGAAAAATATTCTCTGTTGACAAAAACAGAGTGCAAAGAAGACTATCTCCTGACAGATCGTAAGTCGAGCCTCGTTTCTCTCTCACGCAGATTGGTACGTTTTGGAATACTGACGAGATTTTGCCTCCCTTTTTGACAGCCGAACTGCGGGACCCCGAACTGCTTCCTCATTTGAACAAACCAAATCCGCACAAATCCCACTGGCACGACATGATGCTCTTCTTGCGGTTTCAGGTAGAAGAATACGCCCTCGGTACGAAATGGGGTTCGGCGGAGGCGCTGGACGCGGAATACGAACGGCGCGAATCGCAGAAGAAGGCCCGTAAAGAGGCAAAATTCAAAGAGAAACTACTGGATCTTAAGCGCAAGACGAGGACTGAAGCGTTCCGACGACAGGCAGGGACACTCGGCAACAAGAATGGGGCACCAAGCAAGTTTGGCGATGCTGTGGGCGGAGGGGGCCGACATGTGCACGAATGGGGGCGAACGGTCGAGAACGAGGAGGGCATGACTGTCAAGACGTGCGTGACGTGCAGAATGGAGGTGGAAGAGTTGGAATTCTGAGCGATGCTGCGCAATTGGATTCAACCAAAGGCCCAAGCACCCAAGTTCTAAGTTCCCTTGAACCACGTCTTCAGCCTAAGTTGATAGGGAGGTTGGCACAAGCTGGCTTGTCAACCCCCTAGCTCCATAGAGGAGTGGTGCGTCATCAACCTTACGACAGCCTGCCAAGTTGTGACATCGAAATGATTTTCACAATTACCGCTGCCCTGGCCATGCACTGCAGTCAAGTTGTTTGTCAAGCGAGGCGCAAAACTGGACCAGAGTGGGCTCCAAGTGAGCCCCTTTTACCCTGGCTGGCTGAAGATGCCTGTTTGCTTCGATTTGAAGTATTCATCTACCGACCAATCTCTTGGACCTACCGTTGGACTAAGTTGCCGCATATATGACTGCATCGTAAGATTCGCAGCATCAAGGACAGCTATGTGTGCTGTCCCGCTTTTCGGAAGTCATAGACTAACAGGCATGCGAAAAACAACAGCCGAGTACCCAACTGTCACTCCGGTATACAGTCATCACATGTTTGACAGGACAAACTTCGTGCCGGAAAACCAACCGTCAATCAACCTCGGTGGGAGATCGGCTCTTGTAATGCTCCGTCCAGAGTCGATGACTGGCGCCCGCATGGTCTATCACACAAAGGTGGATATGCTATATATATTTCATCACACAGCAATCACTCATAAGCTATTCAGGGGGAAAATGACAGGTAACATGGCATCTCGTCGCATGCAACTACTTTTGGCCGCTTGACCTGTCGTAGGGCTGCGCCTGCGCTGATTATTGCCATTATCAGCACTCATACTCCATCACATTGACAGTGCTAGTATTCCTTTACGATGCACGGATCAGTAGCAGCACTGCGAACTCGTAAGCTTATGCTGGGCCGCCGCAGAGGCCACCCGCATCGTTGGAACGAAGAGATACATCCCGTTCATCGGATGCGCGGATCCGCCGCTACAGCAGCCTTTAGCAATGTCGATTCGATCAGATGGATCCGTATGGCCAAATGGCACGAACTGCTCCGTACGATGTTCCTTGTGCCCGATGGATCATCGGAAAGCCAGCACTGCTGCCATGAAAACACCAAGGTTTAATACTACAATGTGGACAAGAATCCATGGGCCAAGGCAGCATATTATACTCGGAGAGTCTGAGCGATGCATGTAAAGGAGTGATGTGCTTTGCCTGCTTCTTCTTTTCTTTTTTCGAGTGACAGCCTATTAATAGGCGATGGCCCGTCTGTTGGCCATTATTTCCCACTACGCCCATGATCCCTGCTTTGGCGACTTCTTTCTCCCCTTCTCTCGTACTCTATTTTCTCTTGTCTCGCGTATTTCCGTTTTGTGTCGCATGACACAGCTGCAAAACGGCAATAGCAGCATCGGATCGGCCTTTCTAGCGAGATTGACACATGCTTTCATCAGATCCAATAGTCCTATCCCTATTTGCTTTCCTTTTTCCTCACTATACTTTTTCCATCTCCTGAACATCAACCTGTAGATTTGAGAAATCAATGTTTTTTCCCACAGCAATACGAGTGAAGAAGAAAAAGAAAAACCCGTACAGCCAGAGAGGCGATGGCTGAGTCAAGAGAATGCGACAAGTTTGAGCGACCCAATCGCGGAGGGTCCGACATGCTGCTGCGAACCCGAATTCTCCACAAGGCCGTCATGTCCAGGGGGCAACAATAAAACCCGCGGGCTTTCAAATCAGACCTGGTCAAAACGCTCGGTTCTTATTGTGTGCCGGGCTCGAGTTCTCGACCCAGCGGATCTTTTGTGATTACAGCACAATGACAAAGAGAGATAGAGAAAGACAGCGTTTGCGACATAATGCCCGTACTCGTACGAGCAAAGAAATGAGAATCCGCAGCTACCTTGCCAAAAAGGACTACGAGTACTATTGCGAAGCCCATAAACAGTATCAGTGTGGTCGACACCGCCATATCAGACATACGAGGAAAGCCACTTTGTTCGAAGCACGCCGGCATCTATCCCCCAATGTTCCCCGCGCGCTTGCGGCGCTGGAATTCCAAAATGGTTCATGGCGTTGGCGTTAGCATGACTCCGGAAAGACTACTAAGCTGGCGACGTGCCTGGCCGTGGTGGAGAAGTGCTTTAGCCCAAGGGGCTAATTTTACCTTGGACAATCTTATCAGGCAGGCTGACCATCTCTCTTGGGATGGGACGCTCCGCCCGGTTTTTAGACTGGGCCTTATTGCGACGGTGACAGAAGGTCTGAAAATGCCTTTTCTTGTTTCCAAGGAAAAGGGAGGACCATGTTAGAGAATGGCCGGGTATGGAGAAGATGCCCGGGGGGGTGAAAGATTACCCAAAGAAGCTACTGTACTAACGGAGAGGCCCATCATGCTCACGGCCTGTTCCTGTTCTTGTTCCACCAGCCTCGACTGCGACGGGCGGCCGTCCTAAACGTGGGATGAAGCTGAACGTTGGGACGTGCATTCCGTTCCTGCTTCCCACGTCCCCGGCATGAGGCTCCCCCCATCGGTAACTGCTAGCGGTGGCGTCGTCCATTGCGCACGAGGGTGGAGCAGCCGTTGAGGCCGGCTGTCGTTAATTACCAGTACTCTGTCCTTAATGGAGTTGCAGAAGCACGGAGTACGAGGTACTTGGTTGTTGGCCTGGCCTGGGTTGCTACAGTACAAGTACAGGGTGCATCCCACCTCCTTATTAGTATCGTCCCGGGCGCCCTCTTGAGACGAGAATAGGGCTTCGTCACTCTTCTCACATTGGCGTGGGCTCGGATATATACATGGATGGACGGTAATCGGGCTCACAACACCACTACCAGATGGGACTTGGGGTGATTGAGGACTTCGGCATCGTGGCCAACCAAGTTAATTGGTCCCTAACTGCCACTTCCATAGGTTTGACAAGCCCTCTCTGGCCAATGTTCCAAGTCATTTCTTGCTAACTTTAGCTTCTTTTTTTCTCTTCTCTGCCTGTAGTCATCGTCGTACTTCGCCTCATCTGTCGAGCGTGTTTCCACCGAGGCAGATATGGCCGCCTCGGCCTCGATGACTTGGTAACCTTTGTTTGCCTCGTCATCCTCATCGTCAGCTGCATCTGCTCCAGCATTGGCATCAGCTACGGCCTGGGGCGGCGAGAAGACACTCTGGAGCCGGACCAGCTCGAGCAAGCCATCAAATGGAACGCCATCATTAACGCCGTCGTCATCTGGTCCTTTTCCCTTCCCAAGTTCGCCATCATCGCCATCCTCAAACGAATCCTCGACTATGGAACTAAGACGACCGTGCTCTTCCTGAGCCTGGCCATCACCTGCCAGGCCTGCTTCCTCGCCGTGTCGGTCTGGTGGTTTGCGCAGTGCCATCCCGTAGCCTACCAATGGGACAAATCTATCGAGGGGGGCTCGTGTGCGAGCGGCGAGGTCTTGACGAGCCTGGCGTTTGCAACGTCGGCGTACTCGGCCTTTCTCGACCTTTTTTTTGCATTTTATCCGATTCCCTTTATTATGAGGCTTAACATGCCTCTGAGAAACCGACTGGCCGTGTGCTTTGCTCTTGGGCTCAGCGCCATGGCATGCGCCGTGTCAGTCTACAAGCTTACAGTATTCCAAGATGCCTTTAGAGAGATGGAGCAGGATCGCACATGTGAGTTATCAACTGGGGGGAGAAGAGAGAACATGTGGAGTAAAAAAGAAAGAAAGAAAACTCTGGAAAGGATCAACATTGCTAATCTTGATATTACGATGCAGATTCAGTCCCATACCTCGACATCTTTGGTGTCGCCGAGGGGGCCTTGCTCATCATCGGCGCATCGCTACCCGCACTGGGCCCTATGTTCCGGGTGCTGAAGTGCAAAGTCACCTCGTACGCAAGCAACAGCGGCCTGTCGCGCCAGTCTGGCGATCGCAGCCAGAACCAGTCGGGGACGCTCACCAGCAGCAACTGGCGAGGCAAACGGGGCCACGAGTTCGACGACGAGGAGATTGTCTCGTCGGCAGGGATGCACTCGAGCGTCGATGACATCCCGCTCGTTGCCACGGCGAAGCCCGTCGCGCGATATCATGAAGATCCCTTCAAGGATCAACGACAGTCGGTCGATAAGCCGGCGGGGTATGCCTACTAAACAACACCTGAACTTCATGGCCCTCGTCGTTTGTGCCCCGAAAAACTTGTTCGTTCAGGGAAATAGTGCTTGACGATCATCTGACAACGCCCCGTTTACGACTCATTTACACAATTCTATTTTACTCTTTTTTGTTGTTACCCTTTTTGTGTCTTTTCTTTTGTGTTACTACCATGAACTAAAACCCTCAATATCCCCTCTCTCTCTGCCGGCTAAAGAGGAAAATGGGTTGGGGGCATGGGAATCATGAAAAAGAACAAGTGCATCGACATCCGTCCGTCAAACTCGTACCGGAAGTGTGTGCGATAGGAGGTGTTTGCCCGGTGCAGGTTGATTCATACAAGGTAAATTGGGGGTCACCAGGACAGAGAAAGAGGGAACTGCATGCTGCAGGGGGCTAGTCAGGCACGGAGGCGTCGTTTACCGGGGTGGCTGAATATACATGTAAGGTGTAATGTCCGCATACATGTGAGCTATCATCGTTTGGGAATAGGTGTCGGGAGTTGTCATTTTTTTTGTTGCACCCCCCTGGTCGACTTATTTGCAGTCCCGGCTGCGAGGTTGAGCCGCGGTCGAGGGAACAAGGGCAGGCGGGCCATTCGCTCCGCAAAGACAAACGGACATTTTTCAATTGGGAGGATGGATGGGAGGGCTGCTATCGATTTGATTCCCTTTTTTTTTTTTTTGTTGTCGTGGATGGAGAGGCGGAAACTGTCATTATCATAGAGGCTGGTTCAGAACCTGTACTGTACATAAAGCGATACTATCAACTTGTTAGAAATTTACCAACAAGATCGCCATAACACGCAACCTTACCCACGTGCCGCCTCTCAATTTCCAACCGGATGGATACCGTTCTTGAATCGCAATCACTGGAGAAGAGACTGTTCAATCTACAGTAACGCAACTACTTCGGCGAAGTGCTCCTCGGCGTGCGGAGCTCCCCATCCCTGCTAGTCACAACTTGTGCCGTTGCAGAAGAACCAGGTGCCAGGTCATGCCAGGGCACCATGCAGGTACTAAACAGTTACTCAACACCAACTAAAAAAGTCGCTTGACAAGGGGAGACGAAGGGAAGGGAAGTGAAGGACACCAAAAGCAAAAGAAGGGCAAAATACGTTCGTATCGTAGCGTCCCTTTTTGGGGCACTGATGTGCAGGCCCGCCTCTCGCCTTTCTCTGCCGTCTTTTGACGAAGGAACCAGCTGAGAATGACGGCAACAAAGACGCCACTAGATCTCTTTTCTTTTTTTTTTTCGCCTTCGTAACTAGCTGTTCTAAGCTGGAAATGTCTTGGATCGATATCCACGCAGTGCCCGTTTTTTGTTTGCATTATACTCGTACGTACGCACTCCAAGGCCAGCCCGCGCGCGCCATGTGTGATGTATCACATTCTAAGCTTTTTTGCCAAGAAAAAAACTTGGGGGAAGGTTGTTGCTTGCTTATTGCCGGTCCGTGACGGAGTTTCTGAAAAGGCGCAGCAATCTGGATGGGATTCTCGCACGCCATTATGCCTGGATGACATATAGCAGTCTTGTCACCTTTCAGTCACAGTTTAGCCCCTTTGGAAGTGCGGAGAAAGATGGATGACACCCTCTTTCCTTTTCTCCTTGCGCGTGCCTAGGTATCATCGTCTCACACTGTTCCGCCAGCCGTTTTGGCCATCACAGTCGCATTGGCATACTTCGTACCCCAGCCACAATGCTGCCCATGTTGCGACGGCACATGCATGTTCGATATAAATTGCCTTGCTAAACCCGGAAGCTTTTGCTGTATAGAATTGCTGATTCGGAAGGCTGCAGCAGCAGCAGCGCCCCCCAAGCCTTGTAAGTTCCGGAATCCTCTCTGGGGTTGACAAATTGGGAATATTCTACGCGGACTGCTCCAAAACAGCAATTCACCGCTGGGTTCTTGCAAAATGCAAGACGTACCTCAGAGACCGTTTGTCTCGTCTATGTCCCTTGGCCGATCAAAAGCTGAGCGCACCCGTGCGCGCGGTGAGGTCCCCCCCCCTGGAGTATACACGTATATAGCGCGGGGGGGAGGAGACTAAACCGGAGGGCCTTGTTCCGGAGACAGCCTTAGGTCGAGAAGGTTATGTCGAAGCGGGAATCGCCTCTCCGTGGGCGGCGGAGAATGAGTGGGATGGGACCGGCTTCTTGGTGCGGCCGAGTGGCCAACAAGCTGTGAGATGTTGCCTTGACAGCTCCGTGACCCTGGCTCTCATAAAACTGTAATTTTCTCCATTGTAGCGGGCTCCAGCGGCCGAGTCATGCGTAGCAGTCTCGATTGTGCTAGCATCAGAGTGCCTGCATTCTAGACAAGCTACTACAAGAAATTAGCCAGGTAAAGATGTGATACATCAGAACAGACCGCAACGTTTTGCAAAAAGACAGCCTGATTTGCCCAGAGCTTCATCCTCCTTGGCCCGAGTTCCTGGAACGGGGTTCGGAGCATGACCTAGAAGGAGGACACTTTTGCTCCTCTGGAGAGATGTTGAGTGTTGGTCCATATTTCATAGTCGCCCACGAGACAAATTCATCGTGGAGCCTCTTGTCTTGAGTAGGAATCTCAGCTCGTTAACGAGTTCGGTTCCGCCGGCATCTGGATGGAGAGAAAAATGACCCCGTCGAGCTGACTATGGCTCCTCGCTCGGCACGTGGCGAGAATGGCCAGAATTGTTCATGATCTTCACGAAATCATCGTATCACAAGACACCGTTAATCTGGTACCATCCTACGGGTAAGACTGTGGCATCAAGATTACCTTTAGGGTTGAGTTTCGTACGGACTTGACGAGGGCTGAATCCCGTGTCGTTACACACTATTGTCTCTTGGAAACAATAGCCTTTACACTTAGGAGACCAAACGGTCAAGGAATATGGCACGGCAGATAAGGAGTTGGCTACTGATTCACGTGATGAACCAATAGTTCGCCATGACACTCCTTGGTAACGCCCGACTGCCGGATATTGAAACCAGGACTGGACAAGGGTGTGCCTTCTGGAGCAGACATGGGCCTCGGAAGAAAGCCATCCAAGTATGGAATATGGAGTAGTCATAGGAGTTAATTGATGATCTTGAGGCGGTCAGTTCCAGGCTCGTGTTGATTTTAATATGTGTTACAGGTGAAGATCGGGCACAGACGAGTGGAGTCTCACCACGGTCAATGAAAGGGTACGTTGCTCCGATCCTTGACTCGGTTCGCTGGGGTAGCCTCAATGTATTATCCCTGCTGCTCATCTCCTTGCTTTTTTTAAGATTTGCTGGAGACTCGCTCTTCTCCGTAGGGCACGGAACTTATTGAACGGTTTGCTGGTACCGTTACGTATCAAGTACGTTTCAGCTGTTGGAAAGTGATTGCGCGGGAGAAAACTGTCAAAAGGCATGCAATTACTCTTTGTGGGACCCTTGCCATGATAACAGCGATAAGGAGCCGCGGCTGACGTAGCTTTTAGCCGCTGTAGAGCAAGACTTTGTCATCTTATCATCAGGACTGAAGGTTTTGAAATAATATGTCGGCTCAATGCTTGGATGCTTCGAATAGCTCAGATCTCTTTCACGCCTCAAACTGTCTCAGCGGGCATCAATTGTGCAAGTACCATAAGACGTGTTGTCGAAAGTTCTTGACCGTGAGTAGCCGTTCTGCTCATTGAGGGTTTGTCTGTTGGTTTGTTTTCTATTAACAACCTTGTTGTTCAATGAAATGCATGCTGATATCGTGAGTGTCTAGGGTAATCTTCAGAGGAGTTGCTCTCGCGCGCAAGTACCATCGCGTATGGATGTAGTATCAAGACAGCATCAAGACGTCGTCGATGCATTCTTTCAAAGTTGCGGATTTGGCAGTGTGGAATGGCCGGCAAAACATAGCTTTTATATGTTGCTAGGACGGTATTCTTGGCTTTCTCACCACGGCAAAGTCAGATGCCGTGTAAGATAAGAATAGAAACGACATCATACCATTGCTGACCATTTATAACAGAGTTCGCAGCTCTGTCTGCCGGAGAACGATCACACGGCAGATCACACGGCAGATCCAGCCTCGATCGCTCACAATGAGCAGCTTATATCGGAGTTAATTCGATATCCTGAGCTCTTTTCTCCTAACCAAACTTCTTTATTAGTACGGCTGAAGCCTCATCAGGACGTATTGGATTAGTCAAAACGAGACCAATCACGCCTTAGTGGAGATGATGTGGCGACTGCACGGGCCGCTGGTCTCACCCGTCGCATTTGATTGGCCAATCAATATTTCCAAAACGGGACAATGGGCATAAATTTGATCGAAAAGAGACCTATTTTGAGCCTTTTTGAAGCTTTGCAACTCATATCTTGTCATTGGTGAGAAAATGTTGTTAAAGTTGAGTTGATAGAGTTCTCTCAAGAATATGGGAAACCTGCCCGCGCTGACAAATTAGCCATTTGTCAGGAGCATAGCAATGGCCGAAGGGTCTGACGGAGATAAGCTGCTGGATGTTAAGCCCCTCACGACTCCATTGATTGGGTAAAGAACGGAAGTTCGTTGCCGTCAACGTTGCCGTCAACATCCAAAAATTTCGTCGGTGTGTTTTGTTCGCGCAGTCGGTCATTTATAAAGGAGGAGAGAGAGGGCGTTGAAGAGCCCAAGTCGCTGAGATCGCAGCTTTCTTCGCAGGAGAAGAGACGATTTGAAAGACAAAGACGACCTGCCGGAACCGATAGCGATGGCAACGACTGCAGAAGACACCACGGGCGAAAAGGCTTCAACCGGCCTCTCCAAGCTCCTCTGGACACCACCGTGGTTGAGATGGAATCCAGAACAGAACTTCGAAATGTCATGGCCTCTGACTTGTATTTTTGGATTTGTATGATGAACATACCCTTGACCTTTGCGATGGCGATGCTGATAGACGATTCCAGGTGGCAGCCTTTAGTGTCGCAAACCTCTACTATACACATCCAATTCTTCACATCATAGCGGAAGATTTCGGCATTACGGATGAGCGGGCTTCGCTGGTTCCAACAGTGTTGCAGGCTGGCTATGCTACCGGCTTGCTCTTCATCGTCCCCGTTGGCGATATTGTGCGCCGCCGGCCGATGATCATAAGCTTGGTTTTCGTGACATCGTTGTTTGTAAGTTGATGGGGCATTGGTCACCTTTTCCGTTTCCTCGAAATCTTTGCGATTGACAATTTGAATGATAGTGGCTTGGCTGTACTTTGACGAAAACGTTTGAATCCTTCCTCGGCTTGTCCTATGTCGTTGGTCTCTTCACCGTCACACCGCAACTCATGTTTCCTCTGACTGTGCGCTATGCCCCGGCTCGACACCGACCCACCATGACCGCCATCGTCATGTCTGGGCTCGTCTTTGGCATTCTGGTAGCTCGATTGCTTTCCGGTATTGTGACGGAATACACAAACTGGCGAAACATCTACTGGATGTCGTTTGGCTTGCAGCTTGCAATTGTACTTACCGCCTTCTTCCTGCTGCCAGATTTTCCTGTGTTGCGACCAGGAGCGTCTTATCCCAGTATCCTTGTAAAGATGGTAAAGCTGCCTTTCCAGCAACCCGTGCTAACGCAGTCGGCGCTCATTTCTTTTTTGCTCATGGGAATGTTTACTTCGTTCTGGACTACCTTGACGTTTCAACTCGCGGGGCCGCCCTTCCATCTATCGACTCTTGTCATCGGTCTTTTCGCCCTGGTGGGTATGTCGCCGGTTCTCTTCAGCCCAATCTTTTCACGACTGGTGATGACACGCCTGCATCCGAGCGGCACCTTGATCATAGGGCATATCATACTACTCGCGGCGGTTTGTATCGGAACCTTTACTGGCACTTTTTCGTTGGCCGGACCTGTCATCTGGGCGAGTATCGGAGACTTGGGTATGAACATTGTAACTGTTTCGAACCGAATGGCATTTGCAAACGTGGAGCCGACTGCCCAGAACTCAGTCAACTCGGTCTACATGGTTTTCACTTTCTGCGGCCAGCTGTTCGGAACAGCTGTAGGAAACAAGCTGTACGCAAGCGGCGGATGGATCAGGAGCGGCTCTCTGTCTATCGGCCTCATCGGCGGCGGCCTGCTGCTTGTTCTTATTCGAGGACCACATGAGACAGGCTGGATCGGTTGGTCTGGTGGCTGGGAGTTGAGAACTAAGGTACTGCGCGCGAGAGAGGCGGCGAACTCACAGGAAGTATCTGAATCTACAGAGCATCCGTCTGATGAAGAGGCAGCCGTTCCGCAAGAGACTGAAGTGAAGGAGAAGATTTGAAGCGATAGAAAGAGTTAAAATGATGCCATGAGAAAGAAAGTAGAAGTAGAAGTAATTTTTTACGTGCCTTCCTTAGCAATACTTTAGATAATGATTTCTTTTTGTTGAAGATAAGATACCTAATCTTAGGTTGGTTGTTCTTGCCTTGGTGCCTGATGGCATGTCGGGTGTTAAGTGTTTCACTTTCACGTGCTAATTTGAGCTTATTTTTCAAGCTCCTGAGCAACATAACATGTATCGCGGAGATGATAAAGACTTCTCAACACATAGAGCCCTGCTAGAATGCCTATCAAGTGGGTATATAATGATTGGTGAGCGTTACAAGAAAGAGACCAAATGTAGGAGATTGAATTCCGCGAGAAAAAGACACGCTCGTATTGTTTTGTACTCATGGAGAAGCAAATGCTGTCCCAGATATTCTCCTCCCTCAGTAGTAAATGTTGGTAATGCTCATAACGACTCCCACCAATAGACTCAATGCTACTCCAGAGCCTACAAAGACCTGCCATTTTTCACTCCATACATCTGAGCGAAGTAACCAGGCCAAACTCCCCAAGGGAAAAAAGAACCCCACCATCATGCCGCGAATCATGACGTCCAGCATGTTGGACATGCCGTTGAGATCGTCCTCTGCAGCAGCATTCGACGAAGGAATGCCTCCAGCATTGCTGTCGATCCATTCATCTTCCATGTTGCGCAGAGTGTCTGGTGAGGGCATGGCGTCCGGCGCAAAGCCTTCTGTGCGAATGGAGGCAAACTGTGTGCGAAGCGTCTCGATTTCCGACTGCGTGAAGCCTGTTTGGAGGAGACGGTCGAAACCACGTGGACGAGGTCGAGTCCATGATGAAGGATTGCCATTTGGATGGGATGAGGCAGCGCTCGATGATTCATCAGGGGGGTTGGCCGCAGCAGCCTGCTCATCGGCGAGTTCTTGGGGCGAGAGCTCATCGCCAATAGAGCAGTTGATGTATATCCTTACAGGAGTCACACCATCGTCCACAGCTTTGCCCTTTCCTTTGGATTTGCTCTTGGAGTCGCTGTCATGAGTTGACGGGGATGAAGACGGAGGAGGAGGCGGCTTGATGCTGGAACTGAGGGCTGAGGAATCGGGGAGCAGGCGACCCTGGTAGATGAAGCGAAGGCGATTCCGGGACGCAAGGCGCTCTCGTATTAGGTTTTTCAGAGATAGAATTGTTGTGGTTTGCGGAGACGGAACATCTAGGTCCAGATCTGGGAGGGAATTTGAAAACCGGATGGTGAGATGATATGGGAGTGAGGCGGTTGAGGACGTTGAGGAAATCGGTAATGCAGGTGCTAAAGATGCCATACTGATGGCATTGTTCGGAGTCGAGACTTAAAACTAGAATATGCAAGTCAAAGAGCCTGAAAAACAAGTGCCAATGCTTTGTGGATGTAAGTTTGATGGTTCGTCAAAATAATAGCGAATACGTGGATGATAGATGGAGAGTCGAGTATCATCTGAAACTGTCACTGAAGTGACGTTGACAACACCAGACACCTAAACTCATTGGAGCCAATGGTATTCAGCGGGGCTTTTGGGGTACAGCAGCCCAGTCCAGGTCGTTTGGGGCACTAGTGACGCCAATGGGCCGCTGGAATCTGCGACTGCTAGCGTGTTTATGGCATAAATTGTGGTGCTGACCGCCTGGCAGAATCGCCAACTTTCTAGAAACTCCAGACCAAAGCTGCAGCAACTAAATCGCCGCCCTGCATTCGATTCTATTACAGCTCTGCCAATCCCATCGCCGCCTCGTCGCGCCAGCCGTCATCATACAGCCTCTTGGATACGTCGCGACTACCTACGAGCGACTGAGCGGCAGCAACAAGGCAAACCATGGTGCGCCTGAGGGGGAGGCTGCTGACCTGCTTCTATTGCGGGAAGCGGTCATCCATCAGATACGATGGTCACATACGCGACTTTCTCTGCACCTTTTGTGAGGCGAGGAACTATCTGGACGAGGTTCGTATCACATTCCTCGACTATAATTGGCGCAAACTGTGATATTCGTCTATCTTTGAATAGTATCGATGCTGACAGAAGTATCTAGTATGGCGATGTCACCGACCCTCCAGCCCTCGAATCTTCCACACCCAAGCGATTCGTCAAACAATTGCCATCCCAAACACTTTCACCTACGGAGAGTGTTTTCTGCGAGAATTGCCTAAAGAACCAACGCCTATTTACCAGATCATTGGCACAGTATTTCCCCGACGACCCCTCTCATCCAGAATACGCCGAACGCGAGCGCAAATACTATCGCTACCGTAGAGACCTGGAGAAGCGCTATCCTCAAGAATGCGCTGACTGCAAGAAGAAAGTTGACGAACGCCTAGAGCAGGCTGGCTACACTGCAAAAACTGACCATCTGAGACGGATGTTGGAAAAGAGTAGAGGCAGAAGAGTTCCTAAGAGGATGACTTACCTTGATGTGGCAAACACCATAGGACGATGGCTGTGGTGGGGGGGCTTTATCATTCAGATTGTCTGGCACTTGGTGAGCGCCTCTGCCGTTCTAGACAAGCGTGAGGAGAACGGAATGTATGATCCGGACGATCAGGGCACGACAAAGCAAATGATTGTTGCATGGTTGAACTGGTTACGGGCTTCCCTGCCCGCTGCTGAGACGCTAATTGGATGGAGCATTAGAGTAGGATTTCTCTCTGCTTGGTGGAATCCGTACATTGTGCAGCTTGTTCGTGGGTTTACACGGCACCTCTTCGGATTCGCGCAGTGGTATTGCTTTCAAGGCCTCATCATCTTCTTTCGACACATTTTCCGCTCTGTTCTCCATATGCAAGGAGGCCAGGCCCAGTCCACTGGGGCACAGCTGAGTGCGCATTTTGCAATGGTTTCTATCATGGGACTGGTAAGTACTAGTATATCCGGATTTGTTTTCTTTGCTTTCTCACCTCATATCAACCGTTCATCGCTGACCAAAACTTCAGATCTACTATCTTGCTCGGGGGTCTATCAAAGTCGATACCACGCCGCTATTTAAGGTAACCAAGAGGACGACAACCGCAAACCAGAAGCCTTCACCGGCGCCGAGAAGGAAAATAAGAGAACCAAAGACTCTTGCCGAGGCTCTGACTGAGGCCCTCGAATCGGCAAACCCGTCACCAGTCAAAACCCCAACGCCTATCAAATATCCCACACCTCAGCGGCCAATGAACCCATTGCCGCCTTCCCGACTCAGCAAACAACCATTCCAACCAGCTCAAGATGAACTTTCTTTTGCCGGCTTCAGCATATCAGACAAGTCTCCTCAAAAGGGCCTTCGCGCACAGGATGCTGATGCAATGGATTGGTCCCCTCTACCGAAGCATGCTCAAAAATCGCAATATCGGGCATTTCAAGACCCCCCCGTGTCCAAACTTGGCGCTCGTCCTTTCGGCCAATCCCCTACCCAGCCTGATGCCGGGCCATTCTGGTACAAGGTACCACCTGCACCGGTGAACCCAGCACGGCGATTTCGTAACCCCCCCAGTGCTCCTCTGTTTAAGAGAGCGTTTTCAGTTGAGCCAAGGAAGGAAGAAGGCAGTTTCAGCTTCGGAATGGGCCATATGGATGACAGGCGAGAAGAAATGCCGAGAGCCAGCAGTGTGGACTTCAAGAGCCCCAGCTTCTTCGCACCTGAGGGTCCTGACGAAACGGATGCCCTGGCAGATGCCCTTGGACAGAGCTTCAGTTTTGCCAGCGTCATCGACGACGAATCCGACTCTGAGAAAACCGTTGTGAATGAAGATATTCATCAAGTTGAGATCCCTATCCTCTCTAGTTCGCAGACCTCACATAAATACGACCTCTACATTTTGATGGCCATCCTTCCTTCTTGGTTCATTCCCCAATTCATCACGACTCCTTATGCTAGAGAAGCGCGACTCGCTATCTTAGCTATTGCTGGCATCATCGCCATTCGCAGTGTTGGAGGTGCTACCCACCAGATCTTACGTGGTGGCGCTGACTTGTCCAGACTGGCCATGTGTGTCGCTTCCATGACGAGTGTGCTTGAGTTAAGTGCCATTTGTTGGACAGGATGGCAGCTATGGACGAATGAAAGCGACGTGTTCCAACATGGCGCTTCTGTGTTAGCCTTTATGCTGGGACATCAAGAATTGAGGGGGTTTTCCTTGAGACGGGGTTCGTGATACTAGAAACGGCTCCGTCATTTCTGTCTTTTCCATCTTTTTGATGCATGGTTTGCGAGGCATTTGAAAGCTTAACCCTCCTGATAGGGGTGGCAGTGTAACAACGGGGATGAAAGACCAACCGAAATCGGACTGAATTTTTATAATCATGGTGTAATGGACATTGGCGGAGTTTTTAGGATAGAACGGCTATAGCATATTAGAATTAAGCATGTATACGAATGTATAGGATGAGGGAAAAGGCTTTATGGTAGGTAGGCATGGGAACGGATTGGCATAATGGAGCAATGGTGATTTTGACTTTGTGTAACTTCTAATGGCTGTGCATTCATCTCTTATAACAATTGTCGCCTCGTGTGACTGCAACGCCCGATCTATTGATAATATACAGGTGCTCATACAATATATGGTGCATCGATAAGATCATCAACTATAGGAGCCGCATCATAACGCTATGAATTTGTATACTATCATTGAACCTACATGTAGCTTATACATGCCATAAGCCGAAAGTAAATGCAAATATGGATCATTAATGCTTTTCATGCAAATGGCTTGTAAACCGTTGATAATCCGCTGCTGTCAAAGCAGGACCCTTGTCTGACTTCACCTCACCGTTCTGCATAGTCAGTCCATTATTATGGACATAACCCATCCACTTGTTCGCCAGATTCTCGCTGAGCTGTTGAACCTCGTCAACAGGTCCCTTGCTGCACAAATATTCGCACACGGTACTGTCCGCATCACCCTCAGCGTCATAGTAAAAGATGCCGGGGACGGAATCAGCCGTGCAATAGCACTGCCAAGATCGGTAAGTTGTGGGCAAATGTGTTGGACGAACGGGGTTCTCAAGTGCAGCTTGAGTCTCTGGGAGAGCAGCTTTGTTGCGCTCCGTTGTATCGGTCATCATGTTGATGACTCCAGACATGTATGAGATCTGTTGCTTAACCCAGGCTTTGGGCATCCGTTGCTTCTCGTAGAGTTGAATAGCTTCGGGGATGGAAATGACGCCGCGGACAACCTCACTAATGATACGGCCTAGAAAGGCACCGTCCTCCATGGCTGTCGCTGCGCCTTGTGCCATGTTGTTTTGCATGCAGTGGATTGCGTCGCCCATCAGTACCACGTTCTTGTGCTTGTTGGACCATGTTTCCACGGGAGGCATCTGCAGAAGGGGCCATCTCTGTGTGTAGTTGACCAGTTTGAGGATCTTCTGAATGATCGGGTGGTAATCCTTGTAATAGTCACGGAATTCCTCAATATCGACCTGCTCCATTTTTGTCACGTAGTCATCTCTGCAAAAGGCGGTGACAATGTTGAACTCTTTGCCTCCTGAAATGGGATACGTGAGGATATAGCCATTGGGACCGGCCCAGACGTCCATGTTGTTTCCTAGGTAAGAGCGCGCTTCTGGGATTTCGTCGAATATTTGCTTATACGTCAACACTCCACGGTAGGCGGCGATCTTGGAAGTGGCCTTGGGAACGATGCCGGGCAGCAATTGTGATCGAATGAAGGATTTAATGCCATCGGCGCCAATGACCATGTCAAACGAGTATTTATCGCCAGTAGTGGTCTGAAGATGGACACCATCTTCCAAGTCTTGCATCTCATTGACACGAGCCCCCACAATCACCTTGACGCCATGGCGACGTGCCGATTCAGTGAGGCCATAATGCAAATGGTCACGTCGGACAACAAACCTGTAAATGAATACCGCAGGTTAGAGGAGTACTTTATTTGGAGAAGTTAACTTCTTACCAGGGGAATCCAGCCTTTTCAACTAAGTCAGAAGCTAAAGAGTGTGCAACCATAGTGGCATCAGGACCGAAGTATGTGTTACATTCGTGGTGATAGACAATGTTATCACCAATAATTTTGTCTACGCCCCATCTCACTAGGAATCGAGAGACATTGGGAAACATCTGAGGTATTATTAGATAGATGTAAATGGAGAAGATTCATGGAGTCTACATACCTGAATTCCAGCACCAATCTCGCCCAGCTCATGAGCAGCTTCAAGCAGAGTCACCTTTGCTCCAGCTCTAGCCACTGCAATGGCCGCAGTGAGTCCTCCGATTCCTGCTCCCACTATTCCGACATTGAGAGTTTTCTGACTCGCTGTGTATTGGCTCATTGTGGATGGTGACTTTGGGTTGGCGCTTTGCTTTATATGTTTGATATCAGGATGTGGTTGGATTTGTATTCAGGTTGGCTGTGTAGTTGGACATGAATAGAAGAGCGCTGGACATGACCCTTTTATATGAGAGACAACAACAATCCCATCTCCATCTGCTTCATGGCCTCAAACTTCCCCTCTCCCCCTCTCGAAGGAGCAATAGAGCATTAGACTAAGGAATAGTCTTGTCTACGATTATGTCATAATTCAGCGCCAGTGATTCTTAGCATAGATCCTTCGTGATGCTTGCGCTTGAGGTGGGAAGGCGGGATTTACCCGCTTACACTAAACTGGCAAAGTTGCTCGAATGGGAACCTCGTTACGGAAGTATCGAATGCGTTACTCTTATTTCCATAGTAGGCACACCGAACAAGATGAAAACGTGCGATTTTCCGAGGTCAAAATGCCATATTATGTGAAATCCCCTGTTTTTTATGGTATAGTGTCAGGAAGGGTAGGATTTTGAGGAGAGTATCCCGAGGACTAGCACTACAACACCTCGGATGTTGGGGAGCGATGTTGTCACAAGAAAATGTCAAACATAAGTCATGCCCAGTATGTTAGAGATGGTGAGTGTCTATAATTATAATTGCTTGAATAAGGTACAGGAATGCTCAGATGTCGGGCTATTTACCGCGTCATATGCTGATGATCGTCTATATTATTGCACGAAAAGGACAGCGCTCGGTGAATTGAGCCTATCTTCATAAGGACATATCTCATTGATCGTAACGAATGGCAATCTCTACAACACACATAATTAAAGTCATTCACTCTCTAACCATATATAATCACAGTGATCAACCAACTTGACTCATGCAGCTGGAGAGCAGTCACTCCATCATCAATACAACCTGTCCTTTCGAGTGGTCAGCAACATACGCCCAGACTCAGACACACGGCCTGAGTCCTTTGCTCCGTTAACATAATGTTCGATAAAAATATATTAAATGATCAGTCAACTCCGTGGATTTACGCAGTCTTAGAAATACGAAACTAGATGTTTGAGTAGTGCTATCCTCAATGAGCGAAGCTCCACCTATCTTCGTCTTCGGGTACATCAGCACTACGGGGATTAAATTTGCCTATTACAGGATATGAATCTCCCGGATAATTAATCCTTCCCGCCATTGTCTTTGTGGATTATGGAAAAGTCCGCCATGGACAATTCGTCCAAGTCTTCGGAGGCGTCAAGTCTTCAGAGGTGTTCTGGGAGTCGCACACATGCACCGCTTCTACATCTCAGCTTGGGACCTGGTGGGCATTTTGTTTAACATGTTTATGCATATGGCAACCCCAGATTATAATAAAGACTCATACGGACTCATACTTGAAGACCCGTCAGTCCGTACCCCGTACATGTCATCCGATCTATATTGGCCCCCCGCAGCAACTCTGTTGCCGACGCCAGGGGCCGCATAATCTATACCATATTCGTCTCTTACCGGTCAATCATCTCCTCGATTTTAGTCATCCGACCTTTCACTATTTCATGCAGAACTCGACCCAAGGGCATGGCAATCCAATCAGCCAGGGGGTTGCGGTAAATACCCGCCCAGTAGCGTTTTTTCTCCGATCGCTCGGGGCCGGTAACTTGGCCGAGCCGGATGCTCCCACCCCATCACCAGATCCTATTGACCTCGGAGCGGTAAAATAGGACTGGCTGTTACCGGCTCAGATTTATGGACAGCGAGAGAGCCGTATTGCTAATTTCTTTGTCATCAACAACCTCGACCGGATTTCTCGTCTTTGCTGTGCTCCCACATTTACTTCGGGCAGTTGGGGATTTTGCGCCCGCCACCGTGTTTAGTTGGGACCGACAGGACTCGGCTGCCTTGCACAGTTCATCAAGCAAGTTCACTTGCTCCATATTGCGAGCCTCTTGGCCAAGATGGGCGACCCGAGGTTTACTTGCAACACTTGTTCAGCCTCATTTGGGCGGTCTGCGCATCTGAAAAGACATCAACTTTCCCGTAGGTCATTCTCGCCCCGTTCTAGAAGCACGGCTAAGCGGTGTCAAACGAGACTATAACCGTACAGACAGCGGCCATGAATTACATCAATGCACTTATTGCTTATGGAAGTTCACTCGCAGGTATGCAGATCTTGCCTATATGTAAGCCCCACTGTGCTATTCGAAGGTGACTTATAGCTTTTGTATCTAGAGACTCCCTGCGTAAGCACTGGAAAACTTGTCTCTTGAGAAAGGCTGCTGGTCATTCTGTTCCTAATCCGGCGACACGAGGAAGGAAACGGAGAGCCTGTGATCAATGTGCAAGCAGTAAGCGAGCATGCGACTTTAATTCACCTTGTGGGACTTGCTCAGTGAGAGGCTCCTCGTGCTCTTACTGTCGCATGAGCTCGTTTCAAGCGCATAAACCAAATTCGTACAGTTTCCAGTCAACGGACGATGCTTCTCCTTTGGAAATGCTCCATCGTTTGACTGGAACTGATGGTGAACTTATGATAGCTGCCAAACCAACCTTGTCAATGTCGCTGGCATTGTCACCATTCACCCTGGGAGCTCTCACAACCAATTCAGCCCCTCTCAACTACTCTTGCTTCGTTTCAGACCAAGGAAGTAGAGGGTTATATTTTCAAGCTTTTGAAACTGAACGCTTCGAGTTTCTTCTCAACTTCACTTTATGCGGTGGCCTCGACATTTCGTTTAACTTTCTTACTTCGTCAGAGAAAGTACCTGGCAACGCTTATTTCGATAACTTCTTGACTATCGATGACTTACTAAGCATCGACTACGAAGCCGGTAGCAAGTGGGTTAAAGCTTCTGACGAGAGGAGTCGTGCCACGAATACTATGGAGTGGTTGTTTGATCCTCTTCTATCCCAAACAAAGGCAATATGCGAAAAGTTGCTCAATTTACCTGGTATCGACGAGCTTGTACCGGGTAACCGCTTACAATCATTGGACGAACAGTGCCTTGAGTTCTTCAACCCTCTGAATCTCCGCAGGCTGTTAAATACATACTGGAAAAGGTGGCATCGAAACTGCCCGGTTATTCACCCGCCCAGTTTCGACCCCTCTCAAGCTCCAGCAGAGTTGGTCCTGGTCCTAGTACTCATAGGGGCTTGCGTTTCCAAGTACCCCAATGATGCTCAAAATGCTCGAAAATGGTTGGAACCTGTTGAAAGGCTAGTATTTGCACTGCCGTGGCTGTCTCGAGAAACTCAGGGTAGTCAGGCAGATCCCACCTTGACGCGATATACCAAGTTGAGAATATTACAAACAGCCATATTGATGTGTGCTTTGCAAACATGGGAGGGATCGGAAAAGTCGAAAGAAAGAATCAGAAAACTTCGATATCCCTATGTCGCCCAAGCCTCTCAAGAGCTAGCATACCATCAGCCTGGTGAACAGATAGGTTCAGATTTGGCTGCAACACTACGACACTGGGATGAATTTATATTCGAAGAACAGATACTTCGGTAAGGAAAACCTGTTTATCTTCGGCTTCTCTGTTAATTGCGTGTTTTTGGAGTACTAATGCGCTCAAATGAATAGCACCAAGACCTACATCTTTCTGCTTGACACAGCCTTTACCATCTTCCATATGACACCCCCTCGTATCACAGTTCCCGATTTGGATTTTCCATTTTCATATCCGGACATCTGCTTTCACGCTCATTCAGGCCATGAATTCTTCCAGGCGGTGCAGCAGATATGTCCAAATTATTGTATATACAGAGAGACAAACATACACGAAGTGATTCAAATGCTCTGCGACACAACAAATACAGCTGCATTCGAGTCTTTTTCAGAAATCTCAGATCTTGGGGGATTTATACTGATTTCAGGTATGAACCTTTACAGAGTGAATACGAATGTTCTTGTCAGTTAAGTCAATTACTTACACGTATTCTTCTCAGCGATACATTCCATCATATTTTGCCAACAGATCTCTTGCTTCTCTTCACAGAATACTATTACGCCACTTTTCAATTCTTTAGATAAATGGCTATCATTGTGGAATAAGCGTATAAGCCCCACACAGATAGGTGCTGAAGCCCGTGTTGTAATAAATCGCGATGAATCTACGCCTTGTCCAAGTTTCTTACGCCATTCGCGCGAGTTCTACACGCTGGCGCTTGCAAAGTTAGAAATGATTGACAAGTTATATATCGCTGGGCAAACATCTCAAATAGCTGATACAGGTAAAGGAGGTGTCAAACAGCTAATCTCGGATATTAAACAAGTATGGCCATCTCGTGTGGGAACGACTATTGCTAGAGCTGTTTAACCGACAGTAAAAGACGATATATAAAAAGAGATCAATTATTAATGACATAGGATTCTCATGATTTGAGAAACGTTATCATAATTTGAGATGATATTTAATTTGGCATCCAATACCAGCACATGGTCCATCCTCTCAGGCAGAGAGATTTGCTCCTGGCTCAGTAACATACCATGCCAAATCTCCTCCGCTGACTTCTCGATGCGTGTTTCCCCTACCTAGATATTGGAATCGATTGGAAGTCCTGTACTCAATCTTGAAATCTTCCCATCGAGTCTCACCCATGAGTTCGAAGAAATGCGGCACTGAGCCAGGATATGGCCCCCAAACTTTGCCGTCTACCTTACCATTTTTGTACCAAGAGCGACACGGTGAAGTCCACACCATTTTCTCCATTATCGCATCTTTATGCTCTTGAAAATCGTTGACTGCTTCTCGAGTTGGCGACACGGATTTAACTCCCTGGGTTTGTATCTTTTCGACTGCTCTGAAAGCATACTTTAGCGTTTGCTCCAGACATGCGACTAATGAACCGTTTGCTAACGGAAAGTTTGGTCCTGTAGCCACTATAACTAACAATGTTAGCCGTCGGACTCTCGAGTTTCCTTTGGTGGATAAGACTCACTAAAGTAATTTGGAAATCCGGCTGCAGCCACTGAAAGATAAGATCGAGGTTCTTCTCTCCACTCGTCTCTCAAATCTACACCGTTTTCTCCAATGAGTGCAAATGACGGGCGGAACGAGTTGTCGAAGCCTGTGGCGCAGATGATGGCATCAAGAGCGAGGTTGGTTCCATCAGTCATTTGGACACCTGTAGGTGTAATGCGTCTAATCTCATCGCTTCTCACGACGATGTTGTCTTTGGCCAAAGCTTCAAGATAGCCGTGGCCAGGAGTCACTCTTATGTATTCGTTAGACTTTCATATCAATGCACGTAGTGTAGTTGGTTCTCACCTTCGGCATCCTACAGCGAATGTAGGTACTATTTTCGATATCAGTTCCGGATTCCCTCCCAAGGCCGTCTCCATATTCTGCCGAGTTTGCCTATACCACTCCTCTTGGACGGGCCCGTCCTTGAATTGGGCATGCCAGAATTTATTTGCAATGCTTGTTACGATCTGGTCCTTCGTAACAGATAGATCCTTTATAAATAGCTGGTTCCGTTACAGTAATTGCTACAATTGCGATTATAATGTTACGTTCCGTTATACCGTAGCGCCAAACAGGGCAAAAGATTAGGCCAATAATCGCAATTGTAGCAATTACTGTAACGGAACCAGCTATTTATAAAGGATCTATCTGTTACGAAGGACCAGATCGTAACACGATTCTTCCCTCCCGGTGGGCTTGTCCTCAAGCCCTGTAGCTATCTGATAGTAAACCCTAGCTATCTTCTGTAGCCCCGGAAATTAACCGCCTACAGTTGGACAATCGTAAGAAGGAGAAACCATACACCCTTGCGAGCATCGAGAAACAACAATTCACCTACAATAACGGAACTGTCGACCGCGAGACTGATCTCCTCGAGATCCGGTTCAGTGAAATTGAAGACATATTTAGTTTCGACATTGCAAATATCGCAGGATATGATGTACTCTTAGGATACGATTGGCTTGAGTTGCGCAACCCCGACATTAACTGGATTAGAGGCCAGGCGAGGTGGCGAACTCGCCCTGAACCAATTGATTTCAGAGACACCCTGTGACTAGATCAGGAGGATCGACAGGATGCCACGACATCCCCGACGATAGGATCAGTAACCCCTGTATTATACAAAGAAACGAAAAAACACACGGAAAAAGAAAAAGTCACAAAACAAGCATGATTTAAGGAGCCAGAGAAGCTCCCAAGGATAATTGAATACGTTAAGAAGCTAAAGAGAAAATAACTTAGATTTCTTAACTCGATCGTACAGAAGGTCAAGGAACTATACCACCGAGACCAAAAGACACCGGAACGTCTAAAGAACATACCACAAGACCTCCAGTATATACCAGTCTTCAACAAAGAACTTAACACCGGACTACTGGAATACAGCCAATAGGATTATAAGATTAAACTTATAGACAACAGAGTCCTAATGTTCAACAAGATCTATAACCTAAGCGCCACCGAGCTTAAAACACTCAATAAATAGATTAAGGACCAGCTAAAGAAAGGCTACATTAAACCTTTTAAATCCTCAGCAGGATATTCAGTTATATTTATGCCCAAAAAGAACGGTAAACTTCAACTTGTTATAGACTACCGATAATTAAACGCAATAACTAAGAAAGATATTACGCTACTACCACTGATTTCGGAAATCAAAGACTGGCTTACAGAAGCCAAGATCTTTACTTTATTAGATCTTAAAGGAGCGTACAACCTTATTTAGATTAAAAAAGGCAACGAATGGAAAACCGCCTTCTGCATAAGATATAGACTTTACGAATGCTAGGTAATGCCTTTTAGACTTACGAACGCCCCAGTATCTTTCCAGAAAATAATTAACTACGTATTATAAGACTACGTAGATTATTTTGTTATTATATACCTTAACGATATCCTCATCTACTCTAAGAACTTGGAAGAATATAAGGAATACGTTAAGAAGGTATTACAAATACTCTAAGATAATAAACTCCTGGTAGAACCTAAGAAATATAACTTCTATACGCAAAGGGTTACATTCCTAGGATATATTATTACCCCAGGCAGAGTCTAAATAAACCCTGAGAAACTTAAGGTAATTAACAATTAGGAACTGCCACAGAACGTTAAGCAAGTACAAAGCTTCTTAAGACTTACCAATTACTACTAACGCTTCATTAAGGACTTCTCAAAAATTGCCATACTACTTACGGACTTAACAAAGAAAGACGTTAAATTCAAATTAACACAAGACGCTCTAACAGCCTTCAAACGCCTTAAACAAGCTCTCATAAATACACCAGTACTTATAATATTTAACCTAAATAAACCTATTATAATCAAAACCAACGCCTTAGATTATGCAATTAGGGAAGTACTTAGCCAACCAGACGACATAAAGAAAAAGAGGCTTAGACCTATTACCTACTTCTCTAAGAAACTATATAAACTAGAACTCAGATATCCCATCTACGACAAAGAGTTCATGGCTATATACTAAGCGCTTAGCAAGCAGTATTAGAGACACTACTGTAAAGGAAGTTAATTTCCAGTAATAATCCTTACGGACTACTGGAATATTACTTACTTTATAATAATATAAGAACTATCCCGTAGATAAGTTAAATACTATAAACGACTCTCCGAGTTTAAGCTTACTATTAAACACTGCAGCGGATCAGACAACGGACGCGCTAACGTACTTAGCAGGTGCTTAGACCACTTCTAAGAAATCCCGGAAGTTAAGGTATAAATACTAGAGAAAAACTAGTACAGAGACCTAGTCATCCGATTGATTGACACCTTGTACTAAATCGAGATAGACGACCCGATCATTAACGATATAAAGGAATACATTAAGAACTGGGAAAACGAATAATACCCAGAAGGTATTTCTATAGATACTGGATACCTGACACTAGATAGACTTATCTAGGTACTAGAAGATTTACGAAGTAAAGTAGTAAAATCAGTCCACGTACATAAGCTTAACGGGTACCGTAGAATTAGAAAAACTACATAACAAATTGCACGATACTTCAAATTTAAAGGTATTAAGAAATAGGTACAGAAGGTTGTATTAGAATATATGACATACGGACGAGCCAAAAGCTTTAAGCATAAACCCTACGGACAGCTACAACCGCTACCTATACTACAACAACTATAGGAATCGATCTTATTTGACCTAATTACTAAACTACCTCCTTTAAGAAAACCAGTTACAAGGGTACTCTATAACAGCATCTTTATAGTAGTTAACAGACTTACGAAAATAGCCTACTTTATACTATTTAAGGAAGCCAGCGATGTAGAAGAATTAGCTTACGTGATAATAAGATACGTTATAAGTAACTATAGACTGCCAGGAGACATGATCTCCGACAGAGGAAATACATTTATATCCAAATTCTGGAAAGTACTTACAGCTAGACTAGGAATAAATCACAAGGCTAGTACAGCCTACCACCTATAGACAGACGGACAGACGGAAAGGATCAACCAAATAATTAAGACCTACCTACGCTATTACATTAATTTTAAGCAAAACGACTAGGTAGAACTCCTCCCCGTCGCATAACTCGTATACAACAGCACGGAATCTAAATTAACTAGGAAATCACTATTCTTCCTAAACTATAGATTTAAACCTAAAGCCTACCGACCGCTAAGGTAAGGAGAAGATGTCGAAAAAGCTATAATTAAGGCAGAAGACATAATTGAATTACATAACGAACTGCGATGATAACTTGAATTCGTTTGACAAAGGATAATTAAATACGCAGACAGAAACAGGATTGGAGAACCAACCCTTTAGGAAGGGGACATGGTCTGGCTCCACCGACATACACGAGGAAATAAATAAGTAAACATTAAGATAAACAGGCTAAGCGATAAACTTGATTTTAAGAAACTTAGACCTTATAGGATTCTAAGAAAAATCGGAGAAGTAAATTATAAACTTGAACTTCCAGAACAACAGGAAAAACGAGGAAAACATATATATCCAATATTCTACATCTTTCTGTTAGAAAAAGCATAAATTAATAAAGAAACTAGAAGGTTTATCTAGGATGAAATTATTGTTGAAGAAGAGGAAGAAGAATATAAGGTAAAAGACATTAATGCAATAAAGATAGGAGAAGACGGCAAACAATGCTATAGGATATAATAGGAGAAAGGGGAAAAAAAAGAAGAAATATAAGAACCTATTAAGTATCTTAAGAACTTAATGGCGCTGGTAGAAAAACTCTATTAAAGCCTAGGGATTATACCAGCTTAAGATCTATTAATAATATTCTTAAATAATCTACTAACTCTAAAGAAGCAGGGATAACCTTAGAAAAACCCTCTGCTAACTGTATTATAGCAGCCTAAAAAGCGGCCTTTACTTTACGCTTCTTTTATTCTAACTACTCTAACTCTGCTAAATTATTAATACCCCGGGATACTGTATACACTGCTTTTTTAGACTATTCTTTACATTATTTCCAAAGATAAATAACTTTAGCTATAAGATTTGCAATTTCCTCTTTAACGGCTTTAACCTTACTATTGAGCTAGTTGCGCCGATGGGAAATATATAATAATTATTAAGGTATAAGAAATACCTTATAATAAGATTTATAATCCTCGATATACTTTAAGCAGCGACTTAAGTCAACCTCGGAAGCTAAATACTAGGATCCTTTCTTTTTATAATAGAAGCAGGGTTTTATTTCGACGGATCGCGATAATATAGAAGCAGTAAGGGCTATACTCCTATTAAGTTTTTTCTTCTTTCCTTTTATATTAGCCGAGTTAGTAGATTTTTAAACGCGGAAAGTCATTTTGGTGACGAACAGGTAATAGAATAAGAAGAATACCTATAAGTGGGAGGTATAGATACTTATATGCTAGATCACCTGGTCTTGGGGATAAGACCAATAGGAGGGGGAGAATCGTGTTACGACCCAGCTCTTATGGTTGCAACAAGGGGCCTACAGGGTAGGTACTCCTGGATTAACGTTAGGCCGCGCAGCTAATTAGGAAGCAGTCGACGGGAATTAACGTTGATTCTAATTGACGTAGGAATAAATTAATTAAGATCATAAGCAATTCCACTCAACTCTAGAATACACGACTGGATATATAAGTTCACTTTATATCACTTATTAGAATACTTAGATAGCCAGTTGTTATCACAGCGTTTACAATACAATCAGATTGGAACACAGACATCTACTCTTATTCGTATTACTAGCTGGTGATAAGATTGCCCGTTTACCGACCTGACCGTTTCCGCCAACATAAACCATAGAACCACTCTAAGGTTTGTCCCTTGGGAACAGCTAACCTATATTAATCTATAGGCACCGGTTCGTCACAATGCTTTCAATTTCTTTTCGATACTTTAGAAATTCGTTGGGATTATTACGCCATTCTTCCCTCTGTTCATCAGAATAGACGAGTTCTCGACCTTCAGGGATATACTTTGCACCGAATTCTTGAGTGATCCATGACGGAGACCGGTTAAAAGAAATCAACGATTTGACTTCTGGTTAATTGAAGCATTCATCAGCATATAGAATGTTCTTTAGATGAAGTAAAAATGCTGTAAAGCCTTTGCTTACCTTTTTGAAGCTTCGGCACCATCTGAATAGCTGATGATCCAGAGCCAATAACACCGATGGTTTTCCCCTTGAATGAGTAATTGGAATCCCAAATTGCTGAGTGGACTAGGTGACCTTTGTAAGTGTCTAGGCCATCAATGCTAGGCCACTTCCATTGGCTAAGGTATGATCCCAGTTAGTTACCACAAAATGGCCAGATCTGGGTTGATAACGTACTTGAGCATTCCACAGACATTAATAAGAACTTCGCACTCATCTTCAATGATGATGGACCCTTCTTTCTCAATCTTGAGCTTCCATTGGCCAACGTATTCATCCCATCTCGCCTCAACCACTCGATGATTGAAGTTTACATATTGATATACTCCATAGGCTTTCGCACGGCCTTTGTAGTATTCGAAAACCTCTTCAGCGCCAACATATGCCCTAGACCAGGATGGGTTTCCCTCCCAAGAGTATGTATATGTATGTCCGGGATTATCAACCGAACATCTGTTATCGCTGATATTAGTGATCAGATGATGAACTTGGCTTACGCTATACTTACCCAGGGTAGCGATTTTCCAGCCAAGTTCCGCCCACATCGTGGTTCTTCTCATAAATGACAAGAGTCGTCGGGCGATCTTGAAACGTCTCGCGAAAGAGCTTCACAGCGGCAATACCTCCGATTCCGGCTCCTACAACCACCACCCGGACGGGCCTTGGCTCTCCGATCCATTGGTCAGAAACTGTATAAGTTGGCTTTGAGCCCATAGCTTTTACTGATATAACTGTAGAATTAGTTCAACGACGCAGTGTTCTGCTTTTTCACGCTCAGAATTATGTTGCAAATGCCACAAAGGAACTTCGCGCCCCCGCAGCTATTCCCATATATATATCCCACATTAATTATAATTGATGGCTACATTGTTCTTCTTGGCGTTACATTCTGACGCACGCACGGATATGGGCTCTGCAACTCGTCGGCGATTATCGGCTCATGCCCACATCTAGGCCGCACTCGCATAGCAACCTGGCCTATTGAAACATTGAGAATGCCCTTTTGAAGCAGTACAACCCTACTTATGCATGGGAGACATCTGGATCACATAACAGGGAATGCATCAAGACTTCACGACGACGTGCGATATGGTTCATCTGGGTTCAAGTTCAGAATCGAAGTACAGAGAACGTGTTTAGCTTTAAAGAAGAGCACATGCCAGTCGAAATTGCAATCGGTTAAACAAGGTTGGGATATGGAATTGTTAGTCTTTTGTCTGAAGGATAATCGACATGAAGTTACGGGTGTTTACTTTACATAGACTATGGAGCCATGAGGAGGCCGACTATAAGTTTGAGGCTGCACTCTCTATGACATGAACTTGGGTATAACCATTAATGGCGAAAAGCTCCTGTATATCCCCCACAAAGATTCTACAGCTCATCTCCATCTTCTCCATATAGAGATGGCACGATTGGGCATGGAGATACTGATGGCTATCTGTCGTGCTGGTGATTCGCCAGGCCAAAGAGTCCAATGTACAACACTTTATGACTTGAGATCCCGGATTATAATCCAACCCCTGCTTGCCACGTCATTGTTTACAAGTGTGGTTGGAAAGACTGAAGCGAGGCTTCAATGCTACACACAACATTGATCTGCTATATCTCGGTGTTTTTTCGCCAATGAAATTCCAAAGATTCTGAATATCGCCAATTACTCGTTACTTCGGATAGAACACATCATGAGCGGGGTTGGAGACCCCCTGCAGCCTGGTTGTACAGAGGCTGAAAATGCGGCCAGGTCTGGCTCAGCCACCGCTCGGCTGACTCTCTCTGCCTGGGCTTCTTTTGTTTCGCATTTTGGAAACGGAGGTGGAGTCTTATATTTCATCGCCGAAATTATCTCTCAGGCAGCGCTTAATCTGACTGTGTTTTCGGCGGCGCGTTATTAGTTGCAAGCGCATCCACACTTACGGCTGGTGATAATGGATAGCGACACTTTGGCGGATGGTCTTGAAGGTAAACGCCTACTCCTCGTTTTCTATCCATCCATGTCCCCTCCTTTATGTATCAAGACGGAGCAGCACTTCCTTAATGGGGTGCAAAGAATGCACTCAGTAATAAGCATGCATGACTAACTAGGGTTCAACGGCAGGACGGGTTGACTCTACATATGGCATACCGATCGGGCCCTTGAGTAATAATACTACCCTGGTGGTTGAGTTGGTTGAGAAACTTCGCCGTAAGTTGCCCTTAAAAGCCATTCATCCAAATGACTTGGCATACACGCGAATTTCTTCGTGGTTATCACCGTACTACTTCCGTGTGTTGTGGTAACTACGCTGGCACATCAATATTTGGATCCCATTACAAGAATGTTGCTGACCTGTGTGTCGAAGATCAGTCCCTCCATTCAGTCCAAAAGAAGATATCTTCAGAGAAGCGCCGCTGATTGCTGGCATCTACCAGCGAGATAAAAAAGTCGTCAGCATCGACAAGTCGGACCCAGCCTCTGTTAAAAAATATTTAGAGCACGACCTTGATGTCCGGCGGTTAAACGAAATCCACAAGCACCTTTGGTTGGCCGGTTTACCGCAAGCCTGTCGAGCATTGCATGACCAAGTCAGAATTGGGCGGCAGATTCACATCTCGGAGATGGCACATCTCCACCTTGTTTGGCGCGACAACATCCTGTACCTGAAGCCGCTGCCGGATTATCTTCTAAGCTATTCTTTCTGGACAGACAAGCTCTGCGCTGACCGTGAACTTTTTGAGAGTGCCAAGGGATTTCTCTACTCTTACACCTGGTTAATATGCAGCAAAAGCGACTTACGGATTGCACATGAGAAAGGGCTTGTATCAGAAACCATCACATGGGAGAAATGGGCCCCTTTCTCTGCAGCTGTGGTGTCCGGCATCAACGGCGATCTCAGTGACATCAACCCGAGATATGTTTATGGTGAATTACGTCTCACACGACTGAACATAATAAGCAGATTCTGCACAAACACATTTGAATTCAAGACTATAATTCGCGGATATGAATACGGCTATCGCCAATACTCGACTTATCTCGAAAGGAACTTCAAATGGGTTTTGACTGCCTTCATCTATATAACTGTGGTTCTGGCAGCTATGCAAGTGGGACTGGCCACTACCAAACTGAACGAGAACGCAATGTTTAACCGCGCGTCATACGTGTTTACCATGTTCTCCATCTTGGCTCCAATCATCTCTTTAACAATCGGGTCATTTTTTATACTAGTCCTTATAATTTTTAATCTTCGTTATGCGCTAAGTCGACGAGCAATATCTCATAAGGAATTCGCAAGATCTTTTGGAAACGAATCTTTACAAGCTTATAGTCATTGACAGGATAATTAAACGTGGTTACCTCACTCACTTTCATTTGTTTTCTATTACTTTCAAGTTCTGAATCTTGACATTTCTTACTTTATCCAAAATCCATTACACCAAAATAACTTAATTGTACTTAGCCCCCGAACTATAATGATGCGAACGATGACTCTATAGCTCCAACTAGCTGGCCTTTTCTTTCTTGGAGCTTGTATACGATAAACAATTTTGTCGGGATTTTTAAGACTTACTCTTTCTATGATGCTATAAAAATACACTACTTCTATGACTCTCTTGCATGATCAATGAGACAGTAAATGCTAAAGGCGTATTACCGTATTACCTTCACACTCAGTCACAAAGTGCAAGGAGAAGTGAGAAATGATATTGTCATCAGTCTTTAGAGTTGTTTATACGAGGAAGACAGTTGAGAGTGGCCAGTGCCTGGGCTTGATTAAAGAAGATATATCTGTTCAATTACTGTCTAGTAACAGAGCGTAATATTATACCCATTAAAGTTAGATCTATGTGTTCATACAAAACTTAATATACCCTTTTAATCATCATCCCTTTCGACGCTAACTTCTCAACCTCCCGAAGCAGTTTTTCGTCGGACTTCCACATGAGAGGTAGCCAAGGCGGATATTTGAACCATTTTTTGAGAAACTGTGGTCGAACGATGACATGCAGATGCAAGTGGTGGACTGAAATAGTGTCTGGAAAACGGAAACGAAGGAAACTGAAGCGACCAAAAAAGATCCTCCCACCTCGATGATACCCAGAGTGGATTTCGGAAGGAGACAACCCAGGACGCCTGCTCAGGAGGAGGCGCTTTAACTCATCCATTGACCGCACTGATTTTTTGCGAGTAAAAGATCTGCGTTAATTGAAGTCCTCAGGCAGATGTAAGATTAATAGTGTATGACTTACGTAGCTCAAGGTGTTCAGAGCTGAGATTTTCGATATCCCGGATATGTGATCTGGGTAGGATGAGCCAGTGCGCCTCTCCTGCGTTTGTTATATTGTTGATAGCTATGCATAGATCATTCTAAGTAGAATATTAGTACTTCTTGCCGTGGCCTTTCTCAAAAGATGTGAAAAGACTCACCTCGACGATGATCTCGTTGGCTTTAATGTTGCAGAATATGCATTTCTTTTGGAAATGTTCGGCCCACTGAAGATTGGCAAGGTAGCGGAATACTTCCTTGATTTTCTGCAGCATTATGGATGGAATTCCGGAGAGAGGGCAAAGACGAAGGCGAATGGGTCAAGACGAGAAAACGGCAATGAGCCGAATTTATAATTGACACGATTTAAGTTCCTTTTTGCTCCCCTTTGTTATATCCTTTAACAACCCACAGATCAATTATTGTCCCGTGATAGGCTCATGCGCTGTGTTGTAGGCCTCGGACAAAGCCCTGGAGCCTGGAGCGCTGCGGCGCTGTGGTGGGAATAATTCTGGCTGCGCCTCAACTACAAGACTAAAGCCGAGGCTTTGTGCTATAGTCTGACTGTATGGAGAAATGGTAGCGTATTATTGCCTGAATCATTCCAGGCGTTGCAAGAACCTTTGTCTCCATAGTTAGCTCCAGTCTTTCTCTATACTATCGGCTTTATTGAAGAGCTGCCTGATCAAAGAAGTCCTAAGACTGGCACCACTGGATTTCTCATGGCACTATCACCACCACCAATGTTGCCACGACGTTAGCCGCTGGCGCCAAATCTGAGCGCAACTAAAACTACGCTCGAATACAGTGCTAGGGCAATATTAAACAAACGAGTCACTTAATTAAGAGATGCCCCTCTTCTATATGTACATCAAAGTTACCTTGAAGCAAACCATTCTTTAAATAAGTCTCATGAATATCATCTGAAATTGGAAGAAATGAGTGCGGTGGGGCTATTACAATCTCACTTCCGCACCGCCAGGGCTGATCCTCAAGCATGCGTTCACTGTTTGCCGCCGATACTGCGTTAGAAACGCCATTTGCTCCGCCTCATGTGCCCAGGGCCTTGAAGGGGATCGATGAAATTTTCAACTGTATCTCAGGCTTTTTTCAGCTTCTCCGCGATGACTTCGAGATAACCCAGAAAAGCATCCACCCGGTCCAAGGTAGAACGCCGTAGCAGCTGAGTTTCAGGTGGTTGTCACAGCTAAACCAACGGGCAAGATCTATAATCAAGGCTCCATACTCTATCTTCGCGCCAAGGGTGTAAAAGTTATGCTCTATGGGGAGCATTTTGATGGAACTAGGACGGCTGCTGCTTTTACACCGGATAGGTAGAGATTTTGGGTTCATGGCCATAACATCAGGTGCTTTTAAAATGATTCCATCAAGTATTGTGTCTATTTTAACCATGGCTGGGAGAGAACATACGTCTCTCTAATGTGAACCCATGAAAATATTCTCACTAAATTTAAAGTGTCAGGGAAAGTGTGTTGTCGAAAGAATGGTCCTAAATTTAGCTTGTATAGACTGACTTACATCCTAAGCTCACAACTTCATCCTATCTCAACTTCTGGTAAACATTGACCGATCTAATGTTACTTTGGAAATACCATAAAGTTCCCAAATTCCTCCATCCTTCTCACTCAGCCGAATTGGCAAATTGCATTTTGTGAAGTTGAGCATTGATGTGTAGAAATTGTATGTGTACTCCAACATAGCGAGGAAATTAATAATTGCAGCTCATTATTTCGTTGTATACATTTTGTTCCACCTATTGGCGGATTTTGCGTATAACTGGTCTGAAAAATCCTCCTTCTGCTGGTGTATTGATCCATTTAGGAAATCTTAAACGCTCGAATAGTGACACATCAAAACTCGACTCTTGGAATCTTCTCATAATTGCTTCCCAATCTTTTGCAGTACATTTATTCAGGCGACCTCCATTCTGAGCAAGAAGTGTCATTACTTGATGTGCTTGCTTCTCGATAGACAGATTATAGTAGTAGTATATCTGCATAGCATAACAATCCAGCGGCGTGTGTCCAAGTGAATCCATCATATTCGTATTTATTTTTCTTTGAATAAGGTATTTAGTCATGCTGTGAGAACAGAAATGAATAAGATATGCTGTGTTTGGCACCATAATACTAGGTGAACTCTTACGGATGCCCCAAGCAGGAATTTGCACGGCCATTTCTAGATTTTTAAATCTTTTGATAATATCGAGACATAAAAGAGATAAAGCATTGGAGAATTGATGAGTCCGCATTTCGGTCCGTAACCAGAGGAGAGCGTCAGCTAAGCAGTCAGCATGATTTTCGAAAGGGAAATCATGAGCAGTTAAAAAGTCGATCATCTGCACAGCCTCTTCATGGGTAACTTGGCCATGAGATATTGCATCAAAAACGAATAGTGCGCAATAATCCATGGATCTGGACATGATTGATGGATCAGATTGTACAGCGTCCTCGATAAAGAGGCGAGGATGAGCCTGGAAAGCCAATTGAAGTGGAGATCCCGAGTCCGAATTGGAGGGTGAAAGTCTTTGCGGGTTACACTTTGAATAAAGGTCAAGAGATTGAAATATGGGGCCGTCCGAAAAAAACGAATACAAGCTCCTCCCAGTCGTTTCTTCGGAACACTTGGCATGGCGCCAAAGTTCATATCTTCGTCCGTAACTCCCATTTTCCTCTCCAGGAATTTTGAGAAGGGTAAGCTTTACGAGAAAAGTGTGCCCGTTATCGCTGATAGCATGCGTGCCTGACCGCAGAACAATATTTTTGAACTCTGGCAGTTGAACAAAATCTACAGTCGTCTGGTGCAGTAACTGAAGTTTATGTGGCTTATGGATTCCAATAAGCCCGCCAGTATAAGTTCTCAACAAAGTAGCCCAATGCTCAGGGGTGCGTTCATCCTGGTTCTCAAGAATTTGGCGCAGCTCGGAAAAGCGTGTGAAGTTCAAGCAGCAAAGAATTTTTGGCACATCGGCAAGATAAATCTCATCTCCTTTAGCAACAACTTCAAGTAAACAAAATGCCTCGCGGCGGAAAGATTGAGGTATCCGTTCCACTATGGTGCTGTAGTACTCAACTAAGTCCTCGGGAAGATTTTGCAAAGCGATCCGTAGTTCGCTGGATAGAGCTTCACTGCTGCTACCCGGTAGAGCAGCTGCTGCAGTCTTGGACAAGTCTTGCAACACCAACTTAACCCATAAGAAAACACCCTTGGCTCGCTTCACAATCTCTTCCACCAATTGGAAAAGTTCTTGTGAGCCAGGGCATTCATTGTTTATGACATGGGTGCAAAGTTCGCGGATATCATTGTCGGTATGCTCATGAATCTGAAAACCAGGGCAATTGGGAAACGCGTCCTTGAAGGCATCCCATGGTCGGCTGGAAAAGAGAATCTTGATACGTGTGCGACTGTTTCGTGGCTTTGTTATGTCCTTCAGGAACTCTGCAATAAATTCTGGCGGCCCGTCGTGTTCATCAAGCGCGTCAATGAAAATGCATAGATCTAGATCCATTGATTGTTGATCTCTGACTCGATGTAGGGCTTTCTTCAGATTTTGGAGCGTCCAAATGTCGTCTCCGGTCAAATATTGAGTATTTTCGCGGTCGTGGTGTCCATCTATGAAGCTTCCAACTCGTTCAGTCTTCTTTTGAGTGGCTAATGCTCGTATTGTTGCGACGTTCTGAGAGGCGTGTTTTATTATCGCTTGAATTAATGAAAGGCTATCGGGGGCTTGCTCTAATACTTGGCTGAGAATGCTACGGAGCAGACCCTCAAATGACTTTTGAATGAGATTACCGCGGTAATGGAAGAAGAAATTTGCTTCAACGTGTACAGCTTTACTATACCATCCATGTAATAGCTGTGATGTGCGCGTATCGTTGTAGAGAAATTTCATGAAAGTTGACTTTCCAGAGGCAGGCCGTCCAGAAACCTAGTAGAGACCGTCACCTTTTTGTAGCCAAATTTTTAATCCAATTGAAGGGTCTTCAAATGCCCATTCAAAGGAGCAACCGGCGTTTTTGTCGATCTGCTGCAACCTTTCAGCTCTCTCATCTACCCATAAAGGTTGTGTGACGAACCGGGTCCTATAGGCACTATAGGTTAGCTGTTTCCAAGGGACAAACCTTAGAATAGTTCTATGGTTTATGTTAGCGGAGCGATCAGGTCGGTAACAGGCAATCTTATCACCAGCTAGTAATACAAATAAAAGTAAATATCTATATTCCAATCTAATTATATTATAAACGCTATAGCTGTAATAACAACTAACTATCTAAGTATTCTAATAAGTAACATAAAGTAAACTTATATATCCAGTTATATATTCTAAAGTCAAGTAAAATCGCTCATAATCTTAATCAATTCATTCCTACGTTAATTAAAATTAATGTTAATTCCCGTCGACCGCTTCTTAATTAGCTACGCAACCCGACGTTAATCCAGGAGTACCTACCCTAAAGGCCCCTTATCGCAACCATAAAAGCTGGGTCATAACACAATTCTCCCCCTCCTATTAGTCTTATCCCCAAGACCAGGTAATCTAGCATATAAGTATCCACACCTCCCACTTATAGGTATTTTTCTTATTCTATTACCTATTCGTCGCCAAAATAACTTTCCGCATTCAAAAATCTACTAACTTAGCTAATACAAAAGGGAAAAAGAAGAAACTTAATAAAAGTATAGCACTTACTACTTCTATATTATCGCAATCCATCAAAATAAAACCCTACTTTTATTACAAAAAGAAAGAATCCTAGTATTTAGCTTCCGAAGTTAACTCAAATCGCTACTCAAAATATATTAAAGATCACAAATCTTATTATAAAGCATTTCTTACACCTTAATAATTATTACGTATTTCCCATTAGCGCAACCAGCTTAACAGCAAGGTTAAAGCCATTAAAAAGGAAATCGCAAATCTTATAGCTAAAGTTATTTATCTTCGGAAATAACATAAGGAATAGTCTAAAAAGGCAATACATATAATATCCCAGGGTATTAATAATTTAATAAAGCTAGAGCAGTTAAAACAGAAGGAGCATAAGGCAGAGGCCGCTCTTCAGGCTGCTACAACGCAGTTAGCAAAAGGTTCTTCCAGGGTTATCCCTACTTCTTTAGAATTAGTAGATTATTTAAGGATATTATCAATAGATCCTAAGCTAGCATAATCCCTAGGCTTTAATAAAGTTTTTCTACTAGCACCATTAAGTTCTTAAGGTACTTAATAAGTTCCTATATTTCTTCTTTTTCTTCCCCTTTTTCCTATTATACCCTATAGCATCGTTTGCCATCTTCTCCTATTTTTATTACATTAATATCTTTTACCTCGTATTCTTCTTCATCTCCTTTAATAATAATTTCGTCCTAAATAAATCTTCCAGTTTCTTTATTAATTTATACTTTTTCTAACAGTAAAATATAAAATATTAAATACATATATTTTCCTTGTTTTTCCTATCGTTCTAAAAGTTTAAGTTTATAGTTTACTTCTCCGATTTTTCTTAAAATCTTATAAAGTCTAAGTTTTTTAAAATCAAGTTTATCACTTAGCCTATTCATTTTAATATTTACTTACTTATTTCCTCGTATATATTAGTAAAGCCAGACTATATCCCCTTCCTAAAGGGTTAATCCTCCAATCCTATTTTATTAGTCTATAGCTATAAGCTATAGCTATAGCTATAAGAAAATAGAGCTTATAGC